>NC_071505.1:333209136-333512166 GCF_027887155.1 Malaclemys terrapin pileata
AGTTCTAGTTATGATCTGATGATTTTCACATCTGGTCTCCAGCTTCTCACAGCACAACTGCTCCCCTCTTCCCTGGAGAACAACAACAGACCAACAAAGGGAAGTTTTTTCCCCATTTTAAAAAGTTCTAGCCTTCCCATTGGCTCTTTTGGTCAGGTGCCCACTCCCTTTCCTTCATTTGGAGACTTCTGTAACCCTTTACAGGTAAAGCAAGTAGAGAGCAGCTACCAAGATGGATTTTATAGCTAACGGGCTGGCTGGGTGTCCATAAAAGGGAACTACCCCTCCCCTTCATTTATCACAGATGCAGAAACTGCTAATACAATATTAAGATTGTACAGTTGAAATAAAATCAGGAAATTCAAAATGTTGGGTACTAGCAGCAAAATAACTCAGCTGCATTACACATAATATTTTATATTTCTGTTTTTCTGATTTAATATAATTGTCTTGGTAATATATACCATAAAATTAAATAGGGTGTCCAAGAAATGCTGTAGTTCAGATTGACAAAACTTTCAAAAGAAAGCAGTGCACCAGACCTGACTTGTTCTCAGGTTTGGTCAGTCTGTGTCAAGGGCATCATTAGAGACATTTCCCCCTTTCTCTTGCTATAGGTAGTTTGCAAGTTCTTGAAGAATCCCAAACTGCCAGACAAATTACTGCTACAGAATGTTTTCCAGGCAGTAAATGTCTACTACAACTACTCGGGAGCTGCATCGTGCCTTAACACGTCTCAGAGTGCCACAAGAAATCTTGGGCTGACGGGCTGGTACTATCAGGTACGTACACAAACCTTTTCCAAAATGTCCAAAGTGCCAAAGCTATTGTGAATTCTCAATTCATTCTGTCAGAATCTTTTAACTTGTTTTAATATATGGGTGCAGATCCTTGGTTGCTGTAAATTGGCATACCTTCACTGAGAAATCAACACAAGCTGTGCCGTTTGCACCAACGGACTGTCAGACCTCATTTTTTCCAAAATCAAGCTTGTCTAGAACTCAATAGGAATGTATCAAGGGATTATCATTAGCTTTTGTGAACAGTCCTGGCCTTCCCAACAAAGGAGTTTGTGTTAGATGATTTCTATGAATTAGACTGTGATCTTAAAACATTATTTCAGTCTTTATCTGTGAAATCGGTTAACAGAACCTGAACGTTATCTTGAGCTTGTATGTATGGTGGTGAATAGGGTGGAACCTTTTTAATGACATGAGTAATATGTCCTGGTGACCTGCAGATATGCGGTAGGGAAAATCGTCAAGAATTAAAATGAATGTTTACAGCAGTTTTCATCTTTAGGGCACAAAGCACTTGACAATGGAAGGTCAGTACCATTATCCCCATTTTATAGGTGGGGAGACTGAGATATATAGAGGGGAAGTGACTTGCACAAGGTCACGCTGCAAGATAGTGGCAGAGCGGGGAACAGAACTTGGGGCTCCTGGGTGTTTGACAATTGGTTTAAGATTCATACCAACATTTTTATTAGAAGCAAACCATTAAGTTCAAGCAAAAAACCTGAATTTGAGTCCATGTAAATTTACAAGGGTAAATTGATTCTGGTTTATTCAAATAGAACCACTTCTGATGTGTCCTCTGGCTAGTGGTATTGAGGTCAGTGGGACAACTGGTCTGGGAAAGGCAAGCAGTTTGTGGCTCAGTGTCTGCATTTTAATATCTAGCAAATATCTATTGTTATGTAAGGCATTGAAAGGAATCCTCCTTTACAGTACAGCTATAGCCACAACTAGCATATTTAAAGTGTCCCACAGAGGCCACAATTACATTTTCCTGCTCTGCCTTCCAGGCTTGCACAGAAATGGTGATGCCCATGTGCACAGATGGTGTCAATGACATGTTTGAGCCTAGGAAATGGAACTTCCATGTCTTCTCTGAAGAATGCTTCAAACTGTGGAAAGTGAGGCCTCGCCCTTCCTGGATTCCTTCTGTGTATGGAGGGAAAAACATCAGTTCACACAGTAACATCATCTTCAGGTGAGCTTACTTCAGCTTCTGTAACAATCCCCCTCTACCAACATGGGTTGCTGGTGGGGATAGAATCTGGGGCTTTGAGCACCAAAACCACAAGCCTCTACACTTTTTGTTTCATCTAATGTGTAGCCGTAGCCAGGAGTTCCCAGCGTTCCCCAATTCTCTCCTCGGTGCTCTTGCAGAAGTTGGTGGGAGTTGCATGTGCACCTCTGAAAGGTGAATTTGGCTTATGGCTTTGTGGAGTGTGGCTCTGTTTCTGTGAGGAAACATCTCTTCCCTGGTAAATGGAAGTCTAAAAAACACAAACTCCAACACCAGGAGTCTTTTGCCCCATCTGTCACCCTGAGTCACAGCCTCTGCTGTGGGCTGGAGCAACCTTCCCTCCCTCAGCTGGCTGCAGGGGAGCTGCCACCCACCCTCTTTTGAAAGCCTTAGCTTTGGGCCCTGAAAATGGAAGCCAGCATTTGGATCACGTCTCAAGCCTTCTGTTCTCTTGGCCAAGGCCTGAGTCTCTTAATTTCCCTCTGGGATGTTGGCTGCCCAGTCTCACACAGCCGCTTGTTGGGGTACTCCAGGAATACTGGTTGTTGCCAGCCCCCGGGTCTGCCTGTCAGCTCTGTCACCAAGTCCACACCAACTTGCCCATTCCCAGGGTTCCTTGCCCTTCTGTCTGTCTACTAGGTCTCCTTCTGGCCCCCTTTCACCAGTTTCATTCTCAGGCCCTTTTAGCAGAGATCTTGGGGACCTCCTGCCTCTTTCCCAGTCTACCTATCAATATAGAAACCAGTAGCCTAATCTTTTACAGCCCATCTCCTAGTCTCTGTAACATGGGGAATGATCCTTCTTTTAATAAGAAAATGAGGGGAGTATAAATATAATTTGTATTATAGACCCCAAACTCACAAACCGGTCCTCCTTTCCTAACACGAGACAACTCTTTCAGCAAACGACTATTAATCATTGTTTCTTAAGTGGCTTTCTAGATTTCTTCCCCCCCCCCCTTTATTTTTAAAGAGAGAAAGCTAGGAACTCTGTTAGGGAGATCAGTCTTCCTTCTGATGCAGCACACAGTGATTGTCTATCGCTGGCAGCTCCCTGAGAGACCTCTTGTGCTATCATTTAAATTGTTCAAGTTCCTTTAGAAAAGAAACTTCTTTAAACAAAAGTCAGAATTAGTCTTTGGGACCTAGTAAATAGCTGTGTATTTTAAAAGTAAGGCATCCTGGCTTGAATCAGGGATTAATCTCAGGATTTCAGCCTCTGACTTTGGTTTCTTAGCTCCAAAGGCCTATTGCTTTTCTCTCTTATTGGTCTCTTGCTGTTCCTTCCCCAGCAGGTATCTGCTCCAAAGTGTGAAACTGTGCTTTGATGGAAATCTTTCTTTAAGTGATAAAGAAAGAAAAGAAAAAAACAACCCCAAATCTTCTAGTTTAGTTCCTGCAAATTGTTTCTTGTTCTTAATAAGATTCCACAAAATTGTACAGTATGATTCTGCTTTAGAAATTGACAGATGAGCAAACAAACATATTTAAAGCATGTTTAAGCATTTATGCCAGCTCAGGGCATTGGAAACCAGAAAAGCTTGAAAGCAACTAAACGAATGAAAAAGAAGTGCTTTACACACAGTGCCGTGGACCACAAGCAGAGCTGTTTCCCGACGGGGGCGCGCGCGCACACACACACACACACACACACACACACACCTCTTTTATCCTGAAGGGCCACAAAGAATCCCTGCATCCACCATGGAGATGCAGCCCCACATGGAATAAAATGCAACATCTGCTTAACTGCAAAGGGGGGAGGGATAGTTCAGTGGTATGAGCATTGGCCTGCTAAACCCAGGGTTCTGAGTTCACTCCTTGAGGGGGCCACCTAGGGATCTGGGGCAAAAATCAGTACTTGGTCCTGCTACTGAAGGCAGGGGACTGGACTCAATTACCTTTCAGGGTCACTTCCAGTTCTATGAGATAGGTATATCTATCTATCTATATTATTATTTTTTAACTCACACAACAGTTTTAGGACAGTGAGTGAAGCATACTATATTGGAATGGAACTGTTGGGTGGATTTTCTCCAGGCCGAATGTAATTACCCAGATTGGAATTTGGCCAGGATACTGGAACTGATGTCTCTACTCCTACAAAAAATGCCCTGAGATATATAAGAAACAGAAATGGTCGTGACTTCTGCCCTCTTATCCAAAAGATGACACCCTTAGCAGCAGTGTCCTAGAGCACCGTGCTGAGGCATTAGTCAGTATTGACTCAGAGAAATCCCCAGCACCACTTCTGTAGCTCCTTGGAGATCTTCCATCAAACTCTCTCAGCTTGTGAACGTTACTGAGACCACAGCTGATGTGGTATGGCTTTCCGGGAGAGTGCATCTTTATTACAACTTTAGCTTTGTGAGCTTGGTGTTTGCAGCGACTCTTTCACTCTCGGCAATTTTCATACCAGAGAATCTTATTGGAAGCTATTCAGTTTTTCAGTTAGCATGGCATGGAAACCTTGCATCATGGTGGAAACCATACTTTAATCCCGTTAACACATGGGATTGTAGAGGTTTTTGTTGCAAGTGATAAGTTTCAGAGTGATGATGTTAGACCTCCCAGCTGCTTCTCCTGGTCCCTAGGAGGAGTGGGGGGTGAGGGAGACAGATGAGCCTGGTCTGAGAAAATGGGTTGAGAGCTTTCTCATAGGGATGTTTCTTTAGGGTCAGGGCCTTTTAGGAAGTTCTGTTTGTACTGTCCGTACTGGGCAGTGATGGGAGGGATAAAGAACTAATGATGGGGGTGGGAAATAGGAACTTTACACTGGAAACTTGATTTTTTTTTTTTCAAAGCCTCACCAGGCTCCTTGGAGATGATGATTTGCTTTGGAACTTGTCCCTCAAGAAGCATTCGTAACCATGTAGTGAATGGAGAGGAATGACTGACTCCTGAATATTATTTCACTTGGATAAAAATGAGTGTTTGCTTGAATTTATTCTCTTGTATTCTCAGACTCTTTAGTTGCAAGATGCTCAGCAAAGCACTTAAGCTTAACTTTAAGTCTGCATTGCAGTAAATAGGACTATTCATATGCTTAAAGTTAAGCACATGCTTAACTGCCTTAGCGGATCAGGATCCGATCACTCAGCACCTTCCAGGATAAAGCCCCTACTGAGCATTGTTTCTCAATCTACATCAATGCTGCCAATGCCATCACTTGGCACGTTGGCCAGAACCTTGGATGGAGCAGCCAGACTCTCCCATGAAAGCAAGGGATGGTGTTGTTTTCCTGCTGCATGCTTTAATTTCCACATGAGTGGGACCAAGAAATCCAAGTCCATGTACATTTTGGGTCTCTCAGCAACTCAACTTACTGTTGCTAAGGCACTGGGCTGATTCAGGCGACCTTTTAAATCAAATGCATTTTGCTTATTGTGCAGCGCTCTCTATGTGTTTTTGTTTTGCAAATACAGACTGTTTTTTTTCTCCTGAGCCATATTAAGATGTATTGAAATTAGAGGTACCGGGAGAGATGCAAGATTTTCTGTATTTTTCCACTGAGGAAAAACAAACACTATAATACTATAGTTCAAACACAGTCAGTTTTTATTTGTAGTTCTTTAAGGTCAAAAGTTGGAGATGGAGACAAATGTTTTGAGTGTAATCGACTGTGATATTTTTATGAAACACAATGGCTGTGTGACATTAACAGACCCCTGTCCCTCTAGGCATCTGATCCCGTAACGCACCAGATTTGGCTCAGGACAGAACATCATGAAGGTGCACAAAGTGTTCAGTGGCCTCTGTGCTGTCCAAGCAACAGCATGAAATCTAACCTAACCTATTTCTAGCTGCGTGGTGACTACAGATGTAATAGAAACGTCTTTTGTGTCCCAGGAAGAGTATCTGAAAGATTTAACTTAAAACTTGCATTCTAAATAACATAAAATAAAAGGGCCCAGGGCTATAATCCTTCTTCTTGCAACAGTTCCCCTGATTTAAATGGGAGTGAACAAATAAGGATTACCCCCAGAGACTATGCGTTTATTTGGTGTGCTGTCCAAAGTCTCCTCCTTTCATCTGGAGAGATGGCACCAGAGATAACGTTGTCGAATGGAAGGGATGGAGGAAAAAGTAGCATACGTTAGTGGACTGAGCCCAGGATTGGGAATTAGACACTCTTAAATGCCAATCCTGATTCTGCCACTGATTTGCTGTATGGACTTGGGTAAATCACGTTGGACCTGATCCAAAGCCAGTGGAAAGCCTCCCATTGATTTCAATAGGGTTTAGATTGTTGCCTGTAGGGCTTGAATTTTCACAAGTGTCCACCAGATGGTGTCTCCAGCTGGGCACCCAAAATTCCTGGGCACTTTGAAAAACTTGGACCTTTCCCAGTTGACCCATCTGTAAAAACAGGGAAGTTGCTCCATTATTTTTGCAGAAAAGGCATTAAAATAAAGGCATAAATAAATGAATAGCTTGGTACCGAAAGTGCAGAAGGGAAAAGAGAAGATAGAAGTATATTGACCTATCACTCTGCGACAGTCACTCTTCTTCTGTCTGGAAAAGGCAATCGGTGTTGAAAAGTATACCCATTTGAATGTGAATTTGCAAACGAAGCTGGCTCATTCCCCCAGTAAGTTTAAGTGAATGTAGGCTACTTCTGTTCCTGTTTAAGCTGTTGCATGTTGTTGCTGAACTCTATGAAAAAATGGCCACATTTTATCTCCTGAGGAGCTGGATTTCAGTGGGGGCAGAAATGGATCCCCAAGGAGTTCATACAAATCCTACTGAGCCAGAATGTGATACCCTTACTCCCCACTGAGTGGTAGGTTATTCCACAAGTAGCCCCATTCACTGGGTAGGACTGTTCATGGTGTAAGGTGCTATAGGTATCACAATCTGACCCGTACACTCAGTGCTTTAAATTCTGTACTCCCTGGATGAAAAATACTGCGTAAGAGCATTAGCAGGACACATTGTCTGAGATGAATGTCCCCAAGGGGGGGAATGTGCTTAACTCTCACCAGTTGCACTGGCAGCTGAGGATAGTCTGTGCCTTGCAGGATTGGGTTGTGCATTTCTAGCCCCTATGAATCTGGAGAAAACCTTCAAAATGTGGAGTGGATGGGTCATGGGGATGAGACTCTCAATTGTCCTCCCCTCTGGCCCTGTCAGCTGGGAAAGTTAATACCGCCTCGGATTCTGAGCCAAAGCCCCCAGGAGCTGCCATTGTCTGGTGGGAGTCTGAAAGTACAGGCCCAAGGGAGCCCTTCTGCTAGGAGAGGGGGCAGATAGGGCCATCCTCTCCTTCCCTGTGGCTTCTTGTCATCTCCTGGGATCAACAAGTAAGGCCCCCCTCCTTGCGTGGCAATCTACAGTAACCTTTGCACTGAATTTTTCACTGAGTTGTCCTCATGAGACGTTCCTTTCTGTGGCTTTTTCGTGTGGGAGGGGACAGTCTGGGCCCTAGTTGGTGGCAGAATGCTGAAGCAGAACACCACAGAGCAGGGGGACTTTGTTGTAGAATTTGGGTCTATCCTGAATACTGAGCCTCTGATCGTAACAGTGGCTGTTGAGAGACCCCTAGCTTTATCACACCGGTACCGCCACTCGGGATAGTAACTGTAATCTAACTGGCTATATGGACTTTCCTTATAGCAATGGCGGATTGGACCCGTGGTCTGGAGGTGGAGTGACTCGGAACATCACAGACTCTCTCATTGCAATTGTGATCCCAGAAGGAGCTCATCACTTGGACCTGCGTGCCAGCAATCCCGGTGACCCCAAATCTGTGCTGCAAGCCCGAGCCTTGGAAGTTCAGTACATGAAGCAATGGATTGAAAAGTCCAGGCATAAGCACTAAAGTGGTACTGTAATAATGGTGGTTATTATCTCCCATTGGCTTCAATGGGAGCAGGATCAGGCCCTTATTACAGAGTTCTGTTCAAAACGTTGTTCACCCCTGCTTCCTCTCTTCCTTTACTAGCTGCTTGTCAGCACTGTGCCTTTCACGGGGGGGGGGGGGTAGAGGAGGTGGCTGTCAGTTGGAAGTCTGCTCCAGTAGCAAATCTCAATCAATAAAGTACATGCATTGAGTCACCCATGGTGGCATGCTTTCCTGTTCTGCTACTACCAAATGCTGCATTACATCCTCTTTGCAACATGCTTGCGTGGGGCCTGATTCCTGCTAGGCCCCATATAGCCTCACAAAATCAGTTTCCAAAGTTACTAGCGAAGTGTGTGCTTGACCAGACGCAGGGACCACTAAACTCCATGGCAAAGCTCTCACTGATTTCAACTGGATCTCAATGCAAGGGCTTGTGTAAATTGCCAGAGCTCCGACAGGAGCGCCCCAGCTGAGATCTGCCCTAGAACTTGCCCCTATCAACACAAACTGCACGTATGCTGTCTTCTATTGGACACAGACTAATTAGTTAATACTCTAACCCAGAGAGTGAGACACCACATCTGTCCAGTTGAGAAGTATAGGGAGACCTGCTGAGTATTGCCTCCTACAGGCAAACCCTTGTCTTTGGTGACTGCTTGCAAGTCTCTCCAAGCTTTCCAGGAGAACTTGTATTGTTGCCAACCTCCAGTTAAAACCGAACCATGATAGGGAGCTGAGTTTTGGTGATCCCTTGGCTTCAGACAGTTGTCACCTCTGTACTGGAGAGTTACGTGGGGATACAAACCATTTTTATATGGTGAGGGGTGGAGGGAGGAGCAATTATTTTAGAGTAGGAACAAAACCACATTGGGATGTGATTTCATGGGCGGAAAGACTTTTTTTTTTTTTTTTTTTAAAGCAGAATAGTAGGAATCAGCTAAATATTTTTCTTGTTTTCAGCAGCGTCTTAACCAAGTTGTCATATACTGTACGGTTGTTTCTATTCTCCTCTGCACAGAACAAACAGGACTGGCCCCTAAACACACATTTGTTGATTAATTCTCTAATTGATTGGCTGTGCACAATTTATCACTTTTCTTCCTCCCCCACTGCTTCCCTTTGGTCCAGGGCTAGGATATCTGCTGCCGCCAAAGAGAAAGGTGGGTATTTTCTTCCTTCTTGTTGCTTTCCCACAAACATTTTATTTGTTTCTGTTTTTTTCAGAGCATCACTGGGAAACTTTCTTTAAACTCTTCTACTGGAGAGGGAACCTGACACAGTACTCGTGCTAGCTAGATCGTATTAAGTGACAAATAATTGGGGCTGGACCTTGTTTTCTTTTCCTTTTCTGTGTATTGATGAGATTCTGCATGGTCTGGTTGCTGATGGTGGTTCAATAAAGGCCTTTTAAAAATTGTTTGCAGGGCAAACTATTCAGAACGCAGCTAAACTGTTCGGACACCATTGACCCAAAGCGTGAGGCAGTGCTCAGCAGGGCAGGTGCACTAGATGGCTTTCTGTAGGGCTTCCACAAGAGACAAACTGTCCAATTCATGCAGACAGCATATTTGGCGTTAATAAATGGCAGAGAAGTCCTCTCACTTTGCAGCCTTGGCTTTGTTCACACTAAAAGCCTCCTTCCAAAAGGCCCCCTTTCTAGGTGAACAGGGGACTAGATAGTTTCATTTCAGAAAGTCTCAACGCAACAAACGGACCCAAGGGTCTCTTAGAATTCCAGTTTCATTTGTATTTATCAGCCTAAAATACAACATTTCTTCTTACTCCAGGCTGCTTTTTACATTCCCACGCAATCCAGCATTTTCTAGGAACAAAATAGATCTTATTCCGAACCTTTAATTTTTTTGATACACTCCAGTACGTCTGGTTCTCTTCTTGACAGAGCTCTCGGCATATCCTTGCTTTTGCTCCAGTGTTCTAGGAAAGGTTGATTTGAACAAGGAGGCCTTTATGTTCAGGTTCAGCAGTCTGGACCTTTCACGCTCTGTCTTTAGCAAGTAATCACTTTGGAACCTATAAAGAGTGAGACCAGAGAAGCATCCTAGTGCAAGGGGAAGAGCTCTTTAGAACTGGACTAAAATCTGTCAGTTATTAGTAATCTCCATTCAAATGGGTCAATTTTCTAGCATTATGATGTAAATGTGTCCTTGTGTGTGTGTGTGTGTGCGCACTTTACAATAAAATAGTGGCCTTAACTTTTTTTGTTAAAACTGTTTAGATCAAATAAAAACTAACCACATTTCCTATGTCCACTGCCAAACAACAGTTAAAACCTGAAGACACAATCGATAGTATTTTAAGATCGCATCTAGGTTTATTTTTAACACACTTTATTGGAGGGCAAGAAAGGGAACTGACCAAGTAAATCTAAACATTGGGAATGCACAAACCACTCATAACCAAGGAGAGAAAGGATAAGGGCCTAATCCAACTACTTCCATTGACCGCAGAGGGAACATTGTCAGATCTAGAGATGATTGAACTAAAATGTCTTGAAAACACTTTGGTTTTCAAAAACAACTGTCTTTTAAAGAAAAAAATCTTTCATTTTTTTTTCTTTCTCCTCCTCCATCTCTGCCTTTTTGCTATTTTCTGTAGCATTTTTGTTTTCATTTTTTAAAGGAACATTTCAGATTTTTTTCACAAGGTTGTAAAAATGCCCTTTTTTGACTCCACCCCCCAAATCTTTAAATTAAAAAAATATTTCCATTAGCTCTATCCAGTCCCTTGCTCAGACTTCTAGATAATGGTTATTGCTTCCATCTATTGTAGGCCGAACTTGTGCTGTACCATTCTTCTAGTATCTAGGGGCTTGATTTAAAGCCCATCAACGTTACTGAGAGTCTTTCCATACACTTCAGTGAGCTTTGGATCAGGCCCTTACCACTTTACCTAGATTTTTAACAAGGTGACCAGTTTTCTATTCTGCTTCACAGGGCTTTTTTCAGGCCTTCATCCTAATCATTGAAACTGTAGGTCCAGCTACGTACTTATTTCCCTTAAAGGATCTTTCAGACCTGGTCCAAGAATTTATGTGCATTAGGGAATGACCATCAACAAAGATTGACTACCTCATTTTGAATGTAACTTTCCCTGCTTTTATGTCATGCACGTTAGACTATCAAGAGCCATGATAGGATCGTTACTTTCTTTGCCCAGCTGTATTGTGATAGGACCATATTTCATGCCCTTCAAGAAGATATTCCCAGATACACTTTTGTTTTCAGTGTGTATTGTGAATTCTTTTGTTTTATGTATATGTTGCCTTTTGGGGGAAAAATGCATAAAATGAAGCAAATAATTTAAATTTCTATGTGTAGCACTGATGATATGTGAATCAAAACCCAGTAACAATGGATCTTACAGCTAGAAGGTTTTGAAATTGAAATCTGTATGACAAAAATATGCTGTAACAAGTATTAAAGATAAATAAATGTGAATTTCTGGAAGATGCTTGTTTCATTTCTAAAGTAAGCAGATTGCTGATATTAGACTAGGGGTTGGCAAACTTTCAGAAGTGGTGTGCTGAGTCTTCATTTATTCACTCCCATTTAATGTTTTGCCTGCCAGTCATACATTTTAACATTTTTAGAAGGTCTCTTTCTGTAAGTCTATAATATATAACTAAACTATTGTTGCATGTAAAGTAAATAAGGTTTTTAAAATGTTTAAGAAGCTTCATTTAAAATTAAATTAAAAGGCAGAGCCCCCCGGACCGGTGGCCAGGACCCGGGCATTGTGAGTGCCACTGAAAATCAGCTCGTGTGCCGCCTTTGGCACGCATGCCATAGGTTGCCTACCCGTGTGTTAGACAGACGTTGGGGTCTGTCAGCATTTCTGTAAGTAAGTTTTCTAGTTTATGCTTGAGCCACAGATGGGGAAAGTGAGCTAAATATGCCGCTATTAAGTTGTCACCGCTTTGTAATATCCAAGGGGTCAGGTGTTCAGACGCCCTCGCTGGTTCAACTAAGAAAGCTGTTTTAATTCTTAACTGATTTGGGGGATTAGATGGCTCAGGAGATTGGTAATAGGCAAATAACCCTTTCCCCTCTAGTATGCTGGTTTGAATCTAGCCAGGTGAGTATTATTTGAAAGTTGCCATCTGATTGCTGGTTTTTGTTAGTCTCAATCCAGTCCCTAATAGACAAATGTCTGCTCACATACTACACTGATATGAGGGTCATGTAAGTATCTGGATAGACAAGCATCATGGAAACCACTAGTATCCTTGACACTAATTGACAGTCCCAAAAGGTGAAGATTAGATAGGACTAAGCAGACTGACATGCCACGTCACCCATAGGGTCATTCCATACAGGCTGGGGCTGCACGCTGCTGGGCAGAAGTTTGAACAGCTGCTGTCTATAGTATACTGTGCTCATAGGAAACTTTAACTACACCTCTACCCCGATATAACGCGACCCGATATAACATGAATTCGGATATAACGCGGTAAAGCAGTGTTCCGGGGGGGTGGGGCTGCGCACTCCGGCGGATCAAAGCAAGTTCGATATAACGCAGTTTCACCTATAATGCAGTAAGATTTTTTTGGCTCCCGAGGACAGCGTTATATCAGGGGTAGAGGTGTACTTAGACCAGTGGTTTTCAGCCTGTGGTCCGCAGACCCCTTGGTGTGTTGTAAATTGCCTAAGATTTCCAAAGGGGTCTGCATTTCCATTTGAAATTTTTTAGGGGTCCACAAATGAAAAAGTTGAAAACCACTGAGCTAGATCTCGAATACAGTCAAATGTGCATTGTCAAAGAGGCTACCAAAAAAATCTAAACTTCATCTCGAGGAGAAGCTATCCTGGCTGTGACACTCTGTACCTCAAAGTAGCACCCTGGAACCCCCATATTCACCACTGTCCTATAATGATGCAATTTGTACAAAGTATGCCTTGTGAGGTATCCTATTAAAAGCCTTGATCTGTTGAACATTACTATCGTGTTGGATTGTATGTGCTGTCATTGTATGTGAAGTGATGAAGTATTGCTGTGTATGTTACTGAAATGTATTGTGAGGTTGGAAACCCCCACAGCCAGCCTGTCAGTTGCAACAAAGAAGGGCCAGGCAGCGTTGATGGCCCACCTAGAAAAAATCCACTATCCCAGAGACTCCTTAGAGAAGGCATGTGCGCAGTGGGGGGGGCAACCCGACCCCCACGTCACAGAAAGGATCTTTCTAGCAGCTGGAAGACCGTATAAAAGAGGGACAGTGATATCATCATTTGGCCCCTCTCCTCCCCATCTCAAAACCTGGACGAATGTCTGCAAGGAAAAGACTTTGAACGGGGGAAGTTTGGTCCCAGTGTGGAAAGTGGTCCAGTCTGTATACAGAGGAACTGTAATCTGCTTTTACCATCTGTTAAGGTGAGACATTTAGGCTGCAGGTTTATTTTTGTTTCTAACTGATCTCTGTGCCTGCTACTTACAATCACTTAAAATCGATCTTTCTATAGTTAATAAATCTGTTTTGTATCTTACCCAGAACAGTGTGCAATAGTTGAAGTGGCTGGGGGAATCTCAGCTCAGGTTACAAAGGCTGGCGCATGTCCACTTTCCTATGAAGAAGTGGCGAACCAAGTAATGAACTTCCACTGGTCAGGCTTCAGTCTTACACCCCAGAACTGTACCATCTTGCGCTGGACAGAAGACTACGGGGCATTGGCTGGAGCCTCTCTGTTGATGGTTCATGAGTGGCTGAGAGATCATTCAAGTAACTCAGCTGTGTCCCTGCCTGTGGATGGCTCTGTAAGTGCAGAGCCTGTCAGAGGGCTTGCAGGTTCACACCAGCATCACAGTGAGAGACAGCCCAGGTTGGTGTATTTGGAGGGCTTAGTGGCCCCACAGTCCAGGTTGCTCCCCAGGGACCCTGTCACACAGGCGCACCTACTTAACAACAGAGAGAAACTAAATGAGAATAAAGGGAAAGTTTGGAACTGATGGCTTGAATTTGCCTTAGTAAAGAACTGGGTACCAGAATGCGGCAGGACAAGGTTTATGGAAAGAGTTTTGAGGATTTAAGATTCAAGCGGAGGAGATTTCCAAAGACGCAGAGGATGGTTAGGCCCAAATCCCAGTGAGAGGTGCCCAACTCCCATACATGTCTTTGAATATCACCCCTGCGGGGAATAAGGTCATATGAGGAAAGATTGAGTTCACAAGCATCGAAGGAGGCTGGGGAACCCTAAATGAGGCCCTAATTAGAACATAACAGACTTCAAGTCCTCCAACAAGTAAGAAGGCAAGGAAGAAATGGCCGGCGTGCCTTCCTGAGGTTTTGCTCGGAGATCTGAAGGTGAAACATTACAACTTGTACTGTAAATACAGCATTCTCCCCTGAAAGCTCTAGGTGAAATTTGTCACACCCCGTCAAATGGACTCCTGCTTTACCCAGGCCAAGTTGGTAGGGAATAGTGTGTCCCACTGCTGGCTGACATAATAAATTTCTTCATTAAGGGCCAGAGTGTAATGCCCCTATTTTATGTTGACTAGTGTCCAACGTGACGAGCTATCTATCTGGTCACTTGTGGAGTTGGACGCTTTCAATACAAGTCAGGGTATCAGAATCTGGCAGTAAGAAGGGGCATGTTACCACCCCAGTGCCCAGGCTCAAGAAGGGCGTAAGATCTCCCATCTCTAAGCATCTTGGCAGCTACTGCCTTGTCTCCAGCTTCTCCTTCCTAGGCAAGATGAGCGAGAAGAAGATAGTTGAGAGCAGTGCACTCACTCCAGCAGCATCTAAGATCCAAGAGCCTTTCCATTTAGGCTTCAGAGTAGCTTACAGCACTGCAATGACAGACCATCTCCCTGTGGCTACTGATGGGTTTGTCATCCATTTCTTACTACTCGCAATCTCTGTGCCTTTTGATAAACCCTTCGTGTCATACTAGCCAATCATGTGCAGTGTTAGGCACACACCAGGCATGTTCCAGATGGGCTATTTTACAAATATCATAGAGGGTTTTAAATAAAGGGGCTTTTTAACCCTTCTGCCTCCAATGCAAGGGAGTTTAGTTGCTATTAATCCAACTGTGCAGGTCTCAGGAGCCATCATTGACCTAAAGTAGTTTTCTATACTCGGATGCTTTGTGAAAATCCAGCCATGTAAATTCCAAAATATAATCTGAGGAGCCTAACTTTAAGCTTTTATTCCTTTTGAGATTTTGGCCTAGGTATTTGTTAGGGGCCAACTTTCAAACTTTTTGACCAATGTACATTTGGGCGGTGTCCCCCTCCAGCAATGTTAGTAACAGTGAAGTGTAGCTAGGTCTCACGTGGTACCCGATGTTTTCACCCTCTTGTCTAGACCTGTTCTGAGCAGGCTCACGTGATGCAGTGGTAGAAATGTCTATGCTCCGGCTGCAGCAGATTGCTCACCATTTGTACTTTAGTGGTGCAGCTGCTAGAGTAGGATTTTAGAGAAAACCCATCTAGTGAGGACAAGGGCAGCGAGGTAGTGGATGTGCTGTGACAGCTCCGTGTTGCGCTAATTGTTAGAGCTGTCTGGCAATTGGAATTCCTGTTCCACAGGAAATTCCAAAATAATAATAAAAAGAAATTTAGTTCAGAAAAATCCAAATTTCCTGTGGGCTCGAACTGCTGAAATGTCACGTAGAAAAAGCTAAAGCACTGCTTCGTTTAGACATTTTTGAAAGATTTCAGAGCTACCCCAGCAGGTGGGGGGGGGGAGTTAGGGGGGAGGGCAGGAACCAGCAGCTCGAGGAGCCTGAGACTTTGAGAGCTGGGCATCCCAGGTCCTGGAAGTCCTGGTTCTGCAACAATCTGCCTGGCAAGCTGCCCCAGAAGCCTGGAAACCTGCGTGTTCCGTGCTGACAATGAGCAGGGAAACTGCAGAGCTGGCAATAATTTTCTGCCTCCCCTCCCCCCCGCAATTTTCCCCCCTCCCTGCCCACAAAAAGTGAATCTTTCTGGATGAAAATAATTTAGATGGAAAATTCCCAACAACCAACTCTACTAATCATAATCGTGTTGCATTGTGTCTGTGTTAGTCTGTTGCTGCTCATCAGACACTTTGGGGCAAGGATTGACTTCTCACGAGATGCATGTACCCTGCTGGGTGCAATGGGGCTCCTACAGTGGATTGGGCTTTCGGCGCTACGCTACTGCAAGACAAAAATTAAGGAAAAGGTGAAGCCGGCGTGGCCAACCTGTGGCTCCAAAGCCACATGCGTCTCTTCAGAAGTTAATATGCAGCTCCTTGTATAGGCACCAACTCCCGGGCTGGAGCTACCGGCGTCAACTTTCCAATGTGCCGGGGGGGGTGCTCACTGCTCAGCCCCTGGCTCTGCCACGGGCCCTGTCCCCACTCTACCTCTTCCTGCCCCCTCCCCTGAGCCTGGACTTCCCTCGCTCCTCCACCTCTCCCCCCAGAGCCTCCTGCACGCCATGAAACAGCTGATTGGGAGGGAGGGGGAGGTACTGATCAGCAGGGCTGCCGGTGGGTGGGAGGTGCTGGGAGCGGGGTGGGGAAGCTGACGGGGGTGTGAGGGGGTGCTGACATATTACTGTGGCTCTTTGGCAATGTACATTGGTAAATTCTGGCTCCTTCTCAGGCTCAGGTTGACCACCCCTGGGCTAAGCCATGGTTCCCTAGTAAGGTTGTAATATATTTCGGCTCACACGGGCAAGAGTAACATATGTCAAAAGTTGGTTAAACTGAAGTCAGGATTCACAAGCTTGTTTGAACATGCTGGCTCAACTGGGGTAAATCAGCATAGTCTGGAGTGTAGTGTGGACAGTGCTCTAGGTTTCCGTTTACTTGGCTTTCAGCCTCTTTGTGTTATACCGAGTGTCACCTCAGTGGGGAGCAAGTGTTCCTCAGACAAGGTTCTACCCCACTGTTCCGTCCTCTGCAACCTCCCAGAGCCTCCTTTCTGATGCACTTCTTCAGCATTGAGCTGGGGTAGAGGCGGGGCTGAGGGCAAAGCGGCCCAGGACTCGGCTGCTTTACCCTTTGCTGATAATTTGCAAAATCTTTTAGTTCAATCTCCTGAGTTTAGAAAGTAGGTGCAGTGAAATGCTGAGCCCGGGAATAGCAAATCCCTTCCGTTTGGCTTGTTGTTTTCTAATGTATGTGACCTCTCTGGGTGGTTTAAGCGGTTTAGGTATTTTCTATAAAAGGGATCTTTTAATGACAAAACTAATGTGATTATCTTAGTGAGTGTGAGAGGGGTATTCAAGGCTTAAAGAAAATCTGTTAGAATAGCTGAATGTATCTGCTTAATCCTTTCTCTAATGTGGGTGGACAATGCTCTGGGAAGCAATTGAGCTTTCTTTCTTAGAATAAATGCCTGGTCTCCAGAGGTAGGAACTGTTTGCAGCTTTTTATACCCTTACGCTTCACCTTCTAGAGAATACAAAGGCACCGTCGAGAGGGGGAGAGTTTTCAGAGGCCAAGTGTTGCTGAGGCTGCCTTGGGCTAATTCTGGCAAGCTGTTGAACACCCTCAGCTCCCCTTGACTACATCAAGAAGAGAGGGAACTCAGCATCTCACAGGATATGGCCCACTGTGGGTTAAGAAACCCTGGGTGTGTTCTTTTCCCCCACATCAGGCAGCAGTAAATATATTAACACTTTCAAAAAAGAAAGCTATGAATACGATCTTGACAGGTGTATGAAATCTGACCAGGGTTACCTGAATGGACAGATGATTTTCTGTATTACAAAGTTGCCTCCATGCACGGGAGTCTGACTTTGTCTGGGTCCTCAGTACAGCAGCATTCCCTGTCCAGAATAATCGCAGCATTGCATGGTCTGGGAACAGGAATGCTGGGAAATGGAATTCTCCACAGCCCGCATTTTCCAAAATGACCACTGATTTTTCAGTGCTTTGAGTTTTGGGTGCCCATCTTGAGAGGTGCTGAGCCGCCACAAATCCAGCTGATGTCTTTGGGAGCGGTGGGTGCTCAGTGGTTGTCATGAGATAGGGAACTGCAGTCTGTCTTAACCAGGATGCATTAATTTGCAGCTGTTTGCTTTAATAACAGATGTAAACAAATAGTTTTGAGTTTCAGCTTTGCCTCCCTTGTTTGAGTGACCCCATCCTGTCTAGAACTCTGGACAACACATGGAGACACCTAGAGCTGAATAATATAGTGCTAGTTGCTATATTGTTAGAGAACCTTTGGAATTAAGGCCCCAGAGGTCTCAAACTGGACACCTGAGGTGGATACTTTTAAATCTGCTGGTTCTTGATTCTGTTGTGTTCCTTGATGGATCCTAGGCTGGGTCTAGCATGACCAGACAGCAAATGTTAAAAAATCGGGACAGGTGGTAATTAGGAGCCTATATAAGAAAAAGACCCAAAAATCGGGACTGTCCCTATAAAATCGAGACATCTGGTCACCCTAGCTGGGTCCCTTGGGCCCTAGGCTGCCTGAGAATGGGTTTCCTGCTCCTCCAGTTTGGCTGCAGCATTGGAGAGTCAGTGAGTTGTCTCCTCTCTCCCACCCCCACAGCAGAAACACAGAGAGAGGGGAGTTACTCCCAGCCCTTAGGTCCTCCTAGAGAGAGATTGCTAGCTCTATGAGCTGCTGAGGTTACATGTAGGGAATGTGTGGGGATTAATTTTTGTAAATAGGGCAATATTCAAAGATCTATGACAAAGCCCCAATGGCGTATGTATGAGACAGCCTTAGGAGCACCAGAAATTTTCAGACTCTCCCCCATGGGATACTTGCACAGTTAGTAACAAAGCTAAAAAAAGCCAAATCAGCCAAAAAGAACTCATAATCTGGGAATGAAATGTTTTCTTTTTGAACACTGTTCTAGAAGCTCTGCTGGGAAAAGATTACTGGTCCTGAAAGCACTTGTTCTAGTCCTCCCTTTATAACATGTTTCTGGCCTTGTCAGGATGTTAGATATTGGGCATTAAAAATGTCATCATTCTGATGACCTTCTTGCTATCTTACTTCAAACTTCAGTTCTTACACATTTTCTGCAGCAGCCATCTCACCAACAGCCAGGGCTACTGATTAATGCTTTATACTAATTTGCTTTCAGATGACATTGTATATAGGATAGATTTTGGGGATGGGTAGGTGTTTTTGTGTGTGTGTGTGTGGGGGGGGGGTTAGTGGATAATAATCTTTGGGGTGCACTGATTGTAAGTGTGTGTTAGTGTTAGGTAACCACTAACCTCCTGCGGCAGGAGAAGGGTTGTCTATGTGCTTGTGCTGGAGTCCAGGCACAGCTTCCAACATTTAGAAAAGTTCTGTAAGAACCAACCCTGGGAGGGCAGGGGGCTGAGTCACTCAGCAACAGCTGAGGAAGCTCTTAAGAGGAAGGTGATATGGAAGGTGAGCGATCAGCTGATGTAACCTGCACAGGTTGTGCCATGTTTGTCTTTCTTCCACAGGACAGAAGCGGCTTTGTCTGTACAAAGTGCAAGCTGGCCTCCATATTGGAAGAGAAGGTTCGAGGTCTGGAGAAACGAGTATTGACTCTGCGTTGCATAAGGGAAAATGAAAAAACGTCAGGAGATGCTTCTACGGCCACAACGTTCTGAAGATTCAGAGCAGGCGCAGCAGGGACAGAAGGATGGTGAAGAAGTTTGGCAGCATGTGACCTCCAGAAGGAGAAAGAGGAGCATCCATGCCCCAGCAATGGAGATACAAGTGAGCAATCGTTTCCATGTTCTCTCTACAGGTACTAATGTGGAGAGTGGACTAGATGATCCATCTGAGGGAAGGGAGCAGAAGGAGACTCCACCGATTGGAAGGCAAAAGATGCACTGTCCTAGGGATGGGGGTTCCACAACCATCACTCCCAAGAGGAGGAGGAGGGTGGTGGTGGTCGGGGACTCCCTCCTCAGGGGGACTGAGTCATCTATCTGCCGCCCCAACCGGGAAAACCGAGAGGTCTGCTGCTTGCCAGGAGCTAGGATACACGATGTGACGGAGAGACTGCCGAGACTCATCAAGGCCTCGGATCGCTACCCCTTCCTGCTTCTCCACGTGGGCACCAATGATACTGCCAAGAATGACCTTGAGCGGATCATTGCAGACTATGTGGCTCTGGGAAGAAGGATAAAGGAGTTTGAGGCGCAAGTGGTGTTCTCGTCCATCCTCCCTGTGCAAGGAAAAGGCCTGGGAAGAGACCGCCAAATCGTGGAAGTCAATGAATGGCTACGCAGGTGGTATCGGAGAGAAGGCTTTGGATTCTTCGACTATGGGATGGTGTTCCAAGAAGGAGGAGTGCTCGGCAGAGACGGGCTCCACCTAACGAAGAGAGGGAAGAGCATCTTTGCAAGCAGGCTGGCTAACCTAGTGAGGAGGGCTTTAAACTAGGTTCACCGGGGGAAGGAGTCCAAAGACCTGAGGTAAGTGGGGAAATGGGATCCTGGGAGGAAGCACGAGCAGGAGAGCGCAAGAGGGGAGGACTCCTGTCTCATACTGAGAAAGAGGGACAATCAATGAGTTATCTTAAGTGCCTATACACAAATGCAAGAAGCCTGGGAAACAAGCAGGGAGAACTGGAAGTCCTGGCACAGTCAGGGAACTATGATGCGATTGGAATAACAGAGACTTGGTGGGATAACTCACATGACTGGAGTACTGTCATGGATGGATATAAACTGTTCAGGAAGGACAGGCAGGGCAGAAAAGGTGGGGAGTTGCGTTGTATGTAAGAGAGGAGTATGACTGCTCAGAGCTCTGGTATGAAACTGCAGAAAAACCTGAGAGTCTCTGGATAAAGTTGAGAAGTGTGAGCAACAAGGGTGATGTCGTGGTCGGAGTCTGCTATAGACCACCAGACCAGGGGGATGAGGTGGACGAGGCTTTCTTCTGGCAACTAGCAGAAGTTGCTAGATCGCAGGCCCTGGTTCTCATGGGAGACTTTAATCACCCTGATATCTGCTGGGAGAGCAATACAGCGGTGCACAGACAATCCAGGAAGTTTTTGGAAAGTGTAGGGGACAATTTCCTGGTGCAAGTGCTGGAGGAACCAACTAGGGGCAGAACTTTTCTTGACCTGCTGCTCACAAACAGGGAAGAATTAGTAGGGGAAGCAAAAGTGGATGGGAACCTGGGAGGCAGTGACCATGAGATGGTCAAGTTCACGATCCTGACACAAGGAAGAAAGGAGAGCAGCAGAATATGGACCCTGGACTTCAGAAACCAGACTTTGACTCCCTCAGAGAACAGATGGGCAGGATCCCCTGGGAGAATAACATGAAGGGCAAAGGGGTCTGGGAGAGCTGGCTGTATTTTAAAGAATCCTTATTGCGGTTGCAGGAACAAACCATCCCGATGTGTAGCAAGAATAGTAAATATGGCAGGCGACCAGCTTGGCTAAACAGTGAAATCCTTGCTGATCTTCAATGCAAAAAAGAAGCTTACAAGAAGTGGAAGATTGGACAAATGACCAGGGAGGAGTATAAAAATATTGCTCAGGCATGCAGGAGTGAAATCAGGAAGGCCAAATCACACTTGGAGTTGCAGCTAGCAAGAGATGTTAAGAGTAACAAGAAGGGTTTCTTCAGGTATGTTAGCAATAAGAAGAAAGTCAAGGAAAGTGTGGGCCCCTTACTGAATGAGGGAGGCAACCTAGTGACCGAGGATGTGGAAAAAGCTAATGTACTCAAAGATTTTTTGCCTCTGTCTTCACGAACAAGGTCAGCTCCCAGACTGCTGCACTGGGCAGCATAGTATGGGGAGAAGGTGACCAGCCCTCTGTGGAGAAAGAAGTGGTTCGGGACTATTTAGAAAAACTGGACGTGCACAAGTCCATGGGGCCAGATGCGCTGCATCCGAGGGTGCTAAAGGAGTTGGCGGATGAGATTGCAGAGCCATTGGCCATTATTTTTTAAAACTCATGGTGATCGGGGGAGGTCCCGGATGACTGGAAAAAGGCTAATGTAGTGCCCATCTTTAAAAAAGGGAAGGAGGAGGATCCGGGGAACTACAGGCCAGTCAGCCTCATCTCAGTCCCTGTAAAAATCATGGAGCAGGTCCTCAAGGAATCAATTATGAAACACTTAGAGGAGAGGAAAGTGATCAGGAACAGTCAGCATGGATTCACCAAGGGGAAGTCATGCCTGACTAACCTAATTGCCTTCTATGATGAGATAACTGGCTCTGTGGATGAGGGGAAAGCAGTGGTTGTGTTATTCCTTGACTTTAGCAAAGCTTTTGATACGGTCTCCCACAGTATTCTTGCCGGCAAGTTAAAGAAGTATGGCCTGGATGAATGGACTGTAAGGTGGATAGAAAGCTGGCTAGATCGTTGGGCTCAACGGGTAGTGATCAATGGCTCCATGTCTAGTTGGCAGCCGGTTTCAAGCGGAGTGCCCCAAGGGTCGGTCCTGGGGCCGGTTTTGTTTAATATCTTTATTAATGATTTGGAGGATGGTGTGGACTGCACTCTCAGCAAGTTTGCAGATGACACTAAACTGGGAGGGTAGGGATCGGATACAGAGGGACCTAGAAAAATTAGAGGATTGGGCCAGAAAAAACCTGATGAGGTTCAACAAGGACAAGTGCAGAGTCCTGCACTTAGGACGGAAGAATCCCATGCACTGCTACAGACTAGGGACCGAATGGCTAGGTAGCAGTTCTGCAGAAAAGGACCTAGGGGTCACAGTGGACGAGAAGCTGGATATGAGTCAACAATGTGCTCTTGTTGCCCAGAAGGCTAATGGTATTTTGGGCTGTATAAGTAGGGGCATTGCCAGCAGATCGAGGAACGTGATTGTTCCCCTTTATTCGACATTGGTGAGGCCTCATCTGGAGTACTGTGTCCAGTTTTGGGCCCCACACAACAAGAAGGATGTGGAAAAATTGGAAAGAGTCCAGCGGAGGGCAACAAAAATGATTAGGGGTCTGGAGCACATGACTTATGAGGAGAGGCTGAGGGAACTGGGATTGTTTAGTCTGAAAAAGAGAAGAATGAGGGGGGATTTGATAGCTGCTTTCAACTACCTGAAAGGGGGTTCCAAAGAGAATGGAGCTCGGCTGTTCTCAGTGGTGGCAGATGACAGAACAAGGAGCAATGGTCTCAAGTTGCAGTGGGAGAGGTCTAGGTTGGATATTAGGAAACACTATTTCACTAGGAGGGTGGTGAAGCACTGGAATGCGTTACCTAGGAAGGTGGTGGAATCTCGTTCCTTGGTAGTTTAAGGCCCGGCTTGACAAAGCCCTGGCTGGGATGATTTAGTTGGGAATTGGTCCTGCTTTGAGCAGGGGGTTGGACTAGATGACCTCCTGAGGTCCCTTCCAACCCTGATATTCTATGATTGATTCTCCCACCCAGCAGTGTGTGTGTTCTGACAAATGTTAGCACTATAGAGCTTCGTTCACCTGAACAGTTAAGGGTCCCAATGATCCTTTGAGATGGGTGAGTATGTACTATTGCCACCATTTTATTTATGGAGCAACAGAAACAGCTGAAGACCCCCGTGTGACGGGTTGGATCACAGAAACCCCCTTGGGAGCTGCCACCTGATGTGCAAAAGACTGCCTCTGCTCCTGTTTTCCCTGCCAGCTCAGGACTCCAGCACCCTGTCTTGCTGAGCCAGACACTCCCGTCTGCTGCAACATAGACCCAGGGTTTGAATCAGTTGTCCCAAAGCTGCAAGTTTACCTGAAAACAGCTCACAGAAGTGTGCTTGTCTCTAGCACTCAGATGCCCAACTCCCAATGGGGTCTAAACCCAGATAAATTCGTTTTACCCTGCATAAAGCTTATGCAGGGCAAACTCATAAATTGTTCGCCCTCTAGAACACTGATAGAGAGATATGCACAGTTGTTTGCTCCCCCAGGTATTAATACATACTCTGAGTAAATTACTAAATAAAAAGTGATTTTATTAAATACAGAAAATAGCATTTAAGTGGTTCCAAGTAGTAACAGACAGAACAAAGTGAGTCACCAAGCAAAATAAAATAAAATGCGCAAATCTATGCCTAATCAAACTGAATACAGATAATCTCACCCTCAGAGATGCTTCAGTAAGTTTTTTCTCAGGACTGGACACCTTCCAGGCCTGGGCACAATTCTTTCCCCTGGTACAGCTCTTGTTGCAGCTCAGGTGATAGCTAGGGGATTCTTCATGATGGCTCCTCTATCCCCTTTGTTCTCTTCCACCCCTTTATATATCTTTTGCATAAGGCGGGAACCCTTTGTCCCTCTGGGTTTCCACCCCCCCTCACTGGAAAAGTACCAGGTTAAAGATGGATTCCAGTTCAGGTGACATGATCACATGTCACTGCAAGACTTCATTACTCACTTGCCAGCACACACACATACAGGAAGACTCACAGGTAAATACAGCCATCTGCAGACAATGGGAGTCATCAAGATTCCAAACCATCATTAATGGCCCACACTTTACATAATTACAATAGGCCCTCAGAGTTATATTTTATATTTCTAGTTTTAGATACAAGAGTGGTACATTTATACAAATCGGATGATCACACTCAGTAGATTATGAGCTTTGTAATGATACCTTACAAGAGACCTTTTGCATGAAGCATATCCCAGTTACGTTATATTCACTTTTTACCATATTTTTCTAAAACTATGCCAGTTACATTGTATTCACTTATTATCATGTTTTTATAAAACCATGTAGACTGCACAATGTCACACCCCAGAGGGCTGGATTTTGACTTGGATGACGTGCCCCTTCTGGCTGAGCAGGAAGCTTCCTTATGTCCTGGTGGGGCTGCCCAGATGTTGGCGCTAGAGGTGGAGGAGTAACAGGATGCTGCATTTCTGCCTCTTGGAGCAGGTGGGCAGAGCTCCGGGTCTGTCCCTCCAGGGGCTGACAAGCACAGCTGAGCAGATGTAGGGAATATCATGATTGGTTGCCAAGCCAACAGCAAATTACTGCACCTCTTCCCCTTCCCTGCTCCCCCGACCAAGGGCACCACTCCCTGCTAAAATTGTGCCTCTGGGCACAGTCTAGGCCAGAGGGAGTCAGTGTGAAATAATATTAATACCTTAACACAGTGCAGCCAATGCAAAAGTGGAGCTGAGGCGTTAGTTCAACAGTGATTGAAAGTGAGGAGCTCTCTATCTCTTGAAAGATAGACATCACTTCCTACAGTACTTAGTTGTTCCTTTGAGGTTTCCTCTCTACGCGCCCAGCCGCAGGGTGGAAGAAAGAATTAGCCCCATTTTATAGGCAGACGACTGAAGAATAGAGAGAACAAATGATTTGCCCACGGTCCCACAGGAGCACTGTAGCAGAGCTGTGAACTGAACTCAGATCTCCCGAGGCCTAGTTCAGTGCCTTATCCATTCTTCTGCTCATAGATCTGTATGTCTCTTTGGGTGTGCAGCTTTGAAAACAGGTCTGCTCAAACTTGCCCTCCAAGATTGAAACACACATCTTAGTGGAAACGTGGATTGAACGGTACAAATCCAATGACGACCTTTCCCTACAGACGAAAGTCTGAGGTTTTTGATTTCCACGGTCAGGGCCTTTAAAAAGCTCAGGCTCTTGTGAACCAACTTTGATGAGAGGGGTGCTCTTACCTTTTCTCCTCAGAGATAAAGTCAGCATTCTCTGTGTAAACGAGACTAATAAATGTCGGGGCAGCAGGAGGTGAGTGCAATAAAGTGAGAGAGCCTGAGTTATAGTGGTAACCTGCTGAATTCCTAGGTCACAAAGTAATTTACAGAGCAGCCCTAATGTCATTCAATAATTATTCAGACAGCCCAGGCCCCAGGGTGCCCAGCCTCCCGCTGATTATATTATTAATACCATCAACAAACAGCAGGATGTTGGTGTGAAGAACAGAAACACGACACAAGAATCTGAGCTAAGGAACAAATGGAGACCGATATTAACGGGTTGTTTGTACCAGCACCAAACGAGTAAAGAGAACACCAAAACCCTTTCCTGACAAGTCATTCAGCAAGTATCACCAACTCTCCCTTATGTCAACAGCGAAAATCACTCACCACCGTTTGCAGGGGAAGGGGGGTCAGGGGGCAAGAAACTGGTATGTCAGTATCTGTTCATTTATATCAAACGCTCTCTGTGATAGTCCCCATGGAGATGGTGGGGAGGGGGGAGGAAGAATGGTTTCTAGGCACCCCCAGAATAATTTAAATTAATATCCAATGAACAATGTAAACCTTTTCTTTGACGTGGCGTGGGAATAGGCAGTCACAACACTATAACTGGGTCAGCTGAAATGGAAGGTAATGCCAAAACCTCGGGATTTGACCAGCAGAGTATGCCAAGGTCCTGACCTCTGCTATCTCAGTCACTTGTTAAATTTCTCTTCTCTCTTCATGCTCTCTCCTGCCCATCCCATTTAAAAAAAAAAAAAAAAAAAAAAGTCTAGAAAATGGTGGTGGAAATCTTTCTTTATAAACTGACACTTGTTGGATGGCACTAATGTATGTAACCAGAGTGTGTGTGCACAGCGAGTGACCCTTTCCTATATCAAATGTACTATGTATATGTTTATATATGTACACACATACATATATATGTATGCTTATATATGTATATTCATATATACGTGTGTGTATATAAATGTCATAGTAGTGACCCTATAGTTAACATTTTAAACCTTGTTCCATTATAAGACTGATTTTGACCTCTCTCTTCTAGCAAAGCTCCTCTCGGCCTGAAATTTGTTATGTGCCCCCGCCCAGGGGTGTGTGTTAGACAAAGTCTGGGGTTAATTGGCCAAAGTTGTCTCAGAGTTAGGAGATGAGGGATGAGTGCTGCTTTTCTACTTTTTGAAATTTGTTCTGATTTTTTTATTTTGTACATTCAGAACTAAAACTATATAAATGCACTACTCCTCCCCCCACTTTTTAATACACTATTTTGCAGTGGGAACGTACGGTTTAGCATTTTGCATTCATTCAACAAGCCTATTTCATTTTTTCTTACCTAAGTAATTCCCATCTGAAAACTGCTGGTCTTGGGAGATCAGCTGCTCGGCTTTTTTAATTAACATGTCTTGAGAGGACATTGTTTGAGGATTGACCAACATATGCCTAACCATCATGCACTGAGTACTGGGGGGAGAGAGATGGAGGATATCAAACTATGAGATGTTCTTGGAGGGCTCCTACCTAGTTACCAAGAAATATTATAACTCAGATTGCCACCAAGTAAATAGAGAACAGATACGTGATATTGACTCAAGGGGAATGTGCTGTGCTACCAAGCTGAACCAAGCAATAAGAAAAGGAGCTGGTAACATAGATGCAGCTTTCTGCCTGTTTAGGAGTTGGGGCTCAGACAAAGAACTTTCTACCATATTTGACTTTTGTGTTACTTAATCTCTATTATGTAATTGAAGTTTAATGCCAGTCTAGTGGTGCTTTCCAGAGGATCCAGCTAGCCTGGGGCTCTCACTAGCAATGCTTCCCATGGGATCCAACTAAGTGTGTTTATCCCTGTATTTATATTTGATTGGGTGATTTTTCTCTCCAATTAGATTTTGACATTTGAGAGGTGACTTGATTACAATGTGCAAATACCTTCATGGGGCGAAAATCCAAGCTACTAGACGGCTCCTTAGTCCTGTGGAGAAAGGCAAAACAAGAACCGATGGCTGGAAGCTGAAGCCAGACAAATTCAAATGAGAAACAAGGCACATTTTTTTTTTAACAGGGAGGGTGATTAACCACTGGAACATACTACCAAGGGAAGTGGTGGATTCTCCATCTCTTGCTGTCTTCAAGTCAAGACTGGATGCCTTGCCGGAAGACTGGCTTTAGCCAAACACAAGTTATTGGGCTCAAGAGAGGGGTAACGGTGTGAAATTCTATGGCCTGTGAAACACAGAAGGTCAGACTAGATGATGTAATTGGTCCCTTCTGGCCTTAAAGTCTATGAAACTGGAAATCTTTCTGTAAAATTGTGCAGCAGGTGGGAGTTGACCAGTTTGAGCCACTGGGTGGTGGTGTGGCGTGCAGTGCTAGTGACCAACACATTTATATTTTGTTTCCCTTCTATGGGCATTTGGTATGTGCATGGTACACAGTGAGGGTACCTAGTCTTGCTAAATCCTGTTATTTGTACAGGGCCGGCTCCAGGGTTTTTGCTGCCCCAAGCGGCAGGAAAAGAAAAAAAAAAAGCCGTGATCGCGATCGGCGGCAGCTCCACTGCGCCGCTTTCTTCTTCGGTGGCAATTCAGCGGCAGGTACTTCCCTCCAAGAGGGACCGAGGGACCCGCCGCCAAATTGCTGCCAAAGAGCCGGACGTGCCGCCCCTTCCCCTTGGCCACCCCAAGCACCTGCTTGCTGAGCTGGTGCCTGGAGCTGGCCCTGTATTTGTATGCCATGATGTCCTCACCATATTTGCCAACTAGCTTATCATGGCAAGCTATTGTAGTAAGAGATGGGATCAAGAACAAATGGACTGATGCCAGACTCCTGTCTCATGCTGAGAAAGAGGGACGATCGTTGAGTTATCTTAAGTGCCTATACACAAATGCAAGAAGCCTGGGAAACAAGCAGGGAGAACTGGAAGTCCTGGCACAGTCAGGGAACTATGATGTGATTGGAATAACAGAGACTTGGTGGGATAACTCACATGACTGGAGTACGGTCATGGATGGATATAAACTGTTCAGGAAGGACAGGCAGGGCAGAAAAGGTGGGGGAGTTGCGTTGTATGTAAGAGAGGAGTATGACTGCTCAGAGCTCCGGTATGATACTGCAGAAAAACCTGAGAGTCTCTGGATAAAGTTGAGAAGTGTGAGCAACAAGGGTGATGTCGTGGTTGGAGTCTGCTATAGACCACCAGACCAGGGGGATGAGGTGGACGAGGCTTTCTTCTGGCAACTAGCAGAAGTTGCTAGATCACAGGCCCTGGTTCTCATGGGAGACTTTAATCACCCTGATATCTGCTGGGAGAGCAATACAGCGGTGCACAGGCAATCCAGGAAATTTTTGGAAAGTGTAGGGGACAATTTCCTGGTGCAAGTGCTGGAGGAACCAACTAGGGGCAAAGCTTTTCTTGACCTGCTGCTCACAAACAGGGAAGAACTAGTAGGGGAAGCAAAAGTGGATGGGAACCTGGGAGGCAGTGACCATGAGATGGTCGAGTTCAGGATCCTGACACAAGGAAGAAAGGAGAGCAGCAGAATACGGACCCTGGACTTCAGAAAAGCAGACTTTGACTCCCTCAGGGAACAGATGGGCAGGATCCCCTGGGAGAATAACATGAAGGGCAAAGGGGTCCAGGAGAGCTGGCTGTATTTTAAAGAATCCTTATTGAGGTTGCAGGAACAAACCATCCCGATGTGTAGAAAGAATAGTAAATATGGCAGGCGACCAGCTTGGCTAAACAGTGAAATCCTTGCTGATCTTAAACGCAAAAAAGAGGCTTATAAGGAGTGGAAGATTGGACAAATGACCAGGGAGGAGTATAAAAATATTGCTCAGGCGTGCAGGAGTGAAATCAGGAAGGCCAAATCACACTTGGAGTTGCAGTTAGCAAGAGATGTTAAGAGTAACAAGAAGGGTTTCTTCAGGTATGTTAGCAACAAGAAGAAAATCAAGGAAAGTGTGGGCCCCTTACTGAATGAGGGAGGCAACCTAGTGACCCAGGATGTGGAAAAAGCTAATGTACTCAATGATTTTTTTGCCTCTGTCTTCACGCACAAGGTCAGCTCCCAGATTGCTGCACTGGGCAGTACAGCATGGGGAGAAGGTGACCAACCCTCTGTGGAGAAAGAAGTGGTTCGGGACTATTTAGAAAAACTGGACGTGCACAAGTCCATGGGGCCGGATGCGCTGCATCCGAGGGTGCTAAAGGAGTTGGCGGGTGAGATTGCAGAGCCATTAGCCATTATTTTTGAAAACTCATGGCGATCGGGGGAGGTCCCAGATGACTGGAAAAAGGCTAATGTAGTGCCCATCTTTAAAAAAGGGAAGAAGGAGGATCCGGGGAACTACAGGCCAGTCAGCCTCACCTCAGTCCCTGGAAAAATCATGGAGCAGGTCCTCAAGGAATCAATTATGAAACATTTAGAGGAGAGGAAAGTGATCAGGAACAGTCAGCATGGATTCACGAAGGGGAAGTCGTGCCTGACTAACCTAATTGCCTTCTATGATGAGATAACTGGCTCTGTGGATGAGGGGAAAGCAGTGGATGTGTTATTTCTTGACTTTAGCAAAGCTTTTGATACTGTCTCCCACAGTATTCTTGCCACCAAGTTAAAGAAGTATGGGCTGGATGAATGGACTGTAAGGTGGATAGAAAGCTGGCTAGATCGTCGGGCTCAACGGGTAGTGATCAATGGCTCCATGTCTAGTTGGCAGCCGGTTTCAAGTGGAGTGCCCCAAGGGTCGGTCCTGGGGCCGGTTTTGTTTAATATCTTTATTAATGATCTGGAGGATGGTGTGGACTGCACTCTCAGCAAGTTTGCAGATGACACTAAACTAGGAGGCGTGGTAGATACACTAGAGGGTAGGGATCGGATACAGAGGGACCTAGACAAATTAGAGGATTGGGCAGAAAAAAACCTGATGAGGTTCAACAAGGACAAGTGCAGAGTCCTGCACTTGGGACGGAAGAATCCCATGCACTGCTACAGACTAGGGACCGAATGGCTAGGTAGCAGTTCTGCTGAAAAGGACCTAGGGGTCACAGTGGATAAGAAGCTGGATATGAGTCAACAGTGTGCTCTTGTTGCCAAGAAGGCTAACGGCATTTTGGGCTGTATAAGTAGGGGCATTGCCAGCAGATCGAGGAACGTGATCGTTCCCCTTTATTCGACATTGGTGAGGCCTCATCTGGAATACTGTGTCCAGTTTTGGTCCCCACACTACAAGAAGGATGTGGAAAAATTGGAAAGAGTCCAGCGGAGGGCAACAAAAATGATTAGGGGTCTGGAGCACATGACTTATGAGGAGAGGCTGAGAGAACTGGGATTGTTTAGTCTCCAGAAGAGAAGAATGAGGGGGGATTTGATAGCAGCCTTCAACTACCTGAAGGGGGGTTCCAAAGAGGATGGAGCTCGGCTGTTCTCAGTGGTGGCAGATGACAGAACAAGGAGCAATGGTCTCAAGTTGCAGTGGGGGAGGTCCAGGTTGGATATCAGGAAAAACTATTTCACTAGGAGGGTGGTGAAACACTGGAATGCGTTACCTAGGGAGGTGGTGGAGTCTCCTTCCTTGGAGGTTTTTAAGGCCCGGCTTGACAAAGCCCTGGCTGGGATGATTTAGCTGGGAATTGGTCCTGCTTTGAGCAGGGGGTTGGACTAGATGACCTCTTGAGGTCCCTTCCAACTCTGATATTCTATGATTCTATGATTCAGATGTCCCTGATCTGGAGAAAGTAGTTGAAACAAAATAGCCATCAACATTATGAGTACTGTCTTTGCTGGATTCTATGCCATGTTGTTGTAGCCATATTAGTCCCAGGATATTAGAGAGACAAGGTGGGTGAGGTAATATCCTTTATTGGACCCACTTCTGTTGGTCAGAGAGACAGAGCTCTGTGTAAACTCGAAAGCTTGTCTCTCTCACCCACAGAAGTGGGTCCAATAAAAGATATTTCCGCACCCACCTTGTCTCTCTTTGGCTGGATTCTTACACACCAGGAAGAATGTGCCATTGTAATGGTGATGGGAACTATGAGGTAAAGCTCTGGGTCACTTCAAGTAGGAATCAGAAAGCGGATCCTTTTGGTGCAGAAGCATTTCTGCACAACTAGCTATGCCCCCAATGCAGCAAATCACTTAAGTATGTGAATAGTCCTGTTGGTTTCAATGTTAAGCATGCACTTAAGTGCTTTGCTGGATAGGGCCTGGCTAAGCATGGTCTAAAAGTCTCCAATCCTGCCAAAAAAGCTTTACATTCTTGCTGCTCAGGAAACAAATTACACAGGGCTGCTCTAGTTTTCCAGTGTTCTTGGCTACCACAGGGGGTCCATGCACTACTTTCATTTGGGCCATTCCAGGAAGCCCTTTTGGTGCACATGAATGACCTTGGGTTGTGACAGGGCACCATCTTATGCCCCCTGCTAGGGGGTCTAGGATTGTGGTAGGGGCTTATAGAAGGATGCTCTTGTGGCTGATGCACAGGGCTGGTGCCTGGGGAATTAACGTTTGGGAGATGTGAGCTGGAGAATACCAAAAAGATTGCTGCCTCCCAGAGGAGACTGAAGCAGGGCAGAAGTGATGCTCAGTGACAGTGATCTGAGGGCATCTCCTAAGTGCACTGTAGGATATGATTACATCAGGTGGAAGGGAGTAAACAGAGCAGCTTGAGTCGTCAGAGTGTTGCGGTGGATGAAAATTCTCCACCTTCTTGTGCTGGCCTCTTTTAGATTTTTGGCCAACAGTTTTTTCAGTGCCAAGTTTCCCCAGAAACCAGCCCTTTGTTCTGCAATTCTGCCACCCCCCACCTCCATCTTGGCCTGATCATAGACATGGAGGCTATGGCAGAGCCTGGTGTCTGTGTAAATAGGGAGGAAGAGAGAGAGGATTTCAATGACAGCTCTCCTCACACCACCTATCCTTCTGCTTTTATTTTCCTAGACATTCACCAGGAGCTTGGGGACATCGAAAGGCTCCTTCGCCTCATTAATACTTGGCCTGGGCTGTGGTGACTCACTGAGCTGCTGATGGCACAATCACAGGGATGGTGGGTTTTTTTTTTTTTTTTTTTTTTTTTTTGAATGTTGCCAATGGTCAGTACATTTTTAACAGGCTCAGCAGGCAGACCGTCAGACCACAGATAGTACAGCTACTTCCCCAGACACCAGTGACTTGGAGGTACACAGGCAGTGGGTCCTTCCCCCGATTCACAGCTTAGAACTTAATCGCTGGTGACATCCATTCCCTATTCCAAATGCCTCCTTCACCCCCCCACAACTGAAAGCAACTGTAATTTTGTCTATGTTGTTTTTCTTCCCTGTGGGATCTGGAGAGAAAGGGAGAGAGCTGCATTATTCAGACACTATCACTGTAACTGCCTAAGCCCAGGATTGCTGAAATACTTTTATTCTCCCTTTTGTGTTTATGCACAGATGTTGCAGATGATATTTCCTGAATTCCACTGAAAAATAAAGAGTGTTTTATCAGTATTCCCCAAGTGTCCAATACAAATGCAAATCAGCTCTGGGCGGTAAATGTTCTTTTGGTTTTTTATTGGCTGCCCAGCGTTAACTGGCTGATCTTTTCTCACTTCTCTCTTTTCTCTCCATTTCCTTTAACCAATGTGTTTGAAGTGAGCTCCCTCCAAGGTTCTGAAATGTTCTCCCTTTCCAAACTTTTTGTTCTCCCCTTGGTCAATGCATTTGCTTAAGGTTGTTTGTTTATTAACCCTTTACAAGTTTTTCCCCCTGTGCGGGGTATATTGCGCTAGCTTGGAATTCTTTAAAAGACTAACAGAATTCCAAACAAGACCCATTTGCGTTTGATATTACTGGCTCATTGCCTATCTTCTTTACCACGCTCTCCTCCTTAGCTGAATCAAACAAGACTTCATGGCCAAAAAGACAGCTCTTGTCACCACGCGAAGAATCAAGTTCTGAGAAAGGAGGATGTTTCTGACCTCACTTACTGCTTCAAACGTGCGAAAGCTTTTCCAATTAAAAACAATGAGAAGAGCAGAATCATGGACAAAATTATCAGACTCGGATGCTTAAAATTAGGCTCCTAAATCCCTATTCAAGGAATTAAATGTGTGGTTTGATTTTTCAAAGGTGCCAAGCCCCCAATAGCTCTCACTGAGATCAGGGAGAGTTATAGGGGTGCGTGCGCATCACCTTTGTAAATTAGGCCAATGTTTCTGTAGGTGCCTACGCCCTGAGGCAGCTGTACCTGTATTATTTTAAGTGTCCACATGTAGATGTTGGTGCCTATCTTAAGCAGCCAGGTTTGAATGCATTTGGATCGTTACTGTGTTTTGACATTTCTTCTTTTGGAATTTTCAAGTTTTCCTACTCGCCCCGGTTTACAAACCAACTCTCTAGGCGGCCAGTTTCCCATTGTTTGTGTTTGGTTTTTTTAGAAATGATGTTTAGTTGTATTTGAAATCTCCAATAGAACAAACATGCAGGTGATGTAACACGTATAATAGATCATTACAATGAAAGAAAAATTAAAAATTAAAAATCACAGTTGCCTTAATGAGCAACATTCCGTTTTAACTACTCAGGGTTTATCTAGAGATGAACAGCTAGTACGTGGCAAGCCGGGGTGTAAATCTACCTCAGGCTAGCCTGCTGCGCTCTAACTGTCCATGTGGACCCTCCTGCTGTGCTCTAAAAGTGCTGTAGTGCGTTTTGATCTCCTTCGCTTTGAAAGGGGAGTTGTTCAAGGTGCACTAGGAAACTTCTAGTGAGTGGCAGCAGGGTACATATGGACAGTTAGCACACAGCAGGCTAGTGTGAGGTAGATTTACACCCTAGCTTGCCATGCACTAACTGTTTGTCTGCACAAACCCTCAGTAAAATACGGTGTAAGGGCCAGATCCTGAGAACACACCCGCTTAACTTTACTACCATGGATAATCCCTATGACCCCGATCTACCACCCCTTCTTAGGTTGAGTGATTTCCTCACTATGGTTCTTGCTCTGCAAAACACCTAAATACGTGCTTAAAGTTAATCCCATCCCTGTTCAGCAACATACTCTAATCTTTTGCTTAATTTTAAGCATGTGCTTAAATCCCCATTGATTTCAATAGGACTTAAGCACATGTTTGAATCTGCTTGTATTGTAAGGCTCAGATTCAGCAAGGTATTTAAGCACATGCCTACCTTTAAGCAGTTGTGTAGTTCCATTAAACTCATTGAAGCGAAGCTTAAGGTACGATTCAACATGACTACAGGTGACAAAATCTGACCCTAAATAAGAAGCCCACATTTCATGATGAAACATCTAGCCCAGTTGTTCTCAACCCAGGGGTCCACGTACCCATGGGATATGCAGAGGCATAGACGTTGACTTCTGCTTCCGCCGGTGGCTGCTCGACCCCTCTCTGCCCCTGGCCCTGCCCCCACTTGACCCCTTCCCCCAAGTCCCCACCCAGCCCTGCCTCTTCCCACCCCTGCTCCACCTCCACCCTGCCTCCATTCCACCCCCTTCCCCAAATCCCTGCCCCACCTCTTCCCTGCCTCCTCCCTTGAGTGCGCTGTGTCTCCGCTCCTCCCCCTCCCTCCCAGTGCACCGCCAAAAAGCTGTTTGGAGGTGGGCAGAAGTGCTGGGAGGGAGGGGGAAGAGCAGGAATGCGGCGCGCTCAAGGGAGGAGGCGGAGAAGAGACGGGGGGAGCTTGGCTGCCAGTGGGTGCAGAGCATCCGCTAATTTTTCCCCATGGATGCTCCAGCCCCGGAGCACCCATGCAGTCGGCACCTATGCGCAGAGGTCTTCCAGGAGGTACATCAACTCATCTAGATATTTGCCTAGTTTTACAACAGGCTACGTAAGAAGCACTAACAAAGTCAGTACAAACTAAAATTTCATACAGACAATGACTAGTTTATACTGCTCTATATACTATACACTGAAATGTAAGTACAATATTTATATTCCAATCGATTTATTTTATAATTATATGGTAAAAATGAGGAAGTCAGCCATTTTTCAGTAACAGGGTGCTGTGACACTTCTGTATTTTTAGGTCTGATTTTGTAAGCAAGTAGTTTTTAAGTACGGTGTAATTTGGGGTTACACAAGACAAATTCCTGAAAGGGGTACGGTAAACTGGCAAGGTTGAGAGCCACTGAACTAGAGACCATCTATGCTGATATGTTCTGGGCTGATGCACAGACTTACACTGGGGTGGTGTGGAACCACATTATCCCTCCACAAATGCCTTCCAAAGCTTCTCCTCTCATATGTGATGAGCTCCCCTCTGAAGCAAGCAGCTCAAATGAGTTTAAGGACTGTGATTTTTGCCTTACTCCTGGCTAGGAGCTCAGGTAAGAGCAGGCTCTCTGCAACCTTTCCTCATGGCACATCCATGCAGGAGCCAGGCACAGCTGGGCCCTATTTGTTCAAGAGGAGCCTATATGTCAATTCCCTTTGCCTATCCAGCTCGAGCTGGCAGTGGGTCCTTTATCCAGTGCCTCATTCTAAATTGGAATGCAATGTCCCACAGTTATACCATACATTTGACTGGCTTTTTTATATCTCATGCTTGCTGCTTGTTATGTAGCTTGAAATAACCTTCAAATAAATCCAGAAAAGGCCATTTGAAATAGCTGCTGTTTCCATTGTTAATTATTGTTTTGAAATTCTATTTTAATAATACCTAGCACTTTAAAAAGGAGTGATTTTTATTTCACAGATGGGGAAACTGAGGCACCAGGCAGGAAAGTGACTTGCCCAAGGTCACCCAGCAGACGAGTGGCAGACTTGGGACTAGAATCCTGGTCTCCATCCAGTACTCTAGGCACTTGGCCCATCGTTCAAAATACATCCTCCCATTCAGGTACTCTGAAGTTAAATGCAGCCCCTCTCTTAACAGCTATTTCCCCTAACAGACTTGTTTTTCAAAGCAAAAAACTATCCAGAGCAGATTACTAGCACTTCCATGACAATAGCGTCTACACAGCTTGTTTTGTTGGAGAGGCAAAATAGTACTTTGAGGGTAGCGTCACACATACCACATTTTCATAGCCTAATGGTATGGTTCTGTATTAACAAACCCAGAAATGAAGCAGTTAATTGCCCTACGGGGGAGGAGGAAATTTCTTGTAAAAATCGAGAATCTCATTAAACAATGCGCCCTTTTATTTTTCAGCCTTGGAATCAAGCCTGGCTGCCCATGTAAACAAAGAAAGGAAAGAATCACTGAACCAACCCAACACATAAAAAAGTGACCATGTCTGTCTTTGAAGGTCCCTTTATGTTGCTTGGAAAACTTAGGATTATAGGGTTTTTTTGGAGTTTTTCTTTTAAAAAAAAAAAAAAAAAAAGAGGAATGGGAGTTAAGGGAAACTTTCTCTTAAACAGAGCAGAAGTCATTAATTAAGTATCCCATTCATTCCTCTGGCACCAGCTCATCAATCAGATTTCTTATTAGCATTCTGATGACCTGTATGACCCCCAGTCTCTGTACTGTCTGCATGACGAAACAGACGATCAGACCACACACCAAACGAGGGAGGATTATTCTACAGTTTTCCTTGCTCGGGGACGATAACTCAAGTCGTTATTTCGGGTTGGGGCATTTTAATAAGCAGGCCAGTAGAGAAGCCATCACAGATATTTCAGAGACTGCTTAGAGAACATTTCTAGTGATTTATGGATATATAAACTGCTCTGGTCGCGGCAATGGGAAATGTAAGAGATTGAGTCAGGAACTGAGCACCGTTGAGATTAGACTAGAGGAGCACAATGGTCCCTTCTGGCCTTGGAATCTATGAATAAAAACTTTGTGCCAGCACAGTGCCACAGGAAGAGTCCCCTTGGACTTGGGTGATCTTCACAGGGCCAGAGATGCTGGCTTTAGGGCAGCTTGAACATGGGTAAAGAGAGGCAGGAAGCATCCAAGGCTGTACAGGAAGTCAGCGGCAAAGGTGGGAGTAGAACTCAGGCATGCTGGCACCTAGTCCTGTGCTCTGACCACTAGTTAACTTCCTTGTCAGAAAATTGATTAATGCGGGTAGACCCCCAAAATAGGCCCAGTTTTAGGGTCATTAAGTACCACAGATGTAGCAATCTGCTTAGTTTTTCACGTAGATTATTACACCATAAGTGATAAAATATTTCCAAATCTGCCTTATTAAAAGGGTATTTACTTGTAAAGCATGTAAGGGAATAATGATAATGACAGTGCTGTAAGTGCACATTGTGCTTAACCGACAGTTCAACAACAACAGAGCCCTCCTCGCCCCAGGAGCTTACACTATAAATAAGACACCACACAGCAAGGTTTGGCACGAAACAAAAGGCAGGGAAAGGAGTTTGTTATGGCAGCAGGAGGGATACAGCAGTGAAAGATCACGAGATGCTCCCAAGTACATTTTGAAACACGTTATGCAGAAGTGCATTTTAAAGATGAACCAATCAAGGGTGAATGATTGTGTGTGTGTGTGTGTGTGTGTGTGTGGTTTAAGTGATGCTAGAAACAAGACAATGAACACATAGTATGTGGCTGAGTCTGTGACTTGGGGTGAGCACGGATCAGCTGGAAAAATATCATGGACTCGTGGACCAAATTAGTGGAACTCACTGGGGGTATAATTCCATATGCTGCCTACGTTAAACTGTAACTTGATCAGAAGGCATGGGAGGAGTGACTTCTTACAAATGAAAACTTTGTATTTTTTTTGAAATGTTGAAGGTTTTTTTTTTTTCCAACCAAAAATGAAAAGTTTTTGTTTTTCCTTCTCCCCCTATTTTCCTTTTCATTCATTTTTTCTTTTTCTGCCATTTTTCAGATGCCAAATGGAAAAAAGCAGGGGAGGAAAAGGAAGAAAAAAAAAACAGAAAAAGTTGGTAAAAGCATAGTGCAATCAGTTCTTTCTGAAAACTTTGAAACTTGTCAATTTAGTTTTTCTTTTAGACCAGCTCTAATTATTAAAGGTTTTTATTCCAGCAGGTGCTACCTATCTACCTAACATCTCAGCATGTTTAGTGTATTTATCTTCACAACAATGCTTTGTGGCAGGGCAGTGCCATCATCCCAGTTGTACAGATGAGGAACTGGGGCACCGACAGACTAAGTGACTTGTTCAAGGTCACACAGGAAGTCTGGGGGAGGAAGGGAGGGAATTAGACCCTGCAAGGTCTTCCGAGTCCCAGGCTTGCATCCTAACCACTAGGCCACCCTTCCTCCTTGTGCTTTTAGACAGGGGGACACCGTCCCTGCCATGCACCTAAACAATCCATCCCCTGTCGCCCATTCCCAGCTTCTGGCAAACAGAGGCTACGACACCATCCTGGTCCATCCTGGCTAATAGCCATAGATGGACCTATCCTCCAGGAACTTATCCAGTTCTTTTTTGAACCCTGTTATAATCTTGGCCTTCACAACATCCTCGGGCAAGGAGTTCCACTGGTTGACTGCATTGTATGAAGAAATACTTCCTTTTGTTTGTTTTAAACCTGCTGCCTATTAACTTCATTGGGTGACCCCTAGTTCTTGTGTTATGAGAAGGAATAAATAACACTTCCTTATTTACTTTCTCCACACCAGTCATGATTTTATAGACCTCCATCATATCCCCCCTTAGGTCATCTCTTTTCAAGGCTGAAAAGTCCCAGTCTTATTAATCTCTCCTCATATTAACAATGACTGAGGGGAAGCGGCTAGGGAAGCAGGGTCATTGACCTGCAGATGCAGGAAGTGAATACAGGGTGAAGTATGGCATACTATTTGTGGTGCTGAAGGAAATCTAACCTGAGCTAATGGAAGGGGAAATGAGTGACGGTGAAATGGGGCAATGGATGCAGCAGCCCCATTCCTGGCTATTCAGTCCCCAGATCTGCCCAATGGGACCCCACTTTCAGCTGGTTCTTCCTCTCCCCCCATCTAGGAGTCTTTGATTTCCTGATTTGGGGAGACACTCAAGAGTGTCTCCATGGTTGCAGTTGCTTTAGGTGCTGTCTCTTATAGTTAGAGTCTCTAACTATAGACACTAGATGGGAACTCTCCAAGTGCAGAAACAGAGCCTACAGTGTAGTCTCCCAACTCAGCCATGGCCTTAGACTCAGAGCTACCACTAGAATGATGCCAGGCAGTGCTCCTGCCACGTCCCTCTGGCCTATGGACGGGGGAGGGGCAGGCTGATTAGCTGAGAAGCCGGAGCTAGGGGGTCAGCAGCCCAGCCAAAGCATACCCCGCTGATGGCAGGAAGCAGCAGGTCCACCCACCCCAGGACAAAGAGCAGCCGGGGCAGAGCCTTAAGGAGCTGTCCCATGACTAGTGGAATTGGAGTCCGAGGGCCCATGGTCCCTGGAGGGATTGTTATTGTTACGGGACAGCGATGGAACAGGGAACGTGGGGAGTTGGGCTGGAAGCAATCCAGCCACAGGAACAGAGCAGCCCACCGAGTTTAATAAAGTGTCATGTCTTCAACGTAACCTGCATCCAGATTCACACTTTGCTAATGAAACAAGAGCCAGCAGAGCTACCTGGAGACCAACCCAGGGAAATGCCAGAGCCAGGTAGGGGTGGGGGCATGCCCGCATTCCTCAAGGTCAATCCCTGCGGCCGCATTCAGGACATTTCTCATCTTTGACGAGGATTAAGGTATCCAAATGATTGCATTAAGTCATTTGCCTAAAACCTCCAAATGTCTGGATCTTCAGTCGTAATACCTGGGTCATTTAAAATTTGACTGAACAGAACAATAGAAACCATCCTGCTCTGACAATGTCTTTACTTTGGCAGCACTTTGGGCCTGATCCAAAGTCCAGGGAAGGTGGTGGAAAGACTCCCACTGACTTCATGAGGTGTTGGATCAGCATTTTTGTGGGAAGCCAGTTGCACTGCTTTCCCCAGTGAGCGGTCCCTGTTGTTTATGTGCGTCTTTGGGTCTGGTGCATCTTAAAAGGTACATCTGTCTTCATGCTTCAAACTAGCAAGTGAAATGAGCTGCAAACACTGAAGCAGACGATCCTCAGATTTGGACATCCAACATAGAAACGTAAGAATGGCCATACTGGGTCAGACCAAAGGTTCATCTAACCCAGTATCCTGTCTTCCGACAGTGGTCAATGGCAGGTGCCAGAGGGAACGAACAGAACAGGTAATCATCAAATGATCCATCCCCTGTCACCCATTCACAGATTCTGGCAAACAGAGGCTAGGGATACCATCCCTGCCCATCCGGGTTAATAGCCATTGATGGACCTATCCTCCATTAATTTATCTAGTTCTTTTTTGAGCCCTGTTATTGTCTTGGCCTTCACAACATCCTCTGGCAAGGAGTTCCACAGGTTGACTGTGAAGTGTGTGAAGAAATACTTCCTTTTGTTTGTTTTAAACCTGCTGCCTATTAACTTCATTTGGTGACCCCTAGTTCTTGTGTTATGAAAAGGAGTAAATAACACTTCCTTATTTATTTTCTCCACACCAGTCATGATTTTATAGACCTCTATCATATCCCCCCTTAGGCATCTCTTTTCCAAGCTGAAAAGTCCCAGTTTTATTAATCTCTCCTCATATGGAAGATGTTCCATACCCCAATCATTTTTGTTGCCCTTTTCTGTACCTTTTCCAATTCCAGTATATCTTTTCTGAGATGGGGCGACCACATCTGCACACAGTATTCAAGATGTCAGCGTACCATGGATTTATATAGAAGCAATATGATATTTTCTGTCCTATTATCTATCCCTTTCTTAATTATTCCCAACATTCTGTTTGTTTTTTTCACTGTTGCTGCACATTGAGTGGATGTTTTCAGGGAACGATCCACAATGACTCCAAGATCTCTTTCTTGAGTGGTAACAGTTAATTTAAACCCCATCATTTTATATGTATAGTTGGGAGTATGTTTCCCAATGTGCATTACTTTGCATTTATTGATATTGAATTTCATCTGCCATTTTGTTGCCCAGTCACCCACTTTTGTGAGGTCTCTTTGAAACTCTTTGCAGTCTGCCTGGGACTTAACTATCTTGAGTAATTTTATATCATCTGCAAATTTTGCCACCTCATTACCCCTTTTTCCAGATAACTTATGAATATGTTGAACAGCCCTGGTCCCAGTCTTAGACAGATTCCTGGGGGGCACCACTCTTTATCTCTCTCCATTCTGAAAACTGACCATTTATTCCTACCCTTTGTTTCCTGTCTTTTAACCAGTTAGTGATCCAGAAGTTGGGGTGAATGCATTCTCAGTGGAAAGCCCTTGGCGCTGGGATTCACTTTTCCCTATGTTCTAACCGAGTCCTGGTGAAGGAACTCCTGCCTTCCCTGTCCCACTGCTGTTGGCCCTGGTCTGATGAGAGTTTACAGACCAAGATTGTGCCTGTCCTCTGTATGCATGGAGGAGGGAAGGAAACTGCCCTTTCCTTCTGGACTCTTGAAACCATGCAGGGTCAGACACAGCCTTTTAGATTTACTGGGATGTATTTTGAAGCTGGGCAATCCAGAAGGACGTTAAACATTGTAGGTGATGGGTAAAGAAAATGATCCAGGTTTGGTTTAGACATGTACAATTAAGTCTACTTTTCATGGGTCCTTGTTAAGCGAAATAGCAATCAATCTAGTTCCTCTCTGAAGTATACCTCTGTGTCCCAGGACTGTCAGTTGTCTTTGTGTGCCTCGCCGTGCTATTCAATGCTGAGTGTACTTTGAATATAGATCAGCTGAAATGTCGGATATTTCTCTACTGATGTCATTTTTCCAACCAAGTGGCCTTGCTGATGGGAAGCAGCAAATAAAAGCTGGAAGGGAAGATCGATGAGTTGCATGTGGTAGATACTGTTACAAAAGAGAAGCAGATAAGATGATACGTGCTGCACCGCATATCTAAGAAGTGCACAGAAAAGCCAAATTAGAATCTTTAGGTAGGGAGTGAGGGCCAAGTCCCCTCCATTTCGACCCAATGCAGTAAATTGGGTGGAAGGTTGGAAGTTGCTGATTTGTTGATGGACCATCCGACATGGTGATCAGATGTTGTTTTCAAAGCCTGAATAAATTAAATTCTCTGTCCATGCCAAAAATGTAAACAGGCTTGTTCATGCCAGCAGCTTCTCTTATCGCTTTGTAGCCTGTTTACATTTGCTGGCAGATAATCACCATGACTAATGTTTATCTGACACAGCCAATTTTCCCACCAAAATCTGTTCTGACCTTAACCAATTGTGTTCAGAAATTATTAATGAAAACCATGAAAAGAGTATCATATGCTACAACATCTCCCAGCCCTTAATACAAACAGAGAAAGTATGATTTCTGGAGACACTTTATAACATAAAAACTAAAAATTCAGCCACTCCAGACAGCAGTGCAGAGCTGAACTATATTCCTTTTATTTCTGTGATACAGTCAATGTATTTATGTAATTCTCTTAATTTTCTTTCCAATCACTGTATATGTGGTATTTAGTTATGGAACTGATCTCCTTTGTTCACTGTGTATTGCATTGTAAATATCTAAGGACTCTGCTTTCTACAGAGACAGACAACCACTTTGTATTCAATTCAGCACAGATTGTCAGAGAAGAGGCACACATTGTGCTCTCTCATGGTGACTTTACTTTAGTTCTTTCTTGTTTTCTTAGATTAAAATAAATGTCATTCTGAACATAAGAACAGCCATATTGGGTCAGACCAATGGTCCATCTAGCCCAGTATCCTGTCTTCCAACAGTGGCCAGAGCCAGGTGCTTCAAAGGGAATGAACAAAACAGGGCAATTCTCAAGTGATCCATCCCCTATTGTCTAGTCACAGCATCTGTTGCTTAGGGACACACAGAGCATAGGATTGCATTCCTGACCATCTTAGCTAATAGCCATGGATGGACCTATCCTCCATGAACTTACCAAATTCTTTTTTGAACCCAGTTATAGTTTTGGCCTTCACCACATCCCCTGGCAACCTTCCTGTTGTTCCAAAGGTTGATTGTGCATTGTGTGAAGAAATACTTCCTTTTGTTTGTTTTAAACTTGCTGTCTATTAATTTCATTGGGTGACCCCTACTTCTTGTGTCATGAGAAGGGGCAAATAACATTTCCTTATTCACTTTCTCCACAGCAGTCATGATTTTTAGACCGCTATCATATCTAGGGTGACCAGATAGTAAGTGTGAAAAATTGGGACACTTTTTTGGGGGAGGGTGGGTGTTAGTTGCCTACATAAGACAAAACCCCTAATATTGGGATGGTAACAATCCCAATGATTGGATGATAATATCGGGACGTCTGGTCACCCAGATCCTCCCTTTAGTTGTCTCGTTTCCAAGTTGAACAGTCCCAGTCTTTTTAATGTCTCCTCATTTTGTTGCCCTTTTCTTTACCTTTTCCATTTCTAATATCACCTTTTGGAGATGGGATGACCAGAATTGCACCCAGTATTCAAGATATGGGCATACAATTGATTTATATAGTGGTATTATGATATTTACTGTCTTATTATCTATCCCTGTCCTAGTGGTTCCTAAATTTCTGTTACTTTTTTACCTGCCGCTGCACATTGAGTGGATGTTTTCAGAGAACTATCCACAGTGACTCCAAGATCTCTTTCTTGAATGGCAAAAGCTAATTTAGACCCATATTTTGTATGTATACCTGGGAGCATGTTTTCCAATGTGCATTATTTTGCATTTATCAACATTGAACTTCATCTGCTATTTTGTTGCAAGTCACCCAGTTTTGTGAGATCCCTTTGTAATTCTTCACAGTCTGCTTTGGACTTAACGATCTTGAGTAATTTTGTATCAGCTGCAAACTTTGCCACTGACTGAAATGTCGTGTTTGTTCATTGCCTCTGGAAAAACAGCCAAACGCCCAACCCTGCAGCCCGTGCTCACATGAGGATGGGTGCTATCGTAATGTGAATACTGCAGGATCAGGCCCTAAATTAGGTTTATTAACACTGCATAAAAAGTGTAGTTTAAAAAATAGTGGCTATGTGATGTAATTCACTATTATAATTGAGCATCGTTTTGATTCTATTTTATTCTATGTAGGTTCATAAGGACCTTCTGAAGCACTACTTTTTCATGACTCAAGGCTGTTGTCCACAATTAAAACAATGGCCAAGATTTTTAAAAAAGGGGCCCAAAATTTAGTCTCGTAGGTCCATGTTTAGGCTCCCAGCTCAAGGGCCTGATTTTCAAAAGTGTTCAACAGCCTCAAATCCCATTTAAATCAATGGAGCTAGTGGGTGCTCAGTACTTTTGAAACTTGGGCTGCTGACGTGGGTGCCTGAATATTAGGGTGACCAGACAGCAAGTGTGAAAAATTGGGATGGGGTGGGGGGGATAATAGGAGCCCATATAACAAAAAGACCCCAAAATCGGGACTGTCCCTATAAAATCGGGACATCTGGTCACCCTACTGAATATAGTCCTACGGAACTAACTTTAGGCACCCAGTTTTGAAAGTCTTGGCATATATGCAACATAAAATCTTGATTGGAATGAATATAAAAGGAATATTATCAAGATTCCTCACACATCTAGTGTGACTTTGCTTATAAACGTTTGCAGGATTTAGGCCACAGGAAGTACAATGGAAGGAAATGTCTATTTTATAGCTTTGTGTCTAGCCACTCTGTTATTGTGGAGATTGCTGATGTCACAATGAGGGGCAAACACTTCTTAACATTCAAAGAGCCACAGTCTTGCAGAAAGATGAAAAATCTGATGGAAGCCCATAGCCCCAGAAGGTTCACCACACAATATTTTGCAGCAGCTGCACTTATGACATGAGTCAGTGAATAAAGCAGAGGCACAAACATTTACAAGTGAGATGCATAAGCTGATGGCTTCCCTTCTTGCAGTAACAGAGCCTCAAGCCCTTACTTGTATACTGCCACCTGCACCAGCACCTTTTTACAATGGAGCACTTGGCAATTGAGTGTTATATCTCAGCCCAATACCCTACTGTATGGTCGCCAGTCCATTGTGACACCTAGAGCCTGGTTTTCAAAGGTGTTGAACACTTGTGGCTCCAACTGAAGTCAATGGGAGCTGCCGGTCTTGGAACCTCTAAAAAGCAGGCTCAGGCTCTGTAGGCAGCCAAAATCACTGGCCAGTTTTTGAAAATTTGCCTTTAAGAGGTCATATCTGGCAACCTTGTGTCTGTTCTCACATTCCTAAGTCTGGCAAAATTCCCATGGACCCAATCATAGTTATTCCTGAGTGAGATCTGCAGGATCCGGTCTCTGGTTGACAATTTCAGCAGTGAGACCAGTTATTGAATGGATATGAAAGCTGAACTGCCATGCCATTCAAAGAAGTGGTCTTTCAGGTCAGGACTGATGCAGTGTTGTTGTAGCTGTGTTGGTCCCAGGATATTAGAGAGAGAAGGTGAGTGAAGCTTCTCAACCAGGGGCATGTAACCCCTGGGGGTACGCAGAGGTCTTGCAGGGCATACATCAATTCATCTAGATATTTGCCTAGTTTTAAAACATGCTATGTAAAAAGCACTAACTATGTCAGTACAAACAAAAATTTCATACAACTTGTTTATACGGCTCTATATACTATACACTAAAATGTAGGTACAATATTAAAATGCCAGTTGATTTGTTTTCTAATAATCTGGTAAAAATGAGAAAGTCAGCCATTTTTCAGTAGTAGTGTGCTGTGACCCCTTTGTATTTTTATGTCTGATTTTGTAAGCAAGTAGTTTTTAAGTGAGACTTGGGGTACGCAAGACACATCAGACTCCTGAAAGGGGTACAGTAGTCTGGAAAGGTTGAGAGCCACCGTGTTATTGGACCAACTTCTATGGGTGAAAGAGACAAGCTTCTGAGCTACTCAGAGCTCTTCTTGAGGTCTAGGAAAAGAACTCCAAGAGTCGCAGCTAAATACAAAGGGGAACAGATTGTTTTGCACAGGAGCTAGCACATATTCTAAGGCAGTGTCTACACTACAGTATATGTTGGCATAACTTATGTTGCTCAGGGGTGTGAATAAATCACCTCCCTTAGCAACATAAGTTACGCTGGCATGAGCGCCAGTGTAAACAGTGCTATGTCGGCGGGAAAGCTAGTCCCGCTGAAATGATACCGCTGCTCGTTGGGGTGGATAAATTAAGTCGATGGGAGAGCTCTCTCCCATTGGCATAGAGCGGCGGAGCTGTGCCTCTCTAAACTCTGTAGTGTAGCCATATGTGACCATTCAAGGTGGTTAGCCCCTTAACGTCTCTGCAGTCATAGGACAAAAAAGGGGGTTGGGTGTTAACGGGTTTGATTGAAAAATAAACCATCAATCCAGTGTCTCTGTTCAGTCCATGATTGTTAGTGTCCAGCAGAGTTCTGAATTTAAGCTTCCTGGTTCATCTTTTGAAAGTGTTGTGCAGGTTTCCTTTGAGGCTGAGGACTGATAGGTCAGCTATAGAGTGACCTGAAGAAGAGTGGTATGTAGCTTGAAAGTTTGTCTCTCTCACCCACAGAAGTTGGTCCAGTAAAAGGTATTACCCCACCCACCTTGTCTTTCTAAAGAGAGAACTGAGGCATATTGGCAGGTCAGCACAGGGAAGATTGCATTGCTATTTCATGTGCTGTACCTGTTCTGTAGATAAACACAAGACTTCAGTGTTCTGGGCTGGAACCTCTCATGAGCACTAACATTCCCCAGACAATCTTTAATGGAAAAAAGGCAGCGCTAAAGTGGGAAAAGAGATGCCTTAGATTATTTCTTTCCTTGAAAGCCAGCAGTTCTCACTCAGCACCAAGGGCACTTCCACAATCTAAACTGCCCAACGGTGTCTTTCAATGAACCACAAGCTGTTTGAGAACTTTCTGCAATTTGTAGTGTCAGCCCAAAGGAAACCACATGGATGGCAATTTGAACATGTTAAGCCAGAGACTGCATCTTTCAGCATTTCCACTGATGTATGGTCAAAGATATGATAGCTTGCCAGAGAATCATTTGCGCTTGGGGGGTGGGAGGGAGGAGCACATGGAATAGTATTTAAAGTGTGGTCTAACCTTCTCTGCAAACTGAAAGCAAGAAAAATGCTCATAAAACTGCTCTTTGTGCACAGGAAGAAGTCTGTTTTTATACTGTTGCTAAGTTCCTTATTGTTTTCTGGCTGTTTTTTGTGTTTCTGTGGCAGCCTTTTCTGTGGGCCCCTTTCAGTGACTTGGCTATATTGGCCTGCAGATAATTAGATCAGTGCTATCATTTTCACTGTCCTTTTTCCTCTGGGCCTATTTGCATAATAATGGCAGTTTGTGCTACTCTCTCTCTCTCTCTCTCCTCTCTCTTAACAAGACACCATTTTCAAACATGAAATAATTCATTGAATAATCTATGAATGCTTCAGTAAGAAAAGACTGAAAACATCTGGTTAAGAGAAAATATTTTCAGGGCCCCATATTCTCTAATCTAAATATAAATGTTTTTATTAGCTATCTCTTTCCTAGTGAGTTTATTTTTACTGTATTCTTATTATCCTCAGGATGCATTTCCTATAATAGTAATAAAATGCTATTATCCTCTAACATGAATTTAATTTTATACATGTATATGTAACGTATTTCATGAAGAAAAACAAACTCTATGTATGTATGTATCATAATTTAATTTTTGTACAGCCAGTCACTTTACAGACAGGTAAGAAGTTAGGTTCCCTGCCCTAAAATGCTTTCAATCTAAATAGATTTCATGAGTAGGATGGGATAGACGAATATTTAAAAGGTAACTTTATCCAATAAGGTGGTTTACAACAGGGGTTCTCAATCTTCTTTTTTCTGAGGCCCCTCCCAACATGCTATAAAAATTCCACCGGCCTGCCACAACAACTGCTTTTCTGCATATAAAAGCCAGGGCTGGTGTTAGGGGGTAGCAGGTAGGGCCACAGGAGGCCCCACAAAGCTAAGTTGCTCAGGCTTTGGCTTCAGCCCCAGGTGGCAGGGCTGGGGGCCCCAGGCTTCAGCACCGCACAGCGTGACGGCAGCTTTCTGCCTTGGGACCCAGCGAGTCTAACGCCAGCCCTGCTTGGTGGACCCCCTGAAACCTGCTTGTGGCTCCCCAGGAGGCCCCAGAACTCTGGTTGAGAACCGTTGGTTTACTGTGAATTAAGGCCTCTGTCCAGCAAAGTGCCTTGAGCACAACCCTGAAATCCAGGGGCCGACTCAGGTGCTTAAGGTAAGTGTGGGCTCAGGTAACTTGCTGAATTGGGGCCTATATGGTTGGGAGTTTTTAAGGTACAGGTTATTTGAAAGAAATGTCATGTAGAAGAGGAGAGAGACGTGTCCTCTTTTCTGTGTATCCTTGCTAAGTAGAGAGGACCCTGAACCTGTCCCATTCCTGAAGATTCTACCTCATCCCCATTCCTGAAGATTCTACCTCATCCTTGTTATAGGAGAGAGAAGCTGGCACCAATCCCTGTCCCTGAAGGGAGCTATAATCTCCACAGCCTTCCCTCAGCAGGTAACCTATGTTGGAAAAATAAAGGATGTTAATAAAATTGATGCTGATGGGCTGTATGGGCTAAAAATACACCCTGCTCCCCTGAACAGTGGCCACCCCCGAGCTACTGGGAGGGTGGTGACATCTGAGGAGAGACAGACAGGTGAAGTGGAAGAGGGCCCTGGTGATGAGGACACCAACTGAGGACCCAAGGTGGACCTATTTTGAACAAAAAAATGTATTTAAAATCTTCTAACATGCAGGATATTTTATTTGGTATTTAAAAAATACCCCTCCTCCTTGGGAATCTGCTTCCTGCAGAAATACAGTTAAGCAAGAACTAAGTCACTTAGGAAGGTGTGTTTTGCGGCAAGCAGTTCAGCGCTCCAGGCTCTGCTAGTTTCCGCGTTGCTTGGTGAAGGTGAGGAGCAGACAGGGGAGCAGGGGAGCATGGTGATTAATCTCATATTTAGATCAAGCCTATCTCGTCCGCTTAAGCCTTGGAAAGCTCCCAGATACCATGTTGATGGGTGCCGAGCATATCGCTGTCGTAGCATTAACAATAATAATGTTTGTAATAATAAGATTTTTTTCTTAGGGAAGAGCCCTGATCCATATTTTTTTTTTGCTTACCCACTTTTGCTTGGCTGGCTACGGATCTGCACTCCTGACATCTGAATGCATGATATTTCTAACTTAACATTGCATATAAATAGAATACATCCTGGTGAGGTGTTGTGCAGTATAAAAAAAAATATCAATGTGAGTTTGGGATGGGATGGTTACACACCAGTGGCAGTCATTTTCCAGAAACTGGTCTGTAAGACTGCACATTCCCAGGAGGAACGATATTATGGCATGGCTAACCAGGGGTGGATGCACAAGTGAGGATTTGGAGCCACTCCCAAGTGAATGTTTTTCTCAGAGTCCATAGCTAATAAAGCAAATCCAAGAAATTGATAGCCAATAGAGATGCAGCATGGTCTACTGGATAGGGCACAAGACTGGGCCTCAGAAACCCGGTGTAAAATCCTGACCCCGCTGAAGTCAATAGCAAAACTTCTATTGATTTGAGTGGGGCCAGGATTTCCCCCAGAATCCTGTTCCCAGCTCTGCCACTGATGTGTTTGCATGACAGTGAGCAAACCTCTTCACCTGTCTATGCCTTTGTTTCCTCTCTCCTCCTTTGATTGTCTTATCTATTTGGCAGGGCTGGTCAAAATATTTTGCATTAAGTTTTTTTATTTGTTGGAAAATGGCTTTTTAAAAAAAAAAAAAAAAAAATTAAAAACCGAAGAGACCATTGTAGAATTTAATTTTTTGTGAAAGATTTCTTGATGTTTTTAATCAACATTTTAATTCAAACCATTATCAAAATGGGTGTCATCATTTTTTATATATTGAAAGATTTTTGATTAACACAAAAATGTTGAAAACCATATTGACTAAGTTTCAATAAAAACATTGGAAAAAAATTATTAAAAAATTCCAGGAACATTTTTTTAAAAAAGAAAGAAAAATGGGTGTTTCAAACCCTTTGAAAGAAAAAAAAAAAAAAAAAAAAAAAAAACTTTACAAATTTCAAATCTTTCTTGAAACTAGTTTATTTTTCTAACCAGCTCTGCTAATTAGCTGGTAGGAACTTTGTGCCAGTGTCTGTCTCTCACTCTGTGTTCGTACAGCCCCTAACACAATGGAGTTGGGATCTTGGCTGGTGCCTGTAGGAGCTACAGTAGCACAAATAAAATAACAACACAATAATAATAATAAGGTACAGGTGCTGAATTACCTTTAAGGAAATACTTGCTGCTGGAGATTAACAGGTTAAGAAGTAATCCTACTTCATTGCTTGCTCAGTCTGTCCATCCATCTACTTATATGGCCCCCTTCACTGTCCTATCTGAGCATAGTATCTCTGGCTAAAGCATGTGTACGTAGGCGCATTAGAGTGAATCACTTCACAGACATCAGTTACCCTTTTGGGAATGACATCATGTTTCCAAACCATCAGCAGTTCTGGCACTTTTAAGGAGCTATGTCCAAGGAATGACAATCAAATAGGGCAGTGCCTGCACTTGCTCGGTAATATTGGCCTCAAGTTCTAGAGCAAATCTACCATATACTCCAGGTCAGGGTTTCTTTTGCTTGACACAGATTTTCCATTTCTAGTAGGCAGCATTAATAATCCAGCCGTAAGCCCGTCTTCATGTAGCTGGAGTTGCATAACTTAGGTCGACATAACTCCTTAGTGTAGACCTGCCCTTAGTGTCAGGAATCAGGGCCTGCAGCAGAGTCAGTCTCCAGGCTACCTAACGAGCGCAGCTGGCCTGCAGGAAGCTGCTGATTGGTTACACTGTCTGATTGGTTGGAAGAGTCAGCAGACCATGCCCATGGTTGTTCCCAGCCTTGCCCTTGCCTTGGATCCGGCCTTAACTCACTCCAGGTTACCCAGCTCTGACCCTTGGCTCCAATTCCTGACTTCTTGTTCTGATCCTCTGCTCTGATTCCTGATTTCTGGCTTTGGCCTCTGACTCGGGCACTTACCCTGGGGTCCTAATTCTTGCTACTGACTCTGGCTCCAACTGCAAGGCCTGACTCCTGCTCCAACCACTAGGCATGACCATCTACATCCCAATCTCTGACATACAGCACTTCTGAAAATCAGGTCAATTAACGGGGAATCCAGGTCCAAGACAGGTCAATGGAAAGACTTACATTGACATCGCTGGGAACTAGAATGGCTCTTTATTTGGGTGCCTCAATAACGATTTAGGAGCCTATTAGTCTCCACTTGGTGAAAGTCCTGGCCTAGTTGTATAAAATGAAGGAGTGTGATCTATTCAACAGAGCAGGAGCTTGGGAATCAGGACTTTTGGGTTCTTTTCGCACCTCTTGCTATTGATTCATTATATACATTTGGACAAGTCACTTTGCCTAACACTTTCTTTGGAAGCCTGAGCTTTAGATACTGACTTGAGGCAACTGAGGCCTGATTTTCAGAGGTGCCATGGAGCATTCACAAACCCTACCATCTGGAATTTGTGGGGGCTCAGCACCTGTAATTCAGACCTTCGGTGTGTCATGTTATTCAGTGAGCCATGTTTTTTGTTAAGCAAAGCGGGATTAGTGTCATCCCGCAGTAGTTAGTTTGGGATAAACAAGCCAGCATTTTACATTAATCGTTAGATTTTTCATTTAAAATCTTCCCTTTTTATTTGCTACCCCTTTAAAAATTTACAATCAAAGCCACAATCAAACAATAACGGTAAGGGGAATGGGTTTCATCTCAGAGCACATAGTTTTCCATGTAAATGTATCTGTGCATCAAGCTATGAAACTGTTCAAAAGATGGCAAATTTCACAGGGGAGCCAGGGGGTGAAAATGAAAAATTCTCCTATGTTACAAAAGCGCTAACAGTGTCATATCTGTTTACAAATATTTATAGATTTTTTTTTCTAATGAATATTTATCCTGCAGCTGAATGCTGGCCTGGGAGCAGGATTTACAAATCTGTATTAAAATGAAGCAGCCAGATAAAATAACAATGATTCCAGCCCCTAACACTCTTTTTCCTAAAGGCAAATGGTGGCTTTTATGCATCTCTTTGGTGGTGCTGGAGAGCCAATGGCAAGCCATCGATGCCCTGCATTCAATAAAGCAGCCCACAAAAGTTATCAAATGCACTATTTTCATGGCAGACACAGAATTTCATGGTTTTGTGACTTTTGTGACATTGTGATTTATACCAGGCCATTTATAATTAAGCCATGAATAATTATGCAGACTCAAAATGGAAGATTTATAAAATAAAGCCAATATCCTCCCCGAGTTTTTGTGTTGTTAAATAGTTGGGTTTTTTAAAAAGTCTAAACAATTTAAAGTGGAGAGCTGGAAATCTATTGAAGTGGCCTTTAAAATGTTTCTTAAAACTAGAGGATTTAAACAAAAGTTGCAATACAATGCAGGAAGTGAACATAAATGCTTCTGAAAGGAAATCCTGCTTTCCAAATAAAAAGTTCATACAACAAACCTACAGGCACCTACAGACTAAACCAATGAAAAGGACACACAATTTTAGATTCTGAAATTGAGGTTTGCTTTCTCACAAACTGTTTCAGGAAATGCTTTCTTTACTACTGGATGGTTCTTTTGATTTTATTCTAGGTTTCCCCTCTAACTTCCCAAGATAGATTTCACTTACATAAGAAAGTGTGACAAATTAAATGCATACTCTAAATGCATGACACGGGCATGAACTAACAGTTATATATATGACTGTTTGGGTGACAGGGAAAGACACATGACTAAGATGGAAAGCCGGATTCACCACTGTATAACTCCAGTTTTATGCTGGAGTTATTCTATTGAAACCAAGGAATTATATTAGTGTAAAACTGCAGTAACTCGGGGGGCAGGAGGGGACAAAGCCGTGTCCTCATTTGAATTAACGATTTTGTTCCTCACCAATAAGACTGAATATTTTCCCTCAGTAGAAACTAGTAGGGGCTCAGTCTTGCATTCTTTACTCAGACAAAACTCCCGTTGGCTTTAAGGGGAAATCTCCCTAGAGTAAGAGCTGCAGGATTGTGCTCTATAAATCCTAAGTGTCTTTACAAAACACTAAAACACACAGGACATGATCTTGCACTGACATGTGGCTGCATTCTCTGTACACCCGAACATTCCCTGATGCCAATGGGAATTTTGGGTGTGCAAAGAATGCCAAATGCCTTAAATGACCTAGCAGGTCTTTTTCATTTCTAATTCCCATTTACTTTCTTTTTATTGTATAAAAGAAAAAAAAAAGGAAGTCTGGGACTTAGGGCCGGATTCTGACATCCTTTTTTACATTACCCTTACACCTCGAGCAGTCCTACTGAAATCTCTGGGCGTTATGCGGAGTATCGGTTTCAGAATCTGGCCCCACGTGAGCAATGGTGTCCAAACCTAGCCCTTATAAGCTCTTCTTGATAGAGTTCTGATCATCTACATGGCAGTGACTCAGGTTTAGACTTTGTCTTTATGCAGCTCTTGCAAATGTGATGCACTGCTTACAAACACTCGTGTCACCCGGGCATAAGCATCCCTTTCCCCATTCTTCTGCAAGGAGTATGTTCTGGGAGAACATGAAATGGACAACACGATCAAAAGGGCCAGGGAAACTGAGACAATAGCACCCAAGTCCCTCAAAAGAAAAACAAATTTTCTCCTTGCATATTGTCAAGTCCGCAGTACAACCCCCACTAGATTATCCTGAAAAGCTGATCCTTTAATAAAAGAAAAGCGTATATATAAGTGATTGATTGACTTCAATGGAGCTACACTGTTTTACACCACCTAGGGATTCAAGCCCATATATAAAAATATATACACCCACTTTCTCCTACTCAGGTTAAATATATGCCCTTCAGTCCTGTGGCTAACTTAGTAAAGCATTTTATTGTGTCAAATACTTTCTTTAGTAACAGGAACACAAACCCGTCGGTTTTTAATTTCTCTAACTGTTGCAAGTATAAACATCCTGCAAATTTTAGACTGTTTGCCTAGGTTCAATAAAATGAAGATTTTTTAGGTCAACATTTTCTTCTGGCAGACTGAGCCTGAAGTGCACTTTATTTCCCTTTAATTTAACAGCTCCAGCAGCTTTTCCAGTTAAATCGACTGTTCATTATTGAGCCCCATTTATGAAGGGTTGTGCAGTGCAGTTTAATGAATCCTTGGCACAAAGCTCCCTTTCAGTGTCGGGAAAGAATAGCAGCCTATTTAGGTCCTGTAGGGCTGTATGTCAAAGGCTGCCCATAATGCTTGTCAGGGAAGGGCAGAAATTCCCACTGATATAAGAATGTGCAAGAAATCAACTTTCACAACCAACTAGCAGATTAAGACACGATCAGGAAATGAGACTGTATGCTTAGAACAGTGACACCTGTTTTGGCAGAGAGATTTTCCCATAACTTGATAACCACATAGGTCTGTACAACTGGGGCGGGGGGCAATTCCCTCCCCGTGCTGCCACAGAGAATTTCCTCCTTTAATGCTGCCTTGCTGAGGCAATGGTGAAACAAAAACAACTGCCGTTAATTCCATGTACTGAAAATACCACAAACGTGATACTTAAAACTCTCAGGCTTTGATGGGGGATGGTCCTGCTAATAAGGGGCCAAATCTGGTCTGTATTTAGGACCAGATTCTGTTAACCCTTATTTGTGTTGTGTAGTACTTGCTCTGTGAGTAGTCTCAATGGGTCAGACTAGGAAATCTTCACTCACATTAGTGGGAGTTACTCCCAGACGTAGCCCCCTGGAGGTCAATAGGACAGAATCTGATTCCCGTTCTTTGGTTTTATAACTCTGTAATCCTTCTGCAGGCAGAGTTGACAGCAGCAAGGGCTGGGTTCAGTACATCGGGGTTCCCTTTCAACAATACAATGCAAAACTGGCTTGAGCCCCCCACAGTGACCTGGGAAAATCACACACCCACCCCTGGGCGTCTCAAAGAGGCAATACTTCCCCTCTCGCAAGCACAGAGTTTCGGTGTAGTAAAAATCTTTAATGACATGAGGTAAACAACTTAGCATTAAATTGGGAAAACACCACAATTAGGGTTCATAAACACAAATCGTGAACCAGAAGACCCAGCCCCAAGCAGCTTGGGCCGTGTTCTTTCCCTTTGGTTTTTGAGTCCAGCAACCCAAAAGTCACACTCTCACAGTTTCTGTCCCTGGTCAGTGCAGCCCCAGAGTGGTTCTTGAATCCAGCAACCCAAATGTCACCCATCCCACAATTTCTGTCCTTGGTCAGTGCAGCCCCCCAGAGTTCAGGAATTCATCTTCAGAGTTTACCTCTCAGGCTGCGGGGGGGGGGGGAAGGTATAGGGGCACCTTACATGCTCCGCTGCTCGGGTCAATGGCCAATTGCCACACCTCTCTGTGGAGGTCTGCCGCAGTCTTCACTGCAAGCCACACCTCTCCACTAGCTGTCCAGCTAATCACTTCTCTCCACTAGCCATCCTGCTAGCCACTCACCAATATGTCTTCAGCCACCACCACCCCCCCCGACTTAATACAGCACTCAGTGATTTCTGCTGTTAGTAGGGGAGCTTCTGTGCTGGCACACTCAGAACCACTAGCCCAGAGTAGGTCTAATGCTTAGACCTAGGTATCAATGATTTCAGCTCTGCAGCTATAACAAGACTCCTAATGGAGTCAAAATTAGCTCTGTTATTACACAGTGACAAGAGGCAGGGTCAAGGTAGTGTTTGGAGCCCACACTGCCCAGTACAAATGCCTCTCAGTTCATTGGGTTTTGTAACCCATGTCCCTTGCCTTAGTTGAGGGTGAGTCCCTCGGTCATAAAATACCAAGTACAGTTCTACTGTCCTTGATTTACATAATCAGGATAACAGCACTTTATTACTCCTGCCCCAATAACAAAGAGACTAGGGATCCCACAGCAGCCAAAGTGACCATTTGGGTTAGCATCATGCTAGGCAGGGTGGGTGTGCCCAGGCAAACGAGATCAGCCCCTGAAGTCTTTTTCCACAGCTCACCACCGGATGTCAGGATAGCGCTCATTCTGACTCTGCTTACAAGTCCTTACTCTATAGCAGGGGTCGGCAACCTTTCAGAAGTGGTGTGCCGAGTCTTCATTTATTCACTCTAATTTAAGGTTTGCGTGCCAGTAATACATGTTAACGTTTTTAGAAGGTCTCTTTCTATAAGTCTATAATATATAACTAAACTATTGTTGTATGTAAAGTAAATAAGGTTTTTAAAATGTTTAAGAAGCTTCATTTAAAATTACATTAAAATGCAGAGCCCCCCGGACCGGTGGCCAGGACCCGGGCAGTGTGAGTGCCACTGACAATCAGCTCGTGTGCTGCCTTCGGCCCGCGTGCCATAGGTTGCCTACCCCTGCTCTATAGCTTCAGTGGGGCTACCCGGGAAGGAAGGTGCTACTCAGCATGAGTAATGGTACCAAAATCTGGCACTGCAAGGCACTATTGCTCATTTGCTGACACCTCTGAAGCAAATGACAATATCTGATGCCTGCTCTGCTAAACTCAATGCTCAGTTTTTAAGGATAACATTGTGCTTATGACTAAAGGCTGGATTTATGGATTGCGTAAGAGTACAGCTACACAGCAGCTGGGAGATAAAATTCCCAGCTCGGGTAGACATATCTGCACTAGCTTTGGTTGAGACAGCAGCTAAAAATAGAAGTGTAGCTGCAGCAGTGTGGGCAGCGGCTTGGGCATGTACCCAATAGGGTAGGCGGGACTGTACTTGGGTGGCTAGCCTGAGCTACTGCCTATGCTGCTGTCATAACTATAAAGGGAAGGGTAATAGCTGTCCTGTGTACAGTACTATAAAACCCCTCCTGGCCAGAGACTCCAAAATCCTTTTCCCTGTAAAGGGTTAAGAAGCTCAGGTAACCTGGCTGGCATCTGACCTAAAGGACCAATAAGGGGACAAAATACTTTCAAATCTTGGGGGGGGGGGAAGGCTTTTGTTTGTGTTCTTTGTTTGGGAGTGTGTTGGGGGAGGAAGGCTTTTGTTTGTGTTCTTTGTTTGGGAGTGTGTTCGTTCTCGGGACTGAGAGGGACCAGACATCAATCCAGGTTCTCCACATCTTTCTAAACAAGTCTCTCCTATTTCAAACTTGTAAGTAAATAGCCAGGCAAGGCGTGTTAGTTTTCCTTTGTTTTCTCAACTTGTAAATGTACCTTTTACCAGAGTGTTTATCTTTGTTTGCTGTACTTTGAACCTGAGACTAGAGGGGAGTCCTCTGAGCTCTTTAAGTTTGATTACCCTGTAAGGTTAATTTCCATACTGATTTTACAGAGATGATTTTTACCTTTTTCTTTAATTAAAAACCTTCTTTTTAAGAACCTGATTGATTTTTCCTTGTTTTAGATCCAAAGGGGTTTTGAATCTTGATTCACCAGGAGTTGGTGGGAGGAAGGAGGGGGGATGGTTAATTTCTCCTTGTTTTAAGATCCAAGGGGTTTGGATTTGTTTTCACCAGGGATTTGGTAAAGGTTTTTCAAGGTTTCCCAGGAAGGAAATCCCTTGAAATGGTGGCAGCCGAACCAGAGCTAAGCTGGTAGTTAAGCTTAAAAGTTTTCATGCAGGCCCCCACATTTGTACCCTAAAGTTCAAAGTGGGGATCCAGCCTTGACAGCTGCCATGACCACGTTGCTATTTTTAGTTGCTAGCTTGAGAAGTAGCTACATCTACTCAAGGTGGGAATTACATCTCCCAGCTGTTGTACCCTATGCCACTGGTCACTGTGAGTTACTTATCCCCATCAGTGCTCAATTCAGAGAGGATGTGGCCCTGTTACAAAGCCTGACTCTGAAGCTGCAGACACTCATGCTTTCAGTTCCAGAGGTTCCCCGGTTCAGTCCCTGGCATTGGCCAAGCCATCACAAATGCACATGTGGAGATGACTAATGGAGGATACGATAGAGGTCTATAAAATCAACTTGTGTGGAGAAAGTAAATAAGGAACTGTTATTTATTCCTCATAACACAAGAACTAGGGGTCACCAAATGAAATTAATAGGTAGCAGGTTTAAAACAAACAAAAGGAAGTATTTCTTCACACAACACACAGTCAACCTGTGGAACTCTTTGCCAGAGGATGTTGTGAAGGCCAAAACTATAGCAGGAGTCTAAAAAGAAGTAGGTAAGTTCATGGAGGATAGGTCCATCAATGGCTATTAACCAGGATGGTGTCCCTAGCCTCTGTTTGCTAAAAGTTGGGAATGGGCGACAGGGGATGGATCACTTGATGATTACCTTTTCTGTTCATTCCCTCTGAAGCACCTGGCATTGGCCACTGTCAAAAGACAGGATACTTGGCCTGATGAACCATTGGTCTGACCCAGTCTGGCCATTTTTATGAGTTCATCTTCTTAACATGTTTCAACAAACAAACAAACAAACAAACAAAAACCAACCCCAAAACCAAAAACCCAAATAAAACAAGCAACCTCCCCCCCCATACCTGGTTGGTTCCTTGCACAGGAAAGACACAAGATTTGGGAGGCCTCACACAGGTTGCACACCCCTTGCACAGAACCCAGCTCACATAAGGGGATGAAATGGGGAAGGGCCAGAGCCAGAGTATGTTCTGCTACATGGAGTCTCTGGTCCTTGTCCTCCCTCTCCAAACCCAATTCTTCTGGAGGTCAGAAGAGAGGACTAGGAGGATGGTGGCAGTTAGTCCAGCCATTAGCTTGGAGCAGTTGTTTTGTGGCTCTCCTCCTGAAGGGCCAAAGGGGAAAGCGTTCCTCTCTCCAGCTTTCCTCGGAGCAGTTTCCTGCACCCAGCTGAATTATCTGTCTGGATTCTGGGGTGAATATTTGAATCGGAATACAGGACTTGATCAACCCAGAGTAACATGGGGAAAAGCGAGAAACATGAAACAAGCATTGGCTTGCATAATTGTTATTAAAGAGAGGCATTTTGCAGGAATAACCAAATGACTATTTCCTTCTCTGAAACATCATTTCTTTGCAAGTTGTTGACATCATGTTGTTTAGCAATTTCTCAGTGCATGAGTGTGACATGGCCGATGGTTCTTTCGTGGTTGAAAGTTTAGATTGGTTTTTGCAGTCATCAGAAAGTAGAGACGGGACAGCCCACCCTGAGAGATGAACAGTCCTACAGTTGAGGGGATAATGTTGCAAATTGCCCAGCTCTTAGTGCTCATCAGAGTCAATGGAAGTCCGACTGACTTTTACTGCAAAGTCAATAACTATGGCTAGGATCTAGGATATCTACAGGCTGAGCAGTTCCCAGCTCCACCCCCACCGAGCCCCAGCCTCTGAGCCCCTTCTGCATGGAGTCTAGTTGAAGGAATTCTGCAGGGTCCAAGGGATGGGAGGACTGGGGCTGCCACAGTGAAGAATTCGCAAGCCTATGAAAATAGGTAGCTTAGCAATCAGTTGGCAGTGCTTGCCAATGAGGCCCGGAGACAGGAATAAAACATAGAGGACTTGTTACAGAAGGCCAGTAGATAGCGAGATACACACAGAGAGATGTATTTCCTAAAGCATTCTTTCCTAAAAGAAGGGACATTACCACCATAACACCCTGGGCCAAATTTCTGCAACCAGTTACGCCAGTGAGATTCCAGAGTACTTTCCTAGCCCTCACTCTCTGTGGGAGCTCAGGCAGAACATGGAACAGGGTTTTGTGAGAGGACCTAGGGAATGATGGGACTGCAAAGGATAGCTCCATGAGAAGGTGGTACCAAATCCCATGTCTGTGAGTAGGAGTACTTGTGGCACCTTAGAGACTAACAGATTTATTAGAGCATAAGCTTTTGTGGACTACAGCCCACTTCAGTCCACGAAAGCTTATGCTCTAATAAATCTGTTAGTCTCTAAGGTGCCACAAGTACTCCTGTTCTTTTTGCGGATACAGACTAACACGGCTGCTACTCTGAAACATGTCTGTGAGTCTAACCCAGGGGCTTTAGCCACAGCTATGGCATGGGCATACAGGAGCCATGTGCTGTTGTCCCCAGGCTGGATGGAGGACTTTACCCCCATGCAGAACCCTTACGTAAAAAAAATCTTCTGCTCAGGTTTTGTGAGAGAGACCAGGATTTCACCCTCAGTCCGTATACCGACAAAATGCCTGTTGACGTTAGAGTGGAAGCTCTTTTGAGCAGGGACGGTCTTTTTGTTCTGTGTTTGTACAGCATCTATCACAACAGCATCCTGGTTCACGAGAGGCGCTTCTAATTGCTACCACAATACAGAGAAATAATATTAATAGTAATAAAGTTAATGAGAGTTTAGCGGAGCAAGGACTACAGGATTTAGCCCTAATTTACACATCATGATTTATGCGGTTTGCTTATGTAACAAGCTTGTTTGTGTGCATTTCATGGAGCTGGGTTTCTGAAACTGTTCTCATTCCCTTTCAGTCTGAACAGAAATCACAGGATTCAGTCACGCTGACCATGCGTAATTACCTGAATTGTATATAAAACCATTGTTTACATCCTACTGGCATTTAAATTGTATCAATCTGGGTTGCCTCTTAGAGGCAGTAGGTAAAGAGCTAATTTCAGTGGGAAGTTTCAGAATGGGGGTAATCAGTGGCGCTGGAACAGTTTTTAGAGTGGGCCTGCTGAGCTGCCCCTCACCGCCCCCTAGAGCTAGGGCCGGGAGCTGTGCCATGGCTGGGCTCACAGCTGGGGGCGGAGGCGGAGCCCCAGGCTGGGTCCGGGGCCGGCAGCCACAACCCCAAGTGCGGGGCCGGTAGCTGGGACCCCAAGCGTGGGGCCGGTAGCCAGGTGTGGGGCTGGCAGCTGGGATCCTGGGCAGCTGGGCTGGCAGCTAGGACCCTAGGCAAGGGGCTTGCAGCCAGGACCCCAGGCAAAACCCGGGGGTGCTGCAGCACCACCTGCACCCCTAGTTCCCGCGCCTATGGGGGTAATTTCAGAAAAATCATTGTGGAGAAACAGCAAATGTAGAAAGGCAAATACAATAAGCAGCAGTAACTGTCTGCAATAGTCAGGATGCCTGAAAGCCACTGTATAGACTGGATGGACAAGCACTCTAGAATTTAGCACTCCTTTTAGCATTGTACCTACTAGAATATCACTGAAAGCTTCACAGATTTATCTAAGGATGAGACTGTCCAGCAGGAGAGTTTTCTGAGGATTCAGAGCAAACATAGAAGGCCAAATTCAGATTTGGTGAACGTGGGTTTGCTCCATTGATCTCAGATGAGTTGCACCTTCTTACACCAAGTCAGAATTTGGTCCAGGATATTTAAGAGCTTGATTAGTTTTTAACCATGAAGCTTCCTCTACTAACTTTAATTAACATCTCTCTAGGCACAAGAACCTGAGAACTAGGAGGAGCGAGTTTGCTCCCCAAATTGAGTGTTTCCCTAGCTCTCACAGTTGAATTACTGCACATTCAACTAAATGGCAACTTCAACAAATTCACAACAAAATGGCAGATGAAATTCAATGTTGATAAATGCAAAGTAATGCACACTGGAACACATAATCCCAACTATACATACAAAATGATGGGGTCTAAATTAGCCGTTACCACTCAAGAAAGAGATCTAGGAGTCATTGTGGATAGTTCTCTGAAAACATCCACTCAATGTGCATCAGCAGTCAAAAAAGCTCACAGAATGTTGGGAATCATTAGGAAAGGGATAGACATTAAGACAGCAAATATCATACTGCGATTATTGCCTCTATACAAATCCATGGTATGCTCACATTTTGAATACTGCATGCAGATCTGGTTGCCCCATCTCAAAAAAGACATATTGGAATTGGAAAAGGTACAGAAAAGGGCAACAAAAATGTTTGGGATATGGAACAGCTCCCATATGAGGAGAGATTAATAAGACTGGGACTTTTCAGCTTGGAAAAGAGACAACTAAGGGCAGATATGATAGAGATCTATAAAATCATGACTGGTGTGAAGAAAGTAAATAAGGAAGTGGTATTTGCTCCTTCTCGTAACACAAGAACTAGGGGTCACCAAATGAAGTTAATAGGCAGCAGGTTTAAAACAAACAAAAGGAAGTATTTCTTCACACAATGCAGGCAACCTGTGGAACTCCTTGCCAGAAGATGTTGTGAAGGCCAAAACTATAGCCGGGTTCAAAAAAGAACTAGATAAATTCATGGAGGATAGGTCCATCAATGGCTATGAGCAAGGATGTAAACCCATGCTCTGAAGTGTCCCTAGCTTGTGTTTGCCAGAAGCTGGGAATGGGCGATAGGGGATGGATCACTGGATAATTACCTTTTCTGTTCATTCCTTCTGAAGCGCCTGGCATTGGCTACTGTCGGAAGACAGGATACTGGGCTAAATGAACCATTGGTCTGGCCCAGTATGGCCATTCTTATGTTCTAAAACCAAACCAAATTTACCAGTTTAACTTTCCTTTGGAAATGCTGACACGTGAACTCTCTGTTGGTGAAGTCATTGTTTTCTGCAGAAATACTTTAGTATAAACCAAACTTCGCTATAATTAGGATATGAAATTTGGACATTGTAATGCATTTAAACAATTCAGGATTTTCATTTTACTCTACAAACTTGATCCAAAATTCACTGTGAGCAGGCTCTATTGCAATTGCTTGAGAAAGACGGAGAGAATTGACACTGATTTTGCAGTGAATTTAGTTTAGTCCCTTTGACTCTCTCAGGATATAGAAGATTTCCCACTTTTTAAAAAATGTCTTAAATAATATGTCTTTAACAGTTTTCTTTTACTGGAAAATGAAATCAAATTTTAAAAATAAAGATTTTAAGGCAGATCCTTTTGTACTTGAACAGACCTTTGAAATTATCCTATTTTATAAAACTTAGCCTATCTATTTTAGTTCCAATCATGCATGGATTTACGCAAATGCTTAACATGTGACTAGTCCAATTAAAGTTTCTGCAGGATGGGGGCCTTAGAGTTTTCTCAAGACCTGCCTAGTCACATTTAAAAATACGTTTACAAACACACTTTATGCTTTAAAACAGTAGTGTAGAATAGTGCAGCCCCCCCCCCATCCTTGTTGTCACTCTTCACACTGAGTAAACCCTTGTAAGCTAGGGTTACCAGTAAATACATAGGTAACGTGGCGTTTAAAAGCATGTTAGCCAATATGTTTATAAACTCAACCTGTTTCCTAGTCCACACAGGGCCTAAAACACCCGTCACTGTGATGTCCAAGCACCACACAAACAATAAAAATTAGCTCTGGATGTGCCCTAAATTAGTTGCCACAAGAGAATGAAAACAAAGGGTTAACAATCAGCTCAACTCCTGGTCCCTCCTTTTTTTTTTTTTTTTTTTTTTTATAAACACGGCATCATTAGCCCCCTCCTCTTCCACCTCTTCCAAGAACTAATGAACTCCCTTGGGGAGGGGAAAGCACGTAGAACAGGAGCTGGTGTAGCGAGCTGTAGTTTGCCTTGGTGTCCCCTCCCAGGCAGCAGCAGGACCAAGGGTTTGCAGAGCACCCTGGCAGGACCATGACACACACACACTGGGGCCACAGCGGACAACCTTTCACCAAGGGCAAAAAGTAGCTTCCCTGCCCAGGCGCTGAACGCACCAGCAGCTGCAGCAGCGGCCAGGGGCAGAGGAGAAGGCAGGCGATGGCTGTGCAAGCTGCTATCCTCAATCCCCATCACTTCATCCCCTTCTGCTTCCCTGCCTCCGGGGGCCTGGCGGACTATGTTGACCTTGAGAAGAGCTACGAGGACGGGGGAGCCGCTCTCCTGGGAGGAGGAGGAGTGGGGGGAGGAGAAGACCCAGGGGATTTTAAAGAAGCCACCAGGGACCTGCTGAGCTTCATAGACTCGGCGTCCAGCAACATCAAGCTGGCCCTGGACAAGCCGGTCAAGTCCAAGAGGAAAGTGAACCACAGGAAGTACCTGCAGAAGCAGATCAAGCGCTGCACGGGCATCATCGCCTCCGCCCCTGCAGCGCCAGCCCCGGCCGGGGGCCAGGAGCTGCCCAAGCGGCCGGCCCCGCCGGCAGGGGCCGCCTCGCCCCAGCCCTCCTGCCCGCCCGGCCCCGCCGGCCATTGCAAGCCCCCTGCCAAGCGGGAGGCCTCGCAGGCGGCCAGCAGCCTGCAGAGCAAGAGCCTGGCCGCCCTCTTCGACTCCCTGCACCAGGGCCGGGCTGGCGAGAGGGGCCCGGCCGGCGGCGGCGGCGGCAGCGGCGGGGGCGGCCCCCGCAAGGTGCCGCTGCGGAACCGCAACCTGCCCCCTTCGTTCTTCACCGAGCCGGCCGCGCCGCCGCCCCGCGCCCCGCCGCTCAGCGCCAGCCCCAAGGCGCTGGAGCGGGGCGGCGGCAGCCCGGAGGCGGCGGAGTTCTTCGAGCTGCTGGGGCCCGACTACGGCGGCCTGCTCCCGGAGCAGCCCCCCGCGCAGGAGGGTTTCCCGGCCCGCCTGCCCCCGGAGCTGGGCATGGAGCCCGCCCTGTACGAGCCCCACCTCCCGCCGCTGCCCCCGCACCTGCTCGGGGCGATGCTCTACCCCGAGCCCGCCTGGAGCCCCCCCGCCAAGAAGAGCCCCCCGGCGGCGGCTTCCTGCAGCAGCTTGAGCCTGCCCGAGACCTTGCGGCCCCTGCCTGCCATGGGGGCCCCAGGAGCGCCCCTCTACCCGGCCAGCTCGGACCCGGCCCCCGCGGGAGGCGAGGAGAGCCCAGCCCAGCTGGCCGCCGCCTTTGCTCCCTACTTCCCTGACTGCCCCCTCCCTCCTCCTCCTGCCATGCCTTATGAGTACAGCGCCGGGTACAACAGGGTGGCCTATTCGGGCCTCTAGGGGAGGCTTGGGGTGAAGGGTGGACCGCAGGCTGCTTGTAACGTACCAGCTGGCAAAAAGCCGAGATCACTTTAATTCCCCTCCCTTTACACTGTTTGATTTAGGACAGTAAACTCAGAAGGAAAAGGGGACGGGAGGGGACAGGGACGCCGTGGAATGGGAATCGCACCCGCATAGCCCTTAATCCTGGGGCTGGGTTATAGCTGATGATTGCCAACCTGATGGGTTTCTGTCCATAGCCAGAGTTTTTTGGTTTGGTTACTAGTCCTGATTCTTCTCTCCTATACAGCAATGTACAGTCAAGGGCCTGATCCAAAGCCAACTGAAGTCAATGGGAGTCTTTTCACTAACTTCAGGGGGCTTTGGACCAGACACTAGTGCCACAGAGAAAAAGGTCATGCTCTTTAGCTGCAATACATTTAGGGCCAGATTTTGCCATAGAGCATAATACCTGACTCTGCTAGTAGTCCCACTGAAAATAATGTGACTGTTTTGTAAGCGTGGCAGAATCTGGCCTTTAGGTTTTTATTTGCCTTCACATTCTGAACAGTCTCCCCTCTCCTTGTTTGGGTTCTATCACTGCACATAATAAAAATGTAAACTTTCAGGTGTTTTTATAGCGCACAGTAACTACATGTTGTTAGCATTTATTAGAGATATGTTTTTATTTTACTGTAGGCAAATACAATTTATTTACATGTCTTATGTTACATTGCAACGGGGGCTGCTTTTTCTTTAAAGCAGCCGTGACCAATTGTAAGTGACTTGAGTTTAAAAGTAAAACTCAGTCAGCTCTTACAGTGTATTTAAAATCTTGTCCCACACTTGTGTGCGTCATAAGTGCTGGCAGATTTTCAACAGAGGACACAAACAAGTGCAAAAAATAATTTAAAAAAAATCAAGAGAACAACAAAAATAACTATAAACGCTGTTACCAAATCTTAGTGTCCTGAAATTTAACAATGTGTTGCAGAATATTGCAAACAGCAATTCTATAATAAATAAGTTAATTGATGGCATATGTTCTGGCCAAAACGTACTGTAGCAACGTGATTCCCGCAAACTGTGTTGGATTTCTTTCAGGAATGTGTCAAAGCATTGAAAGTGACGCAGATCCGTTCTATTGTGTACAGGAGATTATTTGATAATCATTTAAATTATGTAAAAGAGTCTATGATAAGTCCTATAAAAATAAAGCTGCACAATGGCTTAAAGACCTGTGGCTGTTACTACTGTTGGAATGAAATACACTAGAGTCTCTCCCACATCTTCATTTTTGGTAAAGTTCATTCACTAGATTTGGCTGGTGGAATTTAAGACAGCCTAGTGGTCACTTTTCTCTTTCCTAAATCCTCTGAAATGCTGTACTTTACCCTCAACAACCTATTCCTGTTTTGTGTTCTTCTCTATTGAGTGTTTCAGTAAGATACTGGAATGACAGGAATGGTAGCAAATTATTATAAAGCCAAGGGATCAAAATACTTACTTTCGGGAAACTAGTTCAACAGAATGTTAAGTTTCCTTTTGGGGAGTTGGTTGGGATGCCAATCTTAAAAGGCAGCCTTGGATTTTGGCTTTGGGCCAGTTAGAATTGGATTGTTTGTTTTTAAGCTGGGAGTCAAATGGACAAGAAGTGTGAGGTATGGTGAACCAAATAGTACTCCCAGAGATGGCAAATAATTCTACCCTATGACATTGAAGGGAATTGAGAATAAAATGCCTCTTTCATTAACGAGTGCAAATATCATTTTTAACAGAGATTTATGGTCAAGAACATTAAGATGTATGGAAGGGGAAGCAAGACTTTAAATAACACTTTGGAAATAAATGATTAGTTTTTCAGCTAACTGTTTCAGTAATGGGCTTAATTTTACTTTTAAACAACAAAAATAATAGCTTATATTTATACAGCACCTTTCATCCAAAAAGATCCCCAAGTGATTTACAAATAACCTACCTATGTATACAGGAATCACTTCACTGGAAAGCAGGCACAATGGGCTGATATGAGGCATTTGTTTAATAACTACACAGTGCTGTATAGTACACTGTAAATTCAATGCACTTTTAAAATATTGATTTTACTATAGTTTATTTCACTAAGCTTAAAAGAATGTATAAAAAACAATGGACAGCCAGTCCAGCCTATGTAGCTAAATAAGAGAACCCTGACTCCTTGGTCAATTATAGTACAGAATAGCATCATACTATGGTTGCTCAATTCTGTATTCTTTACTTAGCCAAATCTTCTACTGAAAAGTGTGGGAGTTTTGCTTTTTTTACAGAGTGTAGTGTCAGAGCCAGTGTAGCATCATGTAATTCAATTTTAGATGGTCAGGACAAGGTTGATTTCAATCTCATTTGAGTTGGTAAATTTTCTGCTGTCTGGTAATGGTTTTGCTCTATTCTCTGTATGTGACTTTGTAGCAGTTTTGGACCATTATGTTTCCTCTTGGGACACTTCAGATCGAATGGCCTTGCACTGATATATTTAGCATATTACTTTGTCACTAAACTTTCTGACTTCAGGCATGCTCCTGAATCCTTTGCACACTCAACACTCCCAGCGACTTAAGGGAAATTTCAGGTGTACAAGGAAGGCGGGGATGGCCAATTGACTTTAATATGTTGATAAGGGATATGTTTTCACCTGAACTTTTTATTGAGCATTTTTATTTGTCTCTCAGGCTACGCAAATCCTGCATGTGAAAATTTATAATCACTGGAGTCCTTATGCCATTCTATTTCAGGCAAAATTCCCACTGACATCAATGGGAGTTTTGCCCAAGTAAGGACTAACTGAGGTCTTCAGGAGTGGACTCTGGAAGAGAGGAATTGCAATATACCAGTTGTGAAGGTACTGACTCTGATTCTCCATTGCCCTGCACCTTCTGTAGGCATTGACATCTGTTCAAAGAGGGTGTAAAATGCCCTGACTTGGTAGCATTTTACACTCATTTTGCACTCTTTGCCCTGGTGTAAACGACTAAATAAAATGCAGGGAGATGGAAAATCAGTCTCATTGGGTCTGATGCTCCTCTCACATCAGTGTGAGCAGCAACTCCGTTGAAATGAGTGGAATTATGCTGGTATAAAACCAATGTAGCAGCCTGATCTCACTTCCACTGAAGTTATAAAAGGACTCTTTCTGTTGACTTCAACAAGAGTTGGATCAGGCTCTGAGTGAGAGAAGAATCAGGCTCACTGAGCCAAAGCTAGAAACCCTTTTCTCACCTTTTACTCAGTCCTTACTCAGGCAAAACTCCTGTTGCCTTAAATGAGAATCTTACTTAAGAACTTCGGGATTTGGTCCACTGAATATATTTTAAAATTAGTGTTCACTTATGTAAGTATTTCTGGTATAGAAGTATTTTTGGGGTAATCTGCACAACAGTTATTGCAGAGCAAACTGAGTGTCTGACAACACTAAAGCAGCTAACAATGGTTGAGTTGATCTAAACAATTGTTTCCCCCTGACAAATACCAAACAAAGGACTTCTATGCAACTTAAAAAAAAAGAATTGTGTGCCACACTGCATGCCTTGAAGTGAAGGTGATTGGATCATTTCCAGATTGAATAGCGCCATCTACTGCAGCTGAAAGCTGTGTTATGTTCTCTGTGTTTGTGTGGGCTTTTATTTTTGCAGGTTTGCACACGTTTAATAATATAGCGTAAATATCATACAGAAGTCCCATTTACTCTTAAATACTGTTGGGAAATTACTATAATTATTTAAAAGCCCAATATTGAATGTTGGTCCGAATAAAATTTTTTATAACTCAGCAGGATAATTGTGTCCAATGTGCTTTTACAAGAAGTCACGGTCTTCTTTTTTGAGAACTAAAATTGATCCTTTTTAGCTTTTTTTTTTTTTTTTTTTAAAGAAGTGTATTGCGTTCCTTTCAATACAGCTAGATAGAGATGTATTTTCCAGCTGGTTTTATTCTTCACTGAAATATATCTGTTACTTATGAGGATCTATTATTAAATCAGCAAAATAGTTACTTTTAAAAAGGGCCCAGGTGCATATTGTACTGTTTGATCAAAATCTTCTCTGGAAATGAATATACAAATCTGTTAATTTTTTATATGCAGTAAAGATGATGAAATAGGTGCAAAATAATAAGAAGCCCTTTATTTTTAAACGGTGGAAACCTATTTTTCTATAATGATGATTGACTGATGAGACTAACAAAGGGATCACAACTAAGATCTAGTATTTTTGATAGCCCATGATTTAAAAAGTCTGGGCCTTTTCAAAGCACATTGAAAGCAAAGGGAATCTTTCCACTGACTTCAGTGGGCTTTTTTGGATCAGGCTCCCTAATGTCTTGAAGACCTGAGGCTGAAATTGCTCTGATGTATTCTAATTATTAATTTAATAATAAGTCATCCATATAATGTTAGGGGGGAAAAAAAGGTGCAGAAAAAATAATTGTAAAAAGTTCGTTTTTTGACTGTGAATAAACTGCTTTTGGTAACAATGCACAAATGGAAGGTAATCCTGCAGTTATTGGCAACAGGAATAATAAAAATATGTTGGCTGATTCTTTAAAGAATATGAGATGGATACAAATTTAGTGACATGTAAGCAAACATGTTGGAAATATCAGGGGTCTGATCTTGCATGTCTCAGGGACTGGCGTGACTTGGGAATTTTCAGCATCTCAGAGGATCATGTCCTATCAGCTCAAGTAAGGTCTCCTGAGTGCTGATTTGTGCCCTATTCACCAGACCAATATTTTTCATCTATGTCAGGTGGGCAACCCCTTATTCAAAGTCAAACTTCACCACCTCCTTTCATTTACTATGAAAATGTGTCAGTGATAAGTCTAATTTCAGAGTAGCAGCCGTGTTAGTCTGTATCCGCAAAAAGAACAGGAGTACTTGTGGCACCTTAGAGACTAACAAATTTATTAGAGCATAAGCTTTCGTGGACTACAGCCCACTTCTTCGGATGCATACAGAGTGGCCACTCTGTATGCATCCGAAGAAGTGGGCTGTAGTCCACGAAAGCTTATGCTCTAATAAATTTGTTAGTCTCTAAGGTGCCACAAGTACTCCTGTTCTTTTAGTGATAAGTCTAAGTAATTTATTTGTGTGTGTGTTTCGAGAGCTTGACAGAGACTACTTAACCTTGAAGAGTAAGGGTGTGTGGGGAGTGGGAAAGCAAGATGTTTTTTGCTTTAGATCGTAATAACATTTTCAATTTGAACTCCCGCATCCTTCCCCCACCAACTTGGGATTCATGACCCACTGGTGGAGAAACACTGCACACTAGACCATCCTCTCTGCCCCACTAAAGCTTGAGTAAGAAGAGCAAGGTGTGTCCCTCAAAGAAGAATATAAGGATCGATCTGAGCAACATTTCTACTAAATTTAAAAGGGGCAGTGTGTGGGTTTTTTTTCCCTTTTCTTTTGAAAAATCTGTGGCGGTGACATACTTTATTTGGTGAGCAAGTTAGGATCTCATGGAGTAGCAATCACTAACAGCCTGATCTTCGCCTCCAGATTAGGAAGTAGGGTCCTGTTCAAGCTATCTGGTAACATTTTCTGTAGTATAACCATTGACATGGAAAGGCTATGTTTCATGATGCTGCTTGCTGGTATTTTAAATTTCCATCCCTTGGACTCCAAAGCTTCTTTTAGACCTCTGGAAATAAAGCTGTCGTCCTGCTAAGAAGAAAGCCTTTAATTGTCACTGTTTGCAAATGGTTCCACCAGGCCAAGAGATGGGCCTTGCTAACCTGGCAGGAAGAACAGCAGAAAAGCCTACAGGATTTTATAAGAGAGCAGGCCAGCGTGCAGCAGCAATTCCTGCAACGAATGGTGAGTCCCACAGTAGGGGATGGCACCTGGCCGCCGGGCTTGGGACTCTGTAAAATGGAGCCAGCAGATGACCTGGATGCCTTCCTTGAAATGTTCGAGTGGGTAGCTCCAGGTGCCAGATGGGCATGGGCTACCTGGGCCCTATGTCTGGCTCACTATCTAGTGGGCAAAGCTCAAGCGGTCTATGTGGCATTGAGTGACAAACAGGCCTGGTACTATGAGGCGGTGAGGGCGGCTGTCCTAGACCAGGTGGGCCTGTCGGCAGAGAAATACCACCACAAATTCCAGTTGGCTCGATGGATGGGGGCTGTGTGGCCCCGGGCATTCACCCAGGGACTGATGGACTGGGCCACCCGCTGGCTGAGGCCCGAGATGCAAACGGTGGGGGAAATAATGGACACCCTAGTCCTAGAATAATTGCTATAGGGCCTCCCTGATTCTATCCGTATCTGGGTCAGGCAACGTCAGCCAAGTACAGTCGATGCAGCGGTCAAGCTGACTGAGGAATATCCAGAGGCAGATATCCCCCGAAGGAAGGGCCGACCCTATAAGGATATAGAGTGGGGGAAAAAAAACTGAGGGAGCCCCTCCCTGGGAAAGGCCTGGAGAGGAAGAAGGAGGAACCCCGAGAAGCTCCCAATAGAGCCGGTGTGATCGTTTGCTGGCAGTGCAGGCGACCAGGACATAAAAAGCAGACTGCCCAGACATAGAATGTGGGTGGGCCGAATTTTACAGCTGGACTAATGCTGGAGAAAGGGAAAGGGGGCAGAGGCTGTCCACCATCCCAGTGAGGGTGGGAAGGAAACCCCAGAGGGGCCTGGTGGATTCAGTTTCAGCCTGCTAGCTCGTCCAGAGGGGGCTGGTAAAACCGCAGTGGATAATTCCAGGTGCACAGATGGCCCTGGAGTGTATCAACGGGGACAGGAAATACTGCCCGATGACCCAGGTGCCCCTAGAAGTACAGGGCAGATTTAAATGGAAATGGGTCGAGCAGTAGAGGAGTTACCATACCCTGTTGTGTTGGGTATGGACTGGGGCCCTCTCCCTGGAAGGAAAAGGAAAGGTTCCCCAAAGGAGGGGGTGGGGACCCCTAGACTGAGAAGGAAGGAAGGTAAGGAAGAAGAGCAGGGTCCTCAGGGAAGTGAACACGGAAACCCTAGGCAACAGATCCCAGATAGGATAGAAAGAGGGGACGGAGGTGTGGGGGAGAACATAAAATGGCCATACTGAGTCAGACCAAAGGTCCATCTAGTCCAGTGTCCTGTCTTCCGAAAGTGGCCAATGCCATGTGCCCGAGAGGGAATGAACAGAGCAGGGAATCATCAAGTGATCCATCTCCTGTCACCCATTCCCAACTTTTGTCAAACAGGCTAGGGAAACCATCCTGGTTAAAAGCCATTGATGGGCCTATCCTCCATGGACTTATCTAGTTCTTTTTTGAACCCTGTTATAGTCTTGGTCTTCACAACATCCTCGGACAAGGAGTTCCACAGGTTGACTATGAATAGTGTGAAAAAATACTTTCGTTTGTTTGTTTTAAACCTGTTGCCTATTAATTTCATTTGGAGGTGTGTGACACGATGCTGGCTAAGGAAAACTGAGCCAGTTCCTCTGTCACACCAGCTCCAATCAAGAAAGGGGAATTGGAGCTGGCTGAGTAAGCCCAGGCCTGATTGGCAAACAGGGAACAGTTGCGGGCCTTGTTAGCCAGGGGCTACAGAAAGGCTGGTAGGAAAGAAGCCTGGGGGAGAGAGGAAAGGGAGAAGCCAAGGAGTTAGAGGGCATGGGACCGCCTCTCTGTAAGACTGAGGCTATTTGTAGCTACAAGGTGGTGGGACAGTAAACTAAATAAAGGGCACGGGTGATTGCACCAACGCAGAGGTCTCTGGCTGGTTTGTGGGCGCAGCAGGGGCAGAAGCTAGAGGGGCCCAGCTGCACCCCGTTACAAGACTATTGGATTTCTGGATTGTCACCGGCAAGTAATAAAGTTCTACAGGCCAAATTCTGCCTTGAGTTCCAGCTGCACTGTCCCATTGCCTTTTGGGGATTTGGCAGGTGAAACTCATTTGATTCTTAGGGCTGGTCTACACTAACCCCCCAATTCGAACTAAGATACGCAACTTCAGCTATGTGAATAACGTAGCTGAAGTCGACGTACCTTAGTTCGAACTTACCGTGGTCCAGACGCGGCAGGCAGGCTCCCCCGTCGACTCCGCGTAATCCTCTCGCCGAGCAGGAGTACTGGAGTCGACGGCGAGCACTTCTGGGTTCGATTTATCGCGTCCAGACAAGACGCGATAAATTGAACCCAGAAGTTCGATTGCTTGCTGCCGAACCAGCGGGTAAGTATAGACATACCCTTAGTAAACCATCCTGTTGTTGATACCCAGCAAGCAATGGAACCATGCTCTTTCTTTTAGCTGTGTGCGTTGTGTAGTGCTGAAAGAACATGGCTCTGAATCTACACAATGGGCAGATCTGAGAAGAAGGGCTGGTTGGAAATTTTAGGCAAAAATGAAATTTCAATGAAAAACAGAAATGAACATTTTCATGAGACCGCCCCGCCCCCTTCCTGTTTTCTCACTAGAGGCTAAGTAATAAGGTGCCATTTTTACATAGTGACTTTTCATAGTGGAACCCCACTTTACCGATTAGATACAATTGCTTCTAAACACTTTAATAAAGGGATAGAAAGCAGTTACCAGCATTTGGGGCAGTTTTAACAACCATGCTTGCTCTATGAAGACAACCCACTCTTCAGTTTGATAGCCAGACCTTTAGCTTCTTTGTCTATTCATGTGCCTGGGAGGAGTGATTCAAAGTCCGTCATTAATTAGTGATTTTATCTAGATTTCCTTTTCAGCACTAAAAGGTCACTGTGCCCTTGAAGTGCTAGCAAAACAAATGTCACAGGTTTGCACAGTAAGTTGAGGACCGTGACTAAGCAGCCTCTGAAAGTGATTTCAATAGGACAGGAGTCATTTGGAGGAACTGGTAGAAAGAAATTTCCCACTGCTTGAAGTGGTGCATTGGGCACTGAACGCACATCAGAGCTCTGGGGCCGATATAATTTATTATTATAGTTTATGTTGCGATACTGCTCAGAGGCCCCTTCCCGCTATCAGGGCCTCATTGTGCTAGGCACTGTACAGATGCATAGCAAGAGACAGCCCCTGTCTCCAACAGTTTGGTGATTGGAATATTCTGGAAGAGCTGGCAAGGGAATTGACACTTCCTCTAGCCAGCTGGGGCGGAGTGCTGCCTGACAATGGAATGACTTTACTGTTATGTTGACCCTTTCATTAAGGCCAGACCATATAGTACCTCCAAAAAAGCGCTGCTACCTCTTGAGTGCCAAATTCCCCAAATTGGTTCCTATGCCTTCTGGGTCCCAAAAGCCCCAGTTGTCCTCTACGCAGCTGCCAAAACCTCTAGCTCCCTTCTTGAAAACTTTTCCAATGTAGTTAGGGATTGTCAAAAGAAAAATTTGTGGCCCACTGAAACTTGGAGCAGCATAAGACATTGATTTTCATATCAAAATAAGTATAGCACAATGGCTGAGTCGACGGGTCTATTATTCATTTTCCTATTTGATTTAATACAAATCTCTATTTTGAATTCATCTGAGTCTTCCACAGAATTTTCATTTTGCTGCATTACCAAAACCCAGGGCCTTGCCACAGAATTTGGGTTCAGCTTGCCACATGGTACATGGGCTGTGTGTCACTGATTGTAGAGGATATGGAAAAAATAGAAAGTGTGCAGAGAAGAGCTACAAAAATGATTCAAGAGCTGGAAAAAATGCCTTATAGTGAGAGACTTAAAAAGCTCAATCTATTAGTTTATCAAGATCAAGAGGTAACTTGATTACAGTGTATAAGTACCTTCACAAGGAGAAAACACCAGGTACTAAAGTGCTGTATAATTAAGGCTACGTTTTAGTCATGAGTATTTTTAGTAAAAGTCATGGACAGGTCTCAGGCAGTAAGCAAAAATTCATGGCCCGCGGCTTTTACTATATACCCCTAACCAAAACTTGGGTGGGGAGCTGCAGGTGCTCTTGGGGGGTGGTCCGGGGGTGCCGCAGGTGCTGGGGGGTGGTTGCATGGGCAGCGGTGCATGGCCCAGGATCCCTGCTGGTGCTGGGGGGGTGGAGGCAGGCGTGGTGCATGGCCCAGGACCCCTGATGGTGTGTGTGTATGGGGGGCCTGGGATCCCTGCTGGTGCTGGGGGGGGGGTTGGCAGGGCTGGCAAGGGCTCCTTACCCGGCTCTGCATGTCCCTGAAGTTCCTAGGTGGTGGAGGGACCAGGGGGCTCCACTCACTGTTCCTGCCACTGTGCCACAAGCACCGGCTGCGCAGCTCCCATTGGCCGGGAACCGCAGCCAATGGGAGCTGTGGGGGTGGGGACTGTGGGCGTGGGCAGTGCACAGAGCCTCCTGGCCCCTCCATCGCCTAGGAGCTGCAGGGCCATGCCAGTGGGAGCTGGGGAGCCCCCCACCTTGAGGTAAGCAGCCCCGCATCCCCCAACCCCTTCTCCTAGCCCTGAGCCCCTTCCCACACACCCAAACTGCTGCTGCTGGCCCAGGGGCTGCCTGGCTCGGGCTGCCCCTGAGCCAGCACCAGCCGCTGCAGAAGTCATAGAAAGTCACAGAGGGTGAAATTCTATGGCCTGTGTTTTACAGGTCACACTAGATGATCCAATGGTCCGTGCTGGCCTTAAAGTCTGTGAATCTATGAGAGTATGTGATATGAAAACCAAGATCTATTTAGGGTTTGATACCACGGTCATCACCATAGGCTCCAAGCAGCCAAAATACATTTTTTTTAAAAAAAGCAAATACAGCTAGACATGAATCAAAGAGATTCTTGGGTTGCATGGTGTTACTATGGGAAGGCTGATCAAAGAAGTGGGTTTCACATCTTGCTCAGAAGGTGCTAAGGTTTGTGCTTATCCTGGCTGCAGGTCCATTGTTCCACTGGAACCTAGCTATTGTGGGAAGTTGTGAGCACACAAAGTATTGTAAGCAAGACACGAGAAGTAATTCTTCCGCTCTACTCCGCACTGATTAGGCCTCAGCGGGAGTATTGTGTCCAGTTCTGGGAACCATATTTCAGGAAAGATGTGGACAAATTGGAGAAAGTCTAGAGAAGAGCAACAAAAATGATTAAAGGTCTAGAAAACATGACCTATGAGGGAAGATTGAAAAAATTGGGTTTGTTCAGTCTGGAGAATGGGAGACTGAGATGGGACATGATAAAAGTTTTCAAGTACATAAAAGGTTGTTAGAAAGAGAAGAGAGAAAAACTGTTGTCCTTAACCTCTGAGGATAGGACAAGAAGCGATGGGCTTAAATTGCAGCAAGGGAGGTTTAGGCTGGACATTAGGAAAAACTTCCTAACTGTCGGAGTGGTTAAGCACTGGAATAAATTGCCTAGGGAGGTTGTGGAATCTCCATCATTGGGGATTTTTAAGAGCACGTTCGACAAACACCTGTCAGGGATGGTCTAGATAATATTTAGTCCTGCCATGAGTGCAGGGAACTGAACTAGATGGCCTTTCGAGGTCCCTTCCAGTTCTATGATTCTGTGAAAACGAGAAGGTCCTTCAGGTAATTTGAGTTAGTCTTATGCAGGCTTTGAAGATGAGGGTCAAACCCTTGACTTTGACCTGGTTTTCTACAGGGAGCCAGTGGAGAGAGCGGAGTGCTGGGGCTGAGGTGCTCTCAGCAAGCTGCACTGCTGAGCAGGATGTGCTGCTGTGTTCTGAACCAATTGCTGGGTTTTTCAGGTCAGTGGCTTCAAACCGAGGTGTGGAGAACTACAGAACTCATACTTGGGAGTTATGAATGCACGGGGCACTGTGCTTAAATTTGAATTGGAGAGGAGGGAATGCAGCATCCTCTCCAGTCATAGAAGCAAACAGGTTATTTTGGTTTTGTGTTTTTTGCAACCAAGGCTATTCGGGTATCCAGAAGCAGGAAGTCACCCAGGTGAACTCCAAGGCTGTGGACTAGCCTAATCATCTGAGGACAGATACCCTCAATGAAGGGTCATGTTACAGAGGTAGCAAATTCTTCCCACTAGCATCGCCTGGGTTTGATCTAATCTCCCTAATCTGTTAGGGCAGCTCTTCACTACGGGGGTGGGGTGGGGGGTGTCGATTTAAGATACGCAAATTCAGCTATGCGAATAGCGTAGCTGAATTCGACGTATCGCAGCCGACTTACCCAGCTGTAGGGATGGCGGCAAAATCGACCCCCGCGGTTCCCCGTCGACGGCGCTTACTCCCACCTCCGCTGGTGGAGTAAGAGCGTAGATTCGGGGATTGATTGTCACGTCCCCACGAGACGCGATAATTCGATCCCCGAGAGATCGATTTCTACCCGCCAATTCAGGCGGGTAGTGTAGACCTAGCCTTAGTCTATGTACCAGTGTGATGAATAGGCAAAAGCGGCAGACAGAAGTCCTCTAGAGCCCCCAAGTGGTTTGCTTTGAATACTACAGCCTAACTATTTACTTCAAATGTTCAGTTCAAAATTAGCTAGGGAAAAGTGAGGCTAGATTTTGATTTCAGTTACACCAGTGTAAACCTGAAGTAATTCTGCTGATGTGAAATAGAATTATTCTGGCTTTACCCTGCCATAATTTAGTTCAGAATCTAGCCCTGATCCAGAAATTTACTTTATCACCCGAGTTATCTTCATATCAATTGAAAATATCTTACCACGTTACTCAGCTATAAAAATGCTAGCATGTAGTAAGTATACCAGTATCCGTGTGGCTATGCCACATGCATTGTTGTGATGAGCAAAATACCTGGTGTGAATAGTTGCAGCTCCACTGAAGCCATTAAACTAGCGAGATCTGTATGCATCACTGATGGAGGAACAGGGGGAAAGCAACCTGTTGGTCGATACTTTAGCTAGAACTTTTTACATTAGGAAGGGAGACAGGGCAGGAAGAGTTACACAGTTCTGAGTTTTTGCTTTTCTGGGAAAAGACTACGATTGCAGTTGTGGTAACAGTAGATCCAAGGGGTTTCAAAAAGATTGTACATCAAGACCTGCTTTACCAGCTTGAAATTAGCATATGCTTATCTCTAAGTATGTGCTTAAATCCCACTGGCTTAATGCTTTTCTGAATCAGGGCCTTGGAGCGATTTAATAGCTTCTTGGATTCTGCTCAGAGTAACGCCCCTTTAAACTTTATGATGTACTGTCACTTTATATTTTTCTATCAATATGGGGAATTTTAACTTCTGTAGGAACTTTTTGATGTCAGCTAGGACTATATTGTCCGTTTGTCCACTTTTCCTGTAAACACTATTGGGCTTTCTCCCATGCCACTGCTTTTACTTGGGAACGCCCCCCCAGCAAAATTCTCAGAGCCATCACCTTATCCTCATTTAAGTTTCTATTTAAAAATTCCCTTTGCTATGTTGCTTGCAATTCACTGCCACCTGGCACTGGTTAGGCTGGTGACCGCTTGAGACTGCGGTTATGACTAATTTATGCATGCACACCTGTCCCTAATCTTGTCCTCCCGCCTCCCGATTGTTTATTCACCTGTTGCACATTGTCTAGATTGTGCGCTGGCTGGGGCAGAGACTCTCTCTGTGTTACAGTATTTATTTGTGCAGTGCCTCACACAATCGGGCCCTGATCCCTGGCTGTGGTGTCTAGCTACTATTCAATATCAACAATAATATTAATTGTTGTTCCTGTCCCTTTTATATCTATTAGCTTTTTCAGATGATAAAAGGTCCAGTTCATTTTTAGTCTGAGTTACCTTCTACAAGAGTTTAGAGGTTACGGTGACTATCCCATGCCTTGCACCTTGTGCAGTCATTTATGCTTGTGCAAAGTTATGTGTAAAATTCTATCCAATTAGAATGGTAACATTCTGCACCCACTTTGTACTCCCTGACCTGATTCTTCACTGTCCTGCTTTGGGTAGCCATTTATACCTTATGCAAAGGGGATGTAAATACTACTCAGGACATGGGCACTGATCCAGCAAAGCACTTCAGCACATGCTTAGCATTAAGCATCAGAAAAGTCCTATGGGCCTGATCTAACTGATTGAAGCCAGTGGGAGATTTTCCAGTGGCTTTAATGGCAATTGGTTAAGCCCCATTGATTTCAATGGAGCTATTCATGTGTGTAAAGTTAAGCATGTGCTTTAGAGCTCTTCTGGTCTGGGGCCATCCTGTTGTTGCTATTTGGTTCTTTACCAGAGGCTGCTAGGAGACTGCTATTTCGGTGTCTGTTTTTGTGCTAATATAGGTCGCAGAGCTTTTTTTAAAGCAGAAACGGGTCCCAGGGATGTTTCTGTCACTCTAAAGTTCCACAGCTCCATGTGGGAATGGAGCTAGAGGTCCGTGCTTATGCGGTTGAGAGGTAGGTCTGTCTCGCATGGTGCTCCCTGTCCCTTTGAATGTAGTCATTCCTGGTGAATAGGAGCAATTCTTTATCTCATCCCCTTGGTAGAGAGAGGTAGGACTTTACCTGCAGATCCAGCTAGGGTCAAACTGATAGGAGCTTCCACTTCATCAAGCTTTTACCCATTTCACAGACTGTTTTCATCCGTACCAGCTCCAACACAGGTCTATATCTAGTTAGAAGTGGCTACTACTCTATTACAATTGTTCCTATGTGTCTGCCTTTAATTTATGGCAAGCAGGGGGAGAGATCTAGATGCAGATTTGATGGAAGCAATTCTGTTATGGAATATGCTTGAACTGGCTTTTCTTTTTTACTTCTTAATTACAATTTCCCTCAGTATTATCAAAATACATGTGCCAGGATAAAATGTTTTACAAGGATTTCTTCTCATAAATTCCACTGGGATTTAGCTAAAGCCTAATTACTTCCTGTAATTGGTATGTGCCACATTGGGAGGCTCAGGCCAACTGCCGATTATGAATTGTCCTTACTTTGCTAATGCTTGCATTTTCTTTTTGGCAGGTCATATTTACTGAGCCAGATGGTGGCCATTACCATATTCATAATGTTTTGTGTAACAGCTGAAAAATAAAATCACATATGCACCAATGGAGTTTCTCTCTGATGCAGCTATTGCCCAAAGTGACTAGACTGTTCGGAAATTCGTAAGAACCTTTTCTAAGCTCCTACTTTCATGAGTGTGAGTCCTCACACTCCAATGGCGGCGTGGTACATGTGTGCACCGCCATAGACACACATTAATTTCCTGGCGGTGGCTTGAATTCTGGTGTCTGCCCAGTCTCATTTTAGTGGTGCCCATTCAAGCGAGAGTGGGATATTTATGATCTTGTGCAGTATAAGTTAGGGATCTTTTTTTGTGTGCTCATGCGCTCTCAGGCAAGCACAGTTTGAGTGCTCAGAGCCTGCAGCTCTGAATACCTCTTTCCAGAATGTTTAGGTGGCAGCTTATAGAAACAGGGGGAAAAAATGTACCATGAAACCATCTCCCACTTGCATGTCTCTCTGAAAGACGCTGCGTAAGAAGAGCTATTGGAATATGTGATGATGTGGCTTGACGGTAAAGAGAACTTCAGTCTTTATAGGGCTGAAGGGAAAGCAATGAATAGGGTCTATATGTTTAAGGGTAATATTTTGGCAGTGGAATTAGGGATAGATTGGACAGGAAAAAAAGACATTGTGGCAATCGGGCACCAGCACTGAGAGAAAAAATGATTTTGTGTTTAAGGTACTAGACTGGGATGCAGTGGATCTATGTTGAGTTCCTACCTTTACAATGTTGAATAAATCACTTCATCTTTCCATTCCTTAGTTCTTCACCTGTAAAATGGGGGCAATAATACTTCTTTTCCCAACCCTTGGTCTGCCTTGTCTATTTAGATCATGAGCCCTTTGGGGGCATCTCCTACTGCAGGCATGTACAGAACCTAGCACCACGAGTCATAGTCTCATTTGGGGCTTTTGAGTGCTACGGTAATACCAGTAATAAATAAAAGTGGGTCAGAAAAGTGTCTAAGCATCAACTGCGTATAGTTATGTGATATCTGGTTTCTTTTTTTCTGCATCACCTGCATCTGTTACAAGCTTGAACACAGTGACAAGCAATTGCTTTTAGATTTTGTTTTACATAAGGTTAGAAGAATAGACGGACAAGGTAATATATGAAATGGAAAATAACGTACACCATGACAAGTTTCAGAGTAACAGCCGTGTTAGTCTGTATCCGCAAAAAGAAGAACAGGAGTACTTGTGGCACCTTAGAGACTAACAAATTTATTAGAGCATAAGCTTTCGTGGACTACAGCCCACTTCTTCGGATGTTCCATTCTATATGCATCCGAAGAAGTGGGCTGTAGTCCACGAAAGCTTATGCTCTAATAACGTACACCATATTTTTCAGGATAAAAATTAGTACAGGAATATTGCCAAGCTGTTTCCTTAAGGAGCATTTCAGTGTATCAAGGAATGTGTTTATTATGCTGAAAGAGAAGGGATCGCAAAAGGAGGCTGCCCTCTTCCGATAGCAGTGAGAGGAGGACAGTGCTGTTCATCTGACCGTTTTCACTGGTGCTGAACTTGGACAAGAGACCATTTCTGGCCCTACATCATGGGCGGGGCAAGAAGGAGCCAAAGAAAAGAAAGATGGGTCACTGACTATGTTAATAAACATCTATGGAAAGTTATGTACCGATGTCATGCATCCTCTGGCTCCTGCCAAATTGTAGTCCTTGGTTTTGCAGTCTTCTGGATATCCCTCTAGTAGAGCAAAGAAAAGGCCAGTGTGCAGAAGGAACAGGGTATGCAGAAAACGCTGCAGACAGCCTGGTCTGAGAGGTGTGAATTGTCTCATTTATCTCTAAGAGTTAAGTCTGATGCCCACTGACGATGATTTAAATTGTTAACTATTCCATTCCTCAGGTAAGAGTGGAGAGGGAGGTTCAGAGAGAGGAGCGGCGAAAGCTGCCTAAAAGTGTGTGTGGGAGGACTGGTGCCTGAACTGTGGCCCCACCCCTGCACCACCCCTAGCCGGAGGCCCCGCCCCCACACCACCTCTTCTCCTGAGGTCCTGCTCTCACGCTGCCTCTTCGCGCCCAAGACTCTGTCCCCCGTTCACTCTTTTCTGTCCCTCCTCCTGTCTCTCGCCCTTATGGCCAGTAAAAAGTGATGGGGCCATAGCCCTCTGACCCCCCACCCCGTTCCTGCGCTCCAGCTCACAGACCTGCACAATTTACTGAGTGATGTTTCATTGTGGTGCCACAATTGAGTGGCATTTAGGAGATACCACTCTGTATTTTTTTCTCCACTCAAGAAGGAGCCTAGAAGAGGCCATGGACATGTTCGAGCCCCATGGAAGGCAAGTCAAGCTCATGGAGCTATTCTATTCTATTGTATATGCTCATCACTGTAGTATCGGAGCACCTTCCAGGAGTGCATTGAGCAATGTCACTAACACCTGTCATTTGTTTGCTCTCTCATCCGCTCTCCTGGGGGAGAAGTGTCTGCAGTAGTGTGTTTTGGTTTGGAATTTTTAAAAATCTCTCTCTCTATACTGTTACTACATGTTTATGATAGAGAAGGCAGGTCTAAGAATTGCATCTTGAGCTTGGAGTGGAAAATGGGGAGGTTTGTGGTAGTCCTTAGTTCCTGGTGCAGTTCATCCCATGGTCTGGGATCAGCCCCTGAGAAGGTTCTGTTTCCTTCACAGATAAGCTTTGTCCTCATAGCAGACAGTCCCATTGTGTCAGGGTCTATATCACAGAGCTTTAGTCAATTGGTTAGATAGTCTGAGCCCAGGCCATTGGGCACTGTGAACTTGATTTAATAGTCTATGGGAAGCGAGTGTAGGGAAAGGAGGACGGGTTCAATGTTCTTGTGGTAGTCAGTGTTGTTGAGGCAACTTCTTGCAGTGTCCTTGTGACGTTATGCAGTCTATATGGTTTTATAAAAACATGATAATAAGTGAATATAATGTAACTGGAATAGTTTTATAAAAACATGATAATAAGTGAATATAATGTAACTGGAATTTGCTTCATGCAAAAGGTCTCTTGTAAGGTATCATTACAAAGCTTCAGAGAGTCCTGTGGCACCTTTAAGGCTAACAGATGTATTGGAGCATAAACTTTCGGATTACAAAGTTTATAATCTACTGATAATCTACTGAGTGTGATCATCCTATTTGTATAAATGTACCACTCTTGTATTTGAAACTAAAAATATGAAATATAACTCTGAGGGCCTATTGTAATTATGCAAAGTGTGGACCATTAATGGTGGTTTAGAATCTTGATGACTCCCATTGTCTGCAGAGGCTGTGTTTACCTGTGAGTCTTCCTGTATATGTGTGTGCTGGCAAGTGGGTAATGAAGTCTTGCAGTGACATGTGATCATGTGACCTGAACTGGAATCCATCTTTAACCTGGTGCTTTTCCAGTGGGGCTGGGGGGGGGGGGGGGTTGAAAACCCAGAGGGACAAAGGGTTCCCACCTTATGCAAAAGATATATAAAGGGGTGGAAGAGAACAGAGGGGAGAGGAGCCATCATGAAGAATCCCGTAGCTATCACCTGAGCTGGAACAAGAGCTGTACCAAGGGAAAGAATTATGCCCAGGCCTGGAAGGTGTCCAGTCTGAGAAAAAACTTACTGAAGCATCTCTGAGGGTGAGATTATCTGTATTCAGTTTGATTAGACATAGATTTGCACATTTTATTTTATTTTGCTTGGTGACTTACTTTGTTCTGTCTGTTACTACTTGAAGGGGGGCGGGAATAGAAGACAGGGACTAGGAGTTCAGGTGGGGGGCAGACTGGAACTGGCTGGGCAAGGAGACTGGGAAAAAGGAGGCAGTGGAGGGGAGGGAACTGAGAATGGCTGGGTAGAAACTGGGACTGAGATGATAAACATGAGGATTGAAGACTTGGATTGGCTAGGTGAGGAGAATAGGGCTGGGATGAAGAACCAGGAGTGGGGAAGAGGCAGGATTGAAACAGGGACAGGTTGGAGGTGACAGGGCAGCAGGGGTCAGAAGAGTTTGTGCCTACTAGAGTACACTCCCCTCCAGAGCTTGGAATGGAACCCAAGATTCTTGAGTCTTATGTTTCCTCTGTCCTCAGCAAGTGTCTGTGAAACCCACTGGCAAAGTGTGTCTTGTCTCCCTATATGGCTGATCCACATAGAGGATGACAACCAACAGTTACTCTGTTGGCTGTCTTGGAAAATTGGATTCTATCTCTGCCTTGGCCAAAGAGTCCCTGTGGGGTGCTAGGGCAAGTCACTTAAACCAAACTTTTTAGAGGTGGTCATTAATTGTGTGTTCCTCAATGTCTGGCTGCCTGACGGGAGACCCTAGAGCCTGATTTGCGGAAGTGCTGAGCGCTCCCAACTGCAACTGAAATCAGTGGGAGCTGTGCTTTGAACATATCTGTACTCCGCAGGTCCTAGATGTCTCAGATTGGGCACCCACAATTAGTGGACACTTTTGAACTTAATCTCCCTGTGTCTCAGTTTCTCATCTGTAAAATGGAGATAATACCACTCCCCTAACCTCACGGGGGAGTTATGAATATAAACCAATTAATGGTAGTGAATTACTCAGATACTAGAGTGATGAACGCCATAGGAAAGTCAAGGAGGAAATTATGAATTCTGTCTTCAGAGCAGAGATTGAACAGTTGTGCAGTAAATATGGTTTATGGGCACACATCGAATAGTGAGGATAAAAGCAAATACCTAATAGCTGCTCATTCGGTAAATCACCATCCATTCCATGGACTGAATGAGGCAGGAGGAGTCCTATGGAAAAAATAGTATGTGAGCATGTAATAAAAAGATTGCATCATAATGCGCGTGCACAAGGGGGCTGAATTAAGACAACCTGAATTCTGGCATTTCCTAACTTTTCAGTGCTCAACTTTGCAACCTTAGTAATGTTCTTTTAACATAGTTTTTGTGTGTAATATGTAGGTGTGTGGTACCCATTAAGCCTGGGGCTTTAACAAATGCTGTTCGTCTGCAGGTATTTTACATACAATTTCTTCACTGTCAGAGGCATAAATACACTTGCAATTTCCTGCCTACCATTTTTTTGAATGTCATTTTGACTCAAATTTGAATGAATGTTCTGGTGTTCATTGCTATGAAATCGGGTGATTGTACAATGTGTGGAAATTGTTAGCTTGAATATGTAGCTCTGTTGTGTAGTAAGAAATCGGAAGCAGAATTATTTGGTAGTAATAGATTCTACATAGTGTGTCATAGTTATATTATGTTGAAAAGTTACTGATATGAGAAAAGTGCATTTCAAGTTTTTATTCTGTGTTGATAAGTGTGCAATTTTTTTGCAGTTTTGAGGGTGCAGAATTAAGATCGAGTGGGCATTGTAAATCAGTTGGAGAGAATGATCTGTGGTTGTGTGGCGGTGGGAAACTGACTTGCTGAGTATCCTAGTTTGGTTTTCTCTTTCAGGTGATGTACAAAAGTCAGGTGACTGTATTGACTCTTTTAGGTCTGTCCCCAAACTTTGATCCTGCTGGCCATGAGGTACTGCTGGTACAGGGTAGCATCTGAATATGTCTCAGCTAGATTCAGCTACAGCTAAACAGATTTATTGTCTGTCTCATTAAGGTTCTTCTTCTTCTTCTTCTTCTTCACACAACCTACTCTTTTTGTGACCTGTGTTGTGTTATACAGGTCAGGCTAGGTGTTCCCTTCTGTCTTTAACATCTATGAATCATTGGTAGGTATGCATCCTGCAGACTCGAGAGGCCATGGGTATGTGCCCCTGAGTGGTAAAGAATTTACTCAGTTGGTTTTATGGCAGCCATGACTGTGGCTGAAAAGACCTACTCAAGAGAGCCAGTCTCTGCCGCAGCTGACACATTTGAAGGGAATGTTTTGCCACTTTGGGCTCTGCCTTGTGCAAGCTCTTTTCTCCTCTGCTAGGCTGGACGGCTTCCTCTCGTAACTCCAGAGACCTTTGTTTAGCTCTTGTTTCCAAAGGCTGCGGTCCTGAGTGTGATCATCCCAGTTATCCACATCAGGTCCATTTCTTTGAGGTCTCGCTTGCACACATCCTTGAAAAGAAATTTTGAACACCCTTTGGATCTTTTTCCAGATGCCAATTCTCCATGCAGGATGTCTTTTGGGATGCACCCATCATTCATTCGGCACACGTGCCCAAGCCAACGGAGGCATTTCTGTTTGCAGAGTGTTGGTATACTGGCTTGCTTGCGCACCTCAGTGTTGGTGACTCTGTCCCTCCAGGAGATGCCAAAGAATCAACAAAGGCAACAGCATAAAATATGTGTTTTACAAAAAGTAATTTGCTTTTTTTTAATGTGACCACTATATCCTATCTCCAGCAGATGGTGCTAAAATCTTAGTATTGGGCCTATCAAATAAGAGTTGTAACAAAAGTAAAGCATAAGGCTTTGCTAGAACACAGAAAAATTAAATATGCGAACAGAATAGTGCCACTTCTTTTCAGTGGATACCCTACTTATATGGTCCTGGTTGCATATAATATTATTCTAAGATATTTTCACAGATGTGCACGCCAGGTCAGCCACCCTTACTCTTCAATATCAACAATCTTTTTCAATTCTACAGCATCTTCCATCTGGACGTCCCAAAGTTCCTCACAAACAGGAACTTACTTAACCCCACAATGTGCCAGAGAGATTGTAACAATTTCTCATCTCCCTTTCTACAGGTGTGGAAAGCAAGGCACGGAGAGTTATCCACTATCACACAGGAAGTTTGGGGCCAGGCTTCTGACTCCCAGTCCTGGCCTACAGGATAATCCTTTGTCCCTTAGGTCAGAATCCTTTCCCCAGTGCCTGTAAAAACAGTCAGAGGAGTCTGATCCATATGACACGTCAGAAGTATTGATCCCAGTCACATGAGCCAACTCTGCCATCGGAGACTGAGACTTTATAACCTGATCCGAGTCACTGATTCCATTGGCTATTATTACCATGCCCAACCTGACTAGCTCAGCTGAGTACTGGGGAACGCTCCCAATGGAAGAGGGAGAATCTTCTCATCCAGGTCAAGGAATGGTAGTGGAGCCACTCCATGCCCAGCACCAGGGTGGATAAAAATATCAGCATTTAATTTTGGTAAAAAATCAGATTTTTAAAATTTAAATTGGACTTTTTATTTAAATGAGAAACAGGTTTATTTATTTAACAAATGCTATTTACAATGACATTTGAATTTGATAGCCTAAACTTATAATCTATTAAAATCATTTCAGTTAAATAAAAATAATAATATTAAGCAGTACATATTTGCCTCCACACTTTAAAGAAGGTCATACTGCTGAACTGGCAGTAGTCACTGGCTAACCACCTGAAACCCCTGTTTGCTGAAGTGCTAAACCAGCTTTTGACAGCAGTAGCCTCCTCTACAGGTGCAGTGAAAATATTTTCTTCATTTCAGGTTATTCAATCGGTTCAGTTCAGTGACTAGTTCGTTCAGTTCTTTCAAAGTTAAGAAATCAGTTGGGAGTGAAAAAACAGGAAAGCTTGGTTTCCTCTTCCAATCTATGAATAAGCATTCTGTATGACAGGATGAGAGCTATTAGTTTTAAAATCTTGAAGGACATAGTGATCGGAAATAATCAGTTCAACTCACTAACGAGAGCTAAAAAGAACAGGAGTACTTGTGGCACCTTAGAGACTAACAAATTTATTTGAGCATAAGCTTTCGTGAGCTAAATTTGTTAGTCTCTAAGGTGCCACAAGTACTCCTGTTCTTTTCGCGGATACAGACTAACACGGCTGCTACTCTGAAACCTAACGACAGATAATACTTCCTTTGTCTAATAAGTCAGTTAGTTTTAAATGCAAAACATGTTGTGATAAACCTTTTTATAAACTTTTTTTCTTGTATATCCAGCACATTTAAGGGAGTTTTATTTAAATAGGGTAAAAATCTGTTTTTGATCATTTTTAACTGAATTTGAATTTTCATCTAGACAGAGCTTGACAAAAATCCCAAGTAAAAACTTAATCATCTAGTAAATAAGAACTGCATCATTCAGCATTTTCTAACATAATAAAGACCAGAAAAATTAAAAGTCAAATAAATGTTAAGTTAAGATATGCGATTGCTTAAATACATGTGTATAGACATAGTGTACGCTCCTGGTTAGCAGAAAGAAACACCATATTTAGTCTAAAGGCTATATTTAGTTGCAAATCATCACATTTTAATGGTTATCTATCAATGAGAATCAGGCTTTCTTTAAAAAATATACTATAAAGTATAAATGAAAACACGATTAACATCAATGACTTAAATCAAGGTTTCAGTTTCAACACTCCATTTAATACACAGTGCCCAGATAAGGGAAGTATCAGATATTAAACTGATAAGAACAGATACTTGATTTTAGCCAAGCCAAGAAGCAAACAATGATAAAAACTTCCAAGATCTTCACATGTTAATTAATGTAACATCAACCCCTGAAGGCTCCCAAGAAAATGATAGAATAAAACTCTTGAAAAGTATTAAACAAAATCTCTTAATAGGGCTATTAAGAACAAGCATCAAAGCTGAAACAGTTTTAAAATCTCATTAACATTTGATGATATAAGTTTGTTTACTTTTTGTATTTCACTCAGCTAGGACAGTGAAATCTCTCTATCTCTTTCTCTCTCGCTGCTGTCTATCCTCTGATACTTATAACTATTGTATCTGAGTGTCTTACTTTTCACTTCCCTTTACACTATAATATCAATTTCACAGTGAAATTCCTTTTTTTTAGTAAACTGGTTCCATTGAATAAAAAAATTTCTGTTCCTCTCTCATAAAACCCTCTAGGGTAACAAAACCCAAAAGTGAGACATACATTTTTTGAGAGTGTCCCTTTAAGCCCCACTATTCATGAAGACTTCAAATGGCCAAATCTGGCTTCCCCAAAGTTGTTAAAATCAGTTCCATTCTGTTTCAATTTAATTGTCACTTCCTCCTTCCTTTATACACGAGTAAACAGAAAACAACAAACAGCCATCGAAGGAAAATTGTTAGGATTAATTTGCTGTACAAGTGAGACATTCATCATTTTCTGAACTTGGTTCATTTGGTCAGTAACAACGAAGTATGTGGGACTATGTATGGGATGTGCTAAGACATTGTCAATGTGCCAGATGGCTAGCGTTTCAGGCATGGATAGAACAGTATATGTTGCTAAAACCTGGCCTTGGGAGCAGCATTCACCCTTCACAATACATTAAAAGGCCAATTTCCCCATGCTGATAGTGTTGTTACCATGCTGGCTTGAGTCCATGACTTCAGAGGTAAAGAGCCACTCCGCATTCTCAGTCCACTTGTTTTATGCGTCCAGAGCTGCCAGACATTTCAGACATTCTGTCAATCACTGATTTCCTGTCTTCATTCATTACTGCAGCCATTACTTTCCATCTTGGAGCCAACCTGGACATTTTCGAGCTTCATTTATATTTCCAAATAGGATGGGCACATTTTGTCCAATTGCATCTTACTAGCCACTTTCTGGTATGAGCCAAAGTGCACACAGATGGAATTAATGGGCTGAGTTCTCTTTTCATCTACATCAGAGGAACTTCTTAGAAGTGAGATGTAATTGAGCCTAGCATTTGGCCTCATTATCATTTATTTTATGGTAGCATACAGAAGCCACAACTGTGCCAGCAGCTGTATAAACACATAGGATGAGACAGTCCCTGTGCTGAAGACCTTACGGTCTGACAATTCAGATAGATAAAGGGTGGGATGGGACACAGAAGCACAGGGAAATGAAAGTACATGCCAACGTTTGCATAGCAGGCCTGTGGCAGAATCAGGAATGAAACCCAGATCTCTTAAATCTCAGTCAGATCTCTGTCCATGAGACCATGCTATTGCTTTCTTGCCTTATGTGGTCACCCTCCAATAGCAGCCTTAAGTACATGAGAAATACAGTGAAATCTTGCGCTAATGACCATATAGAGCTGGAAATCTGCCCAAAGACCCCAGTCATGAATTGGGGGGTGGGATCTATTTTGCCAGACAGAAAAGGACAGTCCAAGCCCAGACGTGTATACAGTATTGCAGCCAAATCATGGATGCCACCTATGAAGAATCTCTATGCTTTTTTCCCTGTACCCCCACCAGTCCCACTACTGTGTCCACAAAGGGCCAACCACAACTTAGTCCTCGATGATTTTTAACTCTTTTTAAAATGCATGTCTATAGTTCAAATACAATTAGTAGTGTTTATATGCCAGCACATGCCACTAGAAGCAAAGGACAGGTCCTACCAGCTAACATTTATAATCCCCTTTAGGATGCAGTGATGATTTTTTTCCCCCCATCAGACAAATCCCTGCCATGTCAAAGGTCCTGTAATTGATCTTTGTCATTAAATCCAGTAAAGCCCAAATTTACAGATCTACCTTGTTTCAGGCTAATGTAGATAAATGAGGTTCATGGTAAAATATTGACTTTTTCTTGCCACCTATGCACCTCAGCACTTTATGCAGTTGATTAACATACAAGAAAGGCTGTAAAATCAAATAAATGACTGCAAGGAGCAACTTTTATGCTCCTTAAGTGATCTATGAGATGTAGCTATTTATAGTCAGGTGGGGGATGGGGAAATCTAAATGTAAGCCAATTCTAGGAATGCTGATACAGGAGAGTTGGGGGAAAAATTGATATTGGCGTGAGGAAACTTCTGTAGTGAAAGCCAGAACAACATGTAGTAATGTAATACTCATTTTTTCTGTGCCTACACCATAGTATATATCAAATACTGTCAAACGCTGAATACAAGCAATTTTACAGACATAAGAAACAAGGTACAATGTTTTAAACAGTGAGGATAATTAGCCATAAGAACAGTTTACCTAGGGTTATGGTAGATTTTTCATCCCTGGAAGATTGCATGTTTAATGAAGATTGCATGTTTTTCTAAAAGAGGTGCTCTAGTTCAACTACCAGTATTGGACTTGTAGAAGGAACAAATTTACTCCTATAGCCTCTGTTATGCAGGAGGTCAAACTAGATGCTCACAATGGTCCCTTCTGGTTTTAAAATCTGTGTACTGAATTTAATACATTCAAACAGAAACAAAAATGCACATGGTATTGCCATCGCACTGTTATATTATTAGGAATGGTTGCATCCAACTTAAGGATGGAGTAAGGTGACCAGATGTCCTGATTTTATAGGGACAGTCCCGATTTTTGGGTCTTTTTCTTATATAGGCTCCTATTAACCCCCATCCCGATTTTTCACATTTGCTGTCTGGTCATCCTAGGATGGAGCCTCAAAAAGACATGATAATGTAAAGAAAATATATCTATAACTGAAATCCTGACCTCATTAACATGGCCCACAGACAGGGAAGCCCTTAAATACAGACTCAGAGCACAGGAAAACTATTAATTTCAAGGCAAGCACATTGTTTTATTCCAAGCCACCCTTATTACCTGATTTTCAGAGACATTAAGCACCCCATTGAAGTTAGTGGGAATTATGGGTGTACAGCAGTTCTGACAATCAGGCCTTAGTTGTCTATTTTCAGGATGGCATAACCCGATCTTTTGGAGAGTCTGAAATGAGTCCCCCTCTTCATCCCCATCAATGTAGTTGGGAAATTTACATCACTAGCAGACAGGAAGGATGGTCCAGTGCTGAAGTTTCTCTTTGTGAGTGTGGCGAAGTGCTGAAGCTCTGGGTCTTCTGCTATACCGAAGATCTTGGACAGAACTCACTGATATCTTGTCCTATCCCCACTAGCATGTTGTAATGAGCCCTGAAAACATTTTGTTGTTTGTCCTTGGATGAAAAATAACAAAACTCTGACAGTATTTCAAGTGGAGTTTCTTTATTTCAAGGACATCATAAATTAATTTTGGAGATCCATTGACTCAGTTGCCTATGTCCAATAAATTATAGCAGGTAATTAAGCTATTCATTTTAGCTTCTCTGCTGTCTTTCCAATGTCCTTGTGGATCTGATGTATTTTCAGTTAGAAACTTGTATAGCCAGTTGCAGCATTATTTTGATAAGAGGGTTTATGCAATTGTGTCTTATGAACATTCAGATATGAAAAGTTACTGTAACTTGTTCAATTAATTTAGCAGTCCCTGATATATTTTTTCTCTCTGGTGTGGAAATAGGTCCTACCTGTGCCTAGCTTTTGATTCATTGCAGCTATCGAATGATTTAATTACAAAACTCCCTAGAATGAATGCATTTGATGTATGTATCAGATATTCTCTGATGCTCGTTGCTGTAGTATCTAAGTACCTCATGATAGTTAATGACTTTATTCTCATAAGACATTTGTGAGGTAGGCAAGTGCTCTCTCCCCTCTTTTACAGGTGGGGAACTGAGACAAACCTATTGACTTGGGGGCTTTGGATTAGGCCCTAAGTGGCTTGCCTATAGCCACACGGGAAGTCTGGACACAGCTGGGAAATGAACCCATATCTTCCAAATCTCAGTCTTATGCTTTAATCCCATTACCATAGGAATGTTTTGGACTCAGCTGTATACAATCCTTTGCTTTCTCTTTTAGATGATTGTTGTCCTTGGTTAGTTTCTCAAATCATTACCATTTTTATAGTGTCCGGTTTGGTTCTGTCTATACCTAGACTACTGTGAGAAGATCTTGAGCTGTGGTGTGACCTTCAGCTAGCAGACCTACCGGCAGAACGATCTGGATGCAGCCATAGCATTAGCAATTTGAATAGAGATAGCTGAAAAAGTGGCAGCTGTTAATGGAAACTCCAAATATGGTTTCATGTTTAAGGCTGAGCTGAGTTTTTCCCTTAAAGGAGGGATTCAGCCAACCACTCTGTTATGTTTGAAGAGTACAATGTATCATCCTCATATTTACAGCCCTTGCTCTTTGAATGAATTTTCTGAGAATTTACGAATAAACTGGTTGATTTGTTTATGAATTAAAATTAATTAGTGACAAGTAGTGACACCATGAGGAAAAAGATGTCTTTAAAAATTAGTTTAAACTGATCTGAGACTAACAACACTATTATGTATTAATCATAATTGTATGGTTATTACATGGCATCGCTACAAGGCGGAGTTAAGGCTGTTTGAGTGCCCTCGCTGTGCATTCCCATATCCAGGGCTGGCTCCACCATTTTTGCTGCCCCAAGCAAAACAAACACACACACACACACACACACACACACACACAAAACCGCTTGGACTGCCGCCCGAACTGCTGAAGCAATAAATAAAAAAAAAGGCCGCCTGGACTGTGCCACCCCAAGAATGGACGGAACGCTGCCCCTTAGCATGTGCTGCTCCAGGAGCCAGCCTTGTTGCCTGGAGCCGGCCCTGCCCATACCTTTCTTTAGAATTTAACCTTCATTCTGAATTTTCCGGTTTCGTAACACCTGTTTTCCTAGAGAATCATAACTGCTCCGTAATGTTAACTTAGGGTTTATCTGGGAATATTTGAGGTCCTTTTTTTGAATCATCGCAGTAGCAATGGTTGGGTTCTTCTTATTTATGTGCATTACAGAAGCACGTAGAGCGGGTGGCAGAGAGCGGGGCTCCATTGTGAGGGGCGCTATACAAACACACAGCAAGACACCATTTTTTGAAGCTTCTACTGTGTAAACAGAGAAGACAAACAAGCTTCCTCGCCCCTCCCCTGACTCCCTTCTGTGTGGCTCCTCTGGCTCTCATCCCTATAGCAACATGAGTCCTGAGGAGCTGGCTGCCATTTGCTGAATCCCCCTGTGGCTGCCCAATGGTAGTTGCGGATGGTACTTTGCAGGCCCCAATGTCACTTTCTGTAGCATTAACTCTCGTCAGGATAGACACTTGTCTGGCTACTAGCAGAGCAGAGGATGGAGCTTTGGGCCAGACACTCAAAGGTATTTAGCACCTCACTCCCATTGCAATCAATGCCTAAATACCTTTGTGAGGATCTGGGCCTTGGAGACCAACAGCTTCTTTGTTCCACCTGCTCCTACTCCTAGCCCTGCTCCCGAGACCCCGTATAAGGGCTTCTGCAGAATACAAGGCAAGGGAGGAGATGCTGCAAAAGAGGTGGCATTTCTGCCCTTCAGTCTGGGGAAAAGGAAAAGCCAGTGGGGTGGGGTCTTCAAAGAGATGTTCCAGCCCCATAGTCCCCATAGTTCCATAGCCTGGGGCCTGCTGCACTTGATTCCAGTCTATGGATTTCCTGTCAGTTTCTCACCATGTACTCAGGGAACAGTGGGGAAAAATGAGAGAAGGGCACAAACTGCAAAATTCAGATAGAGATCTGGGGTCATATCCTCACCTGGTATAAAGTGGCATAGCGCAGTTGAACTCCATGAAGCAATGCCAGTTTCAACTAACCGAGAATCTGTCCCCCTGAATTTTGATTGCTCTAAAGTTTGCCCTAGGAGGGACCAGCTGCAAATTTTCCTTCTAGATCAGGGTCAGGTTGTGAACTATCCCAAAGTTTAGGGTTTTTATTTGGACCCATTTGTAATAAAAACCATTAGGAAAAAAAGTCATCCCTCGCAGTAAAACCTGGGGTTTTATTAATTAGGGAATTTCGGTGTCTTGTATGCAGAGATTACATAAAAGGTGTTCCATGAAAATCTAGTGAAGTAGCTCCCAATGAGAACACTTTAATGAAACAGTGGAGTTGTTTACCAAGTTAAGTTCATTGTTGATGTTGGGAAACTAGCCCAAATCTGAGCTCCGAAAGTCTGATAACGGGGAGGGGGAAAATAGAGATGTGTCTTGGAATCCACAGACAATAATAGACAATGAAGGAACCCAAAGATAAGTGGGAAGAAATATTGTTAACCAAGGGGGATGGCAATTGTTTTTCACTAAATTAAATATTTATGAGGTTGGGATTTGATTACATATCGTTTAACGAGGTAAGGTGAGAAGTGCTTCGGTTTTCATGAGATGGCCATAGAGATAAATACGCTGCATATAAGAATAATTTATCATAAGAAGACTGACATGAAAATTCTGATGAATGTTCTAAAGCCAGGCTAGGCAGCATTTCTATGGTTATCTGCCTACAGTGCTCAACATCCATTTCCCATTAGTTCAGTGCTCCTCTCTCTCCCTGCATCAAACATCCAAGGCCCACATCTCTTCCCATCCACAATTCAAACGCTACAAGCAGGATCTAAATCTTTCATCGGTAGGAGGCTTAATATTGAACTCTAGAGAGAGACCATATACAGACCTTTTGCCATTTGTGTATTAATGCAGCACATCGGGAAATGTGGCACGTAGCATGCTTCTAAGGTGCACCCAGAGCCAACTGCATACAGGAGGGATGGTTCAGTGGTTAGAGCACTACCCTAGGACTTGGCAGATCTGCATTCAGAGGAATTATTTTATGTGTCTGCAAAGAAGGCACATTCTCACCTGGAGACAGGAACACATACAGGCGAACCAGTCTTCAGTGCTCAGCTTAAATTGCTTCTCAGTCAATTGGAGGCCATTTGAGCTGTACACGTGAGATGCTGTGGTGAGAGGGAAATGAGAAAGCTAGCTGGGTGGCTATTTTATTAGCCTCTTAATGCATTACTCAAATTTTGATGAAGAATAAGCATAATGTAGCATCGCTCACAGTGTATCTGTTGGACTCATGTCACAACAATTAAACAGAGCTAAGGCATTTCTGGTAACTAGGATGAAGGGTCAGAGGGAAGCATCCATCTTGCCAAAAGGAAAAAATAGCTGATAAAAAATAAAGCCAAAATTGGACTGGCCCAAATAGGATCTTACACTGAATTGTGATGATAAAATGAGTGTCTCATTCAACAGAGGAATATAGCTGAGATAAACTCAGCAGTAATTCCTTTCTATCTATCCTTCTATCTACTCTCTGTCAAGTGCAAGGCTCCCATTTATAAGAACTTTCCCCTCCCCAGTATGCCTGAGTGGGGTTGACCCTTGAAATTTGGCAGAACCAAACAGCCACAACCCTAATGTAGCTATTTTGCAACTGGTAGCTGCATCTCTGTCTCTTCCATCTGATAAGTACCTCAGATATTTTCCCCGCTCCTACTGCTCACAATTTAATTCTGTTAATCTGCTTCCTTCTCAGTACCAAGTGTTTTATCTGTATAGGGTCAGCTATGGGTCCAGTCGTGATAGCTATTGAGAACCTTAGCGCTCATTAAAATAAAGGGTAAGCAAGGATGCTCAGCATCTCACAGGATTGGTACCTAAGTGCCCTACCTTGCACAGAACAAGTTCTCTTTAAATAAAAAGAGATTCAAGTGAATAACATCATCAGTAAGGTTAATAAAATGTTAAAATGAGAAGGTGCTCACCCACTGGTTTATCTTTAGTTCAATGCTTTTTCCTAAGCGCAGAACATCAGTAACTTGCAGTATATTCTAACTGATTGAATAAAAAGTTATATTTAATTGGGAAATCAATGAGTAGGAATAGGGCATGGAGGTCATATAGATTGTAGCATCCTGACCAATCTAACTCACTTGCCCTTTCTGTTGGTCTTTCATCATTGGATTTCACTTGCCAATTCCTCAACGGTCTTAATTGTGGGCACAGCAATTTGTCTTCAAATATCACACTACTGTGAAATCTATGCATCAATAAATACAGCTCAAAAGCTGTTTTCCACACTGCTGGAGAGTTAATTGGTTCCATGGTTAAAGCAAATGCTGGAGTTCTTCACATTTGAGGGGATTTTTCAAGGTTTTCAAGTGGCTGGAGGCCGTTCATAAAGCCAAATTAAAGGAAAATATTGCCTTTGAATATAAAGAGATGTCTGGAGCAATCTTCTACACTTTATCTGTGCAGAACATTCTGTGCTGTACTGCAATCAAAGTACTGTTTAGAAATAAAGAGGACATTTTTTGAAACCACGGCTATGCTAAAGGTGAGCAAAGCAGATATAACCACTGTTCATTTTTTACGTACCAGCTTAAGTAGCACCTGATGTACGGAGTGCAATGAGTGAATATTAAAATTGCAAATCAACCCAGCCCAGGAATCATGTCTGTTCAGGAAAGAATAACTAAAACACTAGTCCATCTCAGCTGTGTTCCTTCCAACATAAGAATAGCCATACTGCGTATCCTGTCTCCTGACAGTGGCTAATGCCAGGTGCTCCAGAAGGAATGCACAGAAAAGGCAATTATCAAGTGATCCAGCTTCTGGCAATCAGAGGCCAGAGACATCCAGACCATAGGGTTGCATCCCTGACCATCTTGGCGGCTAATAGCCATTGATGGACATATCCTCCATGAACTTACCTAATTTTTTTTTAATCCCATTATAGTTTTGGCCTTTACAACATTCCCTGGCAACGAGTTCTACAGGTTCACTGTGCATTGCGTGAAGACGTTTGTCCTTTTGTTTGTTTTAAACCTGTTGCCTATTAATTTCATAGTGACCCCTGGTTCTTGCGTTACGTGAAGGAATAAATAACACTTCCTTATGCACTTTCTCACCACCTTTATCATATCTCCCCTTAGTCTTCTCTTTTCCAAGCTGAAAAGTCCCAGTCTTTAATCTCTCCTCATATGGAAGCTGTTCCATACCCCTAATCATTTTTGTTGCTCTTCTCTGTACCATTTCCAATTCTAATATAGCTTTTTTGAGATACGGTGATGTGATGGGGTGTTTATCCCACACTTGCTCTGAAAGGGTTAATGCAGACTGAGAAGGGGGCTAATTAACCCAACAGACCACAGCTGAGGGGAATAAGGTGGCTAAGCAATCCCCTGATTCAGGGAGGGAGCCCAGCTGAGGTGGAATGAGTTGGGCTAGATTTATAAAGCCAGGAAATCAGAAGCAGAGGGGGTTGCAGGGAAGTAGTCTGCAGTCTCTTCCTGGGTGAAGGGAGGTGTGTTTGGGATGACAGAGGCAGGTAGCCTATGGGAGGAGGGAGCTTGGGCTCGCAAACCCATAGGAGTGGGGAGAGCCAGAAGAGGCTCAGGGAAAGGCAGGAAGGTCTAGGAGGGAATAGACCTTGGCTACTGACTTGAGGATCCCTGAGCTGAAACCCAGAGTAGAAGGCTAGTCTGGGTTCCCCTACCAGCCACAGAGGAAGTGGCAGCTGAGGCAGTAAAGGGGAAAACTGCCTGAGACTGCTGGTGAGAAGAGTCTTTGACTCTACCCCAGAAGGGAGAAACACGGTTAGCGACCTGACCAGTGGGCTGAGTCACAAAAAGGAGGCAGCAGGTCCTGGAATAAGAGAGGGGACGCAGACAGCGGCAGCAAGGTGTGCAGTAAGCAGCCAAAAAAGGCCTCAGACCTTGAAAAAAGCTAATCCCCAGATTGGCCAAGAGGAGGTGCCACCTGTGGTGAGTGGACCCCATCACAGGTGACCAGAGCTGCACAGCAGGATTGTTCCCTAAGGTGTAGTGTGGCTGCTGTCTATGTAGCTACTGTAAACATAGGGCTTGATTGTGCCTTGAGGGATCAGCCTGTGGCAGAGGGGCAGTGCACAGCTGTGTAAGACATTGGGAGGTGGAAGGAAAGACCCTATATTGTGGTTATGTCAATAGACTGGGCATGAGGATATCTAAGCCTACTGCCCAGCTCTATCCCAGGCTTTTCTTAGGTGATTTTCCTAAAGTCACACAGGACCTGATTCTGCCACATTACTCAGTGGGACTGCTGTGAAGTGAGGAGATCCTAATGCTCTCTACCTTACAAGGGTGTTGTCAGGATAAATCATTAGCATTTGAAGCTCTCAGTTGGGTCTGTTGAAGCACCTAGATAGCTAGGCAGACACATTGAATGGGACTCCCAAAGGTATTTAGGTATCTAACTCCCATAGATTTCAATTGGAATTAGGTGCTTGAGAACCTTTGTGAATCCCACCCATTATCTCCTGGCAAATTCAGCTTTACTGTGCCATCCTTTTAAGGGTGTAGCTTGTGCTCCTCTACACGCTGGTGTCAGAAGGATGGTGGTGGCATCCGGGGGGCAGGCATCTGACTCTGGAAGGGACATATTGAAATAATCTCAGTTTACCTGCAAAATACTTGTACAAATAAATCTGCTTTCTAATGGTCTGAGGCACATGCTGTAAGAAGCTTGTTCTCTGAGCCAATCCGAGTGCAGACTTGAATAACAGCGCAGTCTAATGCATACATATCCAGAAGACAAATTGATTATCTCTACATCAGTCAATGGGTATAATGGAAATAAAGCTTCTGTAATAGAACATTATCCCAGGGTTCAGTGTCTCTGACTTTTGGCTTGGTTTTACCTCTGTATTCATAAAACAGCTGGGGATCCTGTGATGTAGACCATTGATATTATCGTGCCCCTTTGCGAGCTAAAGTTTGACAGGCCTGAAACCAATAGAAATTTTCCCCTTGCTCCTGATCCTAAAACCAAACCTAAAGGTTCCTCTGAAGCTAGAGTAGAAGGATGGTGTCCTTCTAAGCAGCTGTAGTGAAACAGCGATTGTACAGGAATCACTTGCCTGCCTCCTTCTCTAGAGCAGGAAGGGTATGAAGACATGCAAGAAACCCAAGAATGGAATTAGTCTCCTTGTCAATGTATATTAAATGCCCTGCAGCGTATAGAATGATACATAGGCATGCCCTTAATTCACAAATAAGCCCAGTGCGTTGGGCTCGGCTCCAGTGCCCAAATGGGTTTCTTGTGGGTGGCTTTTCAGGCAGTGAAGCTGTCTTTACCTACACAGCAACTCTAGCGTAGGAGGAGCTGTTAGGTTTGGTATATACACAGGATGTGCCTACACACAAATGATCCACTCAGAAACTACCTTTGTGAGTATTTGTGGTTCGCATGTTGCCTCTACTCACAGAAATGAATGTGTTCTTAAATTCTATATATGTAGACGCTTTACTTGATCTTTGCTGACAGGTTAAGATCCACACTCACTGAGTTTTGTTCTTTCCCCAGACACAGGGTCTTATTGTTCTGCTAGTTTTATGGAACTCTGAAAAGCAGGCAAGTTATGTAGCCTTTGTGCAGAGTGCAGCTATTCCCTATTTTTGTTTTGCCAATGGGGATTTGGCTAAATTATCTCCCTCCAGCACATAAACTGTAAGTCTGTTTTTTATGCACATCACTGATGTGTTGTTGAGGTTTTGTCCTACAAACGCCAGAGAAGATTGTCTTGTGACTTTGCCCTGAGCAAACTAACCTTACTAAAACTGAAGCTTCACCTCTGTGGATGTTGCTTCAGTGTTTTCTTTGTGAAAATAATTTTCTTTCATGAGTAACAAACTGTAGTCATGTATTACAACCCATGGAACTGGAATCTCTAGGCAAAGTATCCTGTCTACTTGGGGGAAAAGCAAAGACTAAGTGTTCAATTCTCAGTTACACAGTGTAGATCTGATTATTGTACAATCAATTCACTGGTTTTGTCTTCCCTATGACTCATGCTCAGTAACATATAACTATATTATAAAGTGCAGCAGTTTAGCAAGGGAAAAAATAATGATAGAAAAGGGCTGCCTTAGTGTACAAATGTTTTCTCCGCTTGTAGCGTGCAGTTTCCTTTTGGATTTCACGTGTAATTAACCATTCTGCTGAAATGTGCCACTAGATGTGAATAGTGATGAATTTACTATGTTATTTTCCCCTTTGCACAAAGCGCAGGGTTATGGTGGGCCACTGCTTGAATTCCAGTCCAGGTTGCAAACCCCTTGCTCCCTCTGAGGAGGTGTTACTCACATGAGTGGTTCTATTAACTTCAATGGGACTGTGGGTGTGAGGGAGTGCTCTTCTTAGTGAGTAAGGGATTTGTAATCTGGCTTTTGGAAAGAGGGATTCTCCCTCCCAGCTAGGGGGTACTTTTCTGCTAGAGGGGGTGTTCATTTAAAGGCCTGATTGCGAAATGCCTGCTCATATAGTCCTATTGACTGCAAGAGAGACTGCTTGCAGAAGAAAGCATGAGTAAGGGCTGCCCAGTTGGGCCCTACGTTTGCAAAGAGCTTTGAGACGAAAGGCACTATAGCCATGCCTTGGACATTACCATTATTTCCTGTTAGGAATTTTAATGTTACACAAGTGAGCATTCAGCTGATGGTTGGATCAGAATTCTCCGCGCACAGTATTTACGTTAGGCTATTTCAGATCCTAATAATCAAACCTAACTTAGGGAATACAATTAGTTGGCCTGGGTCACTTCAGGTCAAAGATCTTTGTGACCTTTTCGCCTTTTGCCTTTTCGGAACAATTGAACCTTTGAGCTCACTACTTACTATATGTTTCTCATTCCTTCAGGTCCCCAACAAAATCCATCTACCTATCACCTCATCAACTTTTACATCCCTCTTTAAAACTCACCTCTGCCATGATGCCTAGAAGACAGTGCTAGCAGCCAGGCAGGTCCCAAGCCATGACTAATGCCCATCTTGCCACAATACAGTTGTTTTACAGTTACCTCATTCTAAAAGATATGCTCTAGGAATTATGTTGGGTAAACTGTATGGCCTGTGTTATGCAGGAGGTCAGATGAGATGATCACAATGGTCCCTTCTGGCTGTGGAATATATGAATCTATTTTCAAGAAATATTTGTACCAGCACCTGGCATCCAATTCCTGAGCGGGGCTCCGAGACAGTACCTTAATACAAATAATGATGACTGGGCTTCTATGCAAGACCAAACCGGGGCAGTCCTAAGAACTGCTATTGGGGGTTCTGCATTCCACATTTTGTTTGAAGGAACAATGGGCCAAGAAAGAAAGGAGCATTTTGCTTCCAGAGTTAAACTATGGGAGGGGCAGAAACTCATCATGAAGAAAGAGAAAAATTCTGACATGAGCTTCTAGCACAGGGCAAGCATGGTGAGAAAACTTGATGTGTGATCCCATGCTGCTGTGCTGGAGGAAGATCTTTGACCCCCTCCTAAGAGTCAAGAGCTTGCCTGAGTGGCAAGCATTCAGATGCTTAAGCCATCCCCGCTGCTGCCTAGGATTGTGATAGCTGCACTTCCTCACGTCTGTTGACAATAGTAGACCCAAGAAACTTCAGTAGCGGGGCTGAACCTGAGGCACCTGTCTTGCCAATGATCTTTAGATAATAATGCCACTTTTGACTTCCATAGCACCTGCTGGCCAATAAGCTCACAGATTTTTTACAAAAAATAATGAATCCATCTTGGCAATTTCCTGGTGAAGAACAGTGGATATAATGGCTGTTGTTCTCGTCTTGCAGATGGGCAAACTGAGGCAGCAGAAAGGTAAGGCCAATATCTTAAAATGTGGCTCCTTCAGAATTGGCATTGTCAGTAACCTAACATGGATGGAGCAAACCTTAGATGACTGTAGCTCCATTGAACAATATTTAGTGGAAAGTTTCTTCTCGGTGGCGTGGAAACTCCTCTCTTGTAACTACTATTATAATTGGTGGACTCTGGATGGGGAGGTTTGGATTTGTAGGTGTTACTGTAATGCCTGTAATACAAATACTCACATAGGTTTCAAGTATTATCTTCCCCAGCTTTACTTACAATATAGCTAGACCATGTACAAACATAACCAGGGGATGGGAAGAGACCCAATCAAGGCAGCCAAGAGAGTTAATATAGCCTGCTCCATAAAGAGGTTCCACAAAGTTTGTTTGCATTTTTTTAATGTGAAAAGGAATGATGATTTTCAGTCGTGTTGTTTGATCAGGCCCACCTGAGGAGAGGGCTAAGGCCCCGATCCTGCACATGGAACGATGTGGGCAGGCCCCTTTTAGGAAGCATTGTTCGTGGAGAGATGGAAACATGGCAGATCAGTCAGGGAGTGGTTTCCAGGAGTATTGGGTAACATGGAAGAAAGTCCAAAGCCAGAGACTGTTAATAACTCCCCTTTGTGCCTTCGAAAATCTCCCCCATGATTAATCGCATAGCTTGGGCGGCGTGGAGAACAGACGGAAGAGGGATGGGAGCAGGAAGGGTAGGTGGGGGAGGGGCTGGGTACAGTAGGGAAAAGAGGGACCAAAGCATTTAAATCTGATTCAGAGGGTGATGGGTACGTGTAACATATTAGTACAGGTGCAGAAATCATCATACCCAGCAGTGAAATGCATCCTCCTTAGGCAACTGAAACAATGGGGCAATTCAGGCAGGCAGAATAGAATTCCTTTGGTAGCTGAGACCAACCAAGACAGGGCAGCACTAGCTTTTTCAGCTGAAGAACACGAGTTGAGCAAGAAATAAAAACGAGGCGCCATCAGCCGGCTGCAGCTTTGTATCCCAACAAGTTGGTGTCATTTTTTTCTAGAGCAGTAATGGAAGAAAACGAGTGGACTTTGTTTTAAATAATTGAGAATCATTTAAAATCAGCTGGGCAAGTGAGCAAAAATAGAGGTGGAATCATTTTAAATGCTTGAGTGGCTGTAGGGACTGGTGGATTAATTATTACATTAGGCAGAAGAAATGCCTGGGTTCTAGTCCTTGCTCTGACAGCAGCTTGCTGTTTGTCTTTAAGCAGATCATCTGACACCCCTGACTTCATATCCCCATCTCTAAAATGGAAATAAGATTCCTTTGCAGGGAGATGCTAAACTTAACTAAAGAGGGCCTCATTCTGCTATTCTTACTCATGGTAAGCATAGTACCGTGCTTGACAAGTAGTTTCAGTTAAATTATTTCAGGAGCAAGTTACTATTCAGTGTGTGTGAAGGGCAGGAGACTCTAGTCCTAAGTGTTCGGTATAAATACAACCTCAGTTATTCCAAACTCTCCATCTGAAACAGTGTCATGTCCCCTGATGTCTCTTAATGACACTGAAAATTCTTTGGATAATTGAGGCAGTACTGTGCTATTTTTAAAGGAAAGAATGAATAGAAATGATCCATCTACACCAGCCTCTTCCAAAAGGTCATCAACGGTATCACTGTCACTGAAATATTTTTGTCGATGTGTAATTTCCCTCTTTCTCAGGACATAATAGTCCATGTCGCTTGGCTTGGCTTGGGGACACTGAATATAGAAATCATTGGACAACAGCAGATGGCATGTCATTCTACACTTGAGTAATCAATTTCAGAGTTGCTCTGCACCTTGACATGAGGTCATTCCTTTTTATTTCTCAGAAGTCCCATAGATTTTTTTTTCAATTGAATTCAGGTCAGACATTTGTTCGGGTCTTTGATTTTGTGGGGGATTCTGCTAGTGCTCTAGAATCCTGACACTGCAGTCAGATAGATACAATTGGGGAAATAATTATGAATTTATTACTACTTTAATGGGATGGCACATAACTGCTCCTGCCCAAGAGTGAATGGAGACTGAGTTTGCTTCCCTCTAAGGTACAGCAGCCCTTGGTAGGGCGCAGCTTATGCCCTGCCATGTACTTAGCCAGACACTCTGGCCAATGAATAGGAGATGGAGCCAGCCTCTCTCCTTCCTCTGCTCTTGGGTGAATGGAGAAAAGTATTTGGAACGGGAGTGCACTCCGCACTAGAATTGAACCCTAGATCTGGGTAGGCTGAACAAGGAGGCATATGCAGGACTTACTCCCCCGCCCTGCCCTACTTGGCCAAGTAAGACAAGGGGCTAATCTAGATTTAAGCAACCACTTCGGTACAGTATATTGTAGCAATTCTGGTAGTGTGTGTGAGAGAGGTAATGGTCCTTGCAAACAAATAGTGCCCTTATAGAAAAGACCTATAGGATTTAATAAGAGTGAAACCAATAGCATTCACCAGAAATTCTACTGAAAGTGCATAGAATTTAATAGAGAATGAGATCACTTCTATAGCTTGTGTGAGTCATCCTGTTAAATTCTGTAGCAGGGATAGAATTCTCTATTCAGGTCTATAGGATGGTTCAAGAGGCCTACATTTCATATAACATTTTTATAGCTCTTTCCCCAAAAGAGACAATAACTAATAGGAATCAGGTTTACCAAATCCCGATGATTAATGCCATGAGTTGTTGTTCATTGCAGAAGGCACACAAATACTTTATGGAAAAAATCTTGTCCTGGAGTCTGCACAGCCCAAAAGCAAGCTAAGGGGTAATGCAGAAATATTATGGTGAAATTTCTTTTTGCCAAAGATGTTATGACCAGCTCTAGTTAGAAGTGAAGGACTCAGATTTCGGCTTGTAATTCAGTTGCAGCTGCGAACCTGCGGCCTCAGAATTCCCCTATAAAAAGAGAAGCTGCTTTTAAGGAACCTTGCACTAGCAGTGAACAGGCAACTAGCCTTGGTTCTTTAGACTGCGATCAGCTGGCGAGAAGTCAGAATATAGTTAAATGTGCCGATATCACCTAAATCTGAGGATTGAGTTTGTGTGCTCACAGGCTTGTAACATCTGATCAAAGCTTGTAGGTGACCATAAATTTGTCCTGCTATTAAAAATAAACCTAATCGTAAATGCTGGAATTGTGTGAAGAAAAGTCACTGGGTCAGATCATTGTCTGGTATAAATTGGCATGGCTTTATTGACTTCTGTGGAACTGCTGATTTCATACCGGCTGAGGACCTGGCCTGCAGTTGCTTACCAAATGAGAAAATGTCCTCCTACTGTTAAAATAGTAGCAAAACCAATTCCATTGCTTTGAATCCAGCAAATGAAGGGAAAACTGCTGAGGATTTCTTCACCCTTCCCTTCTCCACTTTATTTCCTAATCTAATGGCTGGCTGAATGAAATACGGAGCCTTTCAGGGATGTAATGCTGTTGAGCAGACAGGAAAAAGGTTTCTGCATTTCACTAGTAATCTACTAGAGAAATCTGTTGCCAATAAAACAATTGGGTTTTTCTTTTTCTTTTGAGCTGGCACATGGTTCTTTCTAACTCTATAAAGGTGTTTTATTGCACTTACTAAAGATATCAAGGATATTAAACAACAATGCATAATTTACAATAGACTTTATAGACAACCGAGTCATTATAGCCACTGCTTTCTGGAATGTATTTATTACTACTTTACTACCTGCACTAGTAACCATGTTGAACTTCCAGTACATCTGTCTGGTGAAAACACAGAAGGAAAGTAGACGGGGGCCAAAGGAGTGAAGAGAGAAACAGCTGGATGTTCTTTGGACATTTGCCAGTTTACCTCAGATACAGAGATATGGTTATCGCATTAGCTGTAGTCTTGCCTTTACTTACTTTAGGAAATGATTTAAATATAGAGAGGACAGATGGTGCAGTGGTTAGAGAACTAGCCTGGGAGACCTGGGTTCAAGTTCCTCCTCTGCCATTGATTTCTGGTTGACCTTGGGCAAGTTACATTCTCTCTGTGGCTCAGTTTCCCATCTGTCAAATGGGGGAATTAGCGCTGCCCTGCCTCACAGGGCTCTTGTGAGGATAAATACCTAATGATGTGAGGTGCTTAGATGCTACCACGATGGGGGCCAGATACATGCATCTAGCTTAAAATTTAATTAGAGCTTGTTTCAGTCTAGCCCTTAAGTGAGGCTGCAGTGAGGGATTGGAGCGCACATCCCCCCTGCATGGAGCCTTGCCAGAAGTATGAATACATATACTGTGATAGCACCCGAAGGCTCCAGTTGGGATTGGGACCCTGTTAAGCACTGAACAAACACAGAGAGAGACAATCAGAGGGTTGGTGATGTCAACAAGGAAACGAACACAGCGCTGACAGTTTTCTTCATTTGGTGCTGGGATTTTTTGTGTGCTTACAATGGTGAAGAGGGGTGTGCTGAGGGGGAAGGGCAGGAATGGGGAGTTGGTAACCGGAAGGTAGCAGAAGAACCAAAGGGAAGGGAAGCATTCGCAGCTCATCCCCTGGACAGAGTTAATTTACACGCCCGGCCGCGCATGCACTTAATCCATTCCCCACACCCCACAGTTGCTCGGCGTACATGTATAGCCTGTGTGTTGAGGGTGACTCAGCATGCCATGAGTACAACGTGAACATCCAGAATGTCTGGATAACCCTTCTGAGCTGGGGTCTGGCCCTCCTTTCCTTACACAGGCAAAACTCCCTGAAGCCCAGAAAGTTTTACCTTCATAAAGCTGCAGGGTCAGGTCCTAAGTGAAAAACTGCAACAAAGGGTACGTCTATACTTACCTCCAGGTCCGGCGGTAAGCAATCGATCTTCTGGGATTGATCCCGGAAGAGCTCGCTGTCGACGCCAGTACTCCTGCTCCGCGAGAGGAGTACGCGGGGTCGATGGGGGAGCCTGCCTGCCGCGTCTGGACCTGCGGTAAGTTCAAACTAAGGTACTTCGACTTCAGCTACGTTATTAACATAGCTGAAGTTGCGTATCTTAGTTCGAAGTGGGGGGTTAGTGTGGACCAGGCCAAAGGGAGATCCTCAAAGGCATCCAGCTTCCACAGGCATGCCATGGCCTAAGCAACCTTTGTGCCTTGGAAAATCTCCCCTCATTAGCTCACTGTTCTTAAATGTTTACAATGGCCCTATCAGCGGGACTGCTCACACATGCAAAGTTAAACATAAGTGTTTAGAGAGTCCAGACCAGTGCTTGTAAGTGAATCACAAGGAAGGAAGTTGGAACTTTAGATCTTGGAGCTACTCAATCTTTTTTTCACAACAGATCTTGTTCTCCTCCTCCTTGCGTGACAAGTCCTGCACAATGAAACATATCAGGTACATAATTAAAATCACGCATATCCTCTTATTCATACATGGTCTGACTTTCTGAGTTGCCTTGCTTTCTCAGTTAGTCAATGAGATGAGATGGGATGGCGATCCGCAACATATAAGAGCACAGATCTTCTATAAGAACAGAGGAATTGCATAATTGCCATACTGGAAATGAATGGTGATCATCTAGACCAGTGTTTCTCAACTAGGGGTACACATGTCCCTGGAAGTACCAGAGGTCTTCCAGGGGGTACATTAACTGATCTAGATATTTGCCTAATTTTACAACAGGCTACATAAAAAGCACTAGCTAAGTCAATACAAACTAAAATTACATAAACAATGATTTGTTTATACTGTTCTGTATACTATACACTGAAATGTAAGTACTATATTTATATTCCAATTGAGTTATAATTATATGGTAAAAAATGAGAAAGTCAGAAATTTTTCAGTAATAATGTGCTGTGGCACTTTTGTATTTTTATGTCTGCTTTTGTAAGCAAGTTCTTAAGTGAGGTGAAACTTGGGTACAGTAGTCTGGAAAGGTTGAGAGCCACTGATCTAGACCAGTGTTCTGTAGTTGTCAATGTTGGATGCTTCTGAAGAATATTGACTGCCTTAAATTGACAGGGTAGATTTAGACCCACTGATTTTCCACATGTGGCCCTGCCACATGCTTTATGAACTGAGAATGAAAACACAATGGATTTTATGACCTTTTTAAAAAAAGATGAAAACAAAGAGTTTGCCAACCCTTGGCTGCAGCTAACAGGAAACAGAAAGACAGAAAGACAACCAGAAGCACAACCTGGGAATAACAGATGAGGAAACAATGACATCTTGGCTCTCTGGCATTTTTCATGGAACCTCCCCATGCTCCAGCCTCTAACATGCATTTCCATGTTATCCTGCAGATGACATGTCCTGCCACATCACTGTAGCTTGCCATCTGTTGCCGAGCAACCTGAGGTGATGTAAAGGCAGAGTGAAATAAATGAGTGACCAATTGAAAGGAAAAAATATCTATATTCTGCCATACCAGCATGTCTGGTCCCTGGGCCCTAGCCAAACCAGGGAAGTGGTACAGAAGTAATTATGACTGAGGTATGTCCCTTGGCTATAAAGTTGTGGCTAGCATAATTTATTAACATCTCCTAGAGTGTGAGACTCTTGAGACTAGGATGCCGGCGTGGGTTGCCTATTTCCAGGAGTATTTTAGAATGAATACACTTTTTCACCGGCAACATACATTATTATTTTGCAGTCAGATGCAGTAGATTTCCTTCCAGACATGAGGAGTACCACTGACGATGACTGGATTCCTGTATAAAAGACACTCTCAACCTTCAGAAGACTGTAATATTAAGTTTCCCTATAAGTTATTGCTATGGTTATAGCATCTTTCATCTGTGGACCCCAAGTAGTTGATGAAGCTTCACAACACACCTGTGAGGGAGGTGAACATTTTTACCCCTTTAACAGAGGGTAAACTCAAGCACAAAGTGGTAAAATGGGACTGGCCAAGGTCACACAGCAAGTTGGTGACAGAACTGGGAGTAGAATGTTTGCTCTGATTCCTTAGCCACGCTCCTTCCCATAAGAACTAAAGGCTTGATTTTCAGATGTGCTTTGCACTCAAACTTACAGTGAAGTCAATGACTTGTGTTCTGCTCCTCTGAAAATCAGATCTGAAGTGTATTCCTTACCAACAGTAATCAGATATTTGGCTGGCTGGCTAAGATTCAAAGACGGTTATCTTATTCCTTCCCAAGTATACAGCAGTAGTTTGGTACCTATGTGAGGAAAATGAGATTTTCATTATTACCTCTGAAATGAGGATGTCTCAGTTCTCTGCGACCTTATGCTGAATATAAACAATAGTTAATATAACTAGTTTTCTACTGTGGCTGACAAGTAACTACAGCAGGAGCATAATTAAAAAGAACTGCAGGGATATTTGCCTTTATTCTTTAAAAGGGCACAATTCCTTTCAGGGAGAATCAGCTTTGACAGTGTGATGGTACGATGAAAAATTCATACCTTCCTGCTGTTAGGTTCCCAATGTGAACATATATATGTTGGCATACTCTCTCATGGGTGTCAATGAAATCTCAGTCTGAAGCCTTCCTGTTGAAAGGTATCGCTCTGGATGTCATTATCTGTGATGTCCTTGTATCTGATTTCACACTGGTTTTGTTCCTGAATCAAATGAGGCAGCTGTATTTCTAAAGGCTGTTAACTTTGCTGGCATTGGTTCCCCTCTGGAGATTTGAGCTTCTTAAGTGCTAATTCTCTTAAATTTAAGCTGCCTAGATCATGCTGAATTGATCAAGCAATTAATTGATTGCTGAAGACTTATCTGAAATAGCGAGTCAGCTGTTTTTCTTCCATATCAATTACTGGCCCCTTTCCCCTCCCCGCCAGTACACCTCCAAAATATGGAAGTAAATTATAGCTTGGTATAAGCAGGTGTCCTTTGGTGCCTGATTTTGTTTCCTAACTCAGAAGAGTGCAACTTTACTTCTAACAATGGAAAGCTGATGGATGGATGGGGGACGTAAATTGTTATTGTCCATTGTAAGCAACACAAATATCCAGTTGCTGTTAGTAGGGTGGCTAAAACTTTAAGCCTAATTGGATTGTGCTGTGCTGTGTTGTGTTGCTCAGGATTGATGCACATTATCTTCCTGTCTGTCATCAGATAACAGGATCTTGTCTCTTCTGACACTTCAGGAAGCTATTTCCCATATTGCAGCTGTTTCTTTGTGGGATGTGTCTGGAGAAAACTGAATGGCCCTGTGATATAAAATAAAAATATAGGAGATGGCAGGTCAGATTTACAACCGAAATGATTACAGATTCAAGGGTTTTCACCTTCAGTCCCAAACTAATTCAAAAGTTTTGGCTTTATAATAACTTCTAGACATCGAGCTCCAAGAATCAGTATTGCTGGGTGGGAGTTTATCAGAGTGCTATTTTCTTGATGCTTTGCAAGTCAGATTAGCTTACTGCATTTTCTATTCTCCGAAGTTGCAAAGCAAGTTAAAAATAACGTAAACCAAAATCTCAACATTCCCAGTAGTAAAAGACTCTGAAGAGAACAACTCCAGTGTGTTTGAATACTATATGCACCTGATCCAAAACCCACTGAAGTCAATGGGAGTCTTTTTTTTTTTTGGAAAACCATTCGGAAAGAAATAGAGAACTCAAACAGGATATAAAGAGATGTGTATTGGGAGCCGGCCTGTTAAAAAGATTCAAACGGGGAATAAGGAAGCTACTCCTATTCTTGGTCTTTATAGCACAAAAAAGCTATCTTAACCTTGTGGACCAATACAATTATTCCTACTGTAGATCACTGGGGGGAAAAACTATTAATAAAATATCTAATAAGGGAACACTTCTCAAATTTTATGAGAACAGTGCCAGACAAATTCTCTCTCTCATGCATGCATACATGCACCAAAAAAAAAAGTAGGCTAAAAGTAATAGTACACTTTGCACAGTAAAACAATACCACTGAAGTCACTGAGATGCTTTGATCTAGATATGGTAATTCTATACTTGTGAGATAGTCAAGAAGGATATACACAGAGGATAATAATCGAATTACACCCCTCCTCCCTTAGCTTTTCTTTCTTTCTATTTTCCTGAGATTCTTCTTCCCACCACACCCCCACCTCTTGGAAAACATTCACGTACACACACACACGCCTATACACACCATGTTAAGGTTGTTTAAATTTTGAAAAAAGGGAAATGTGAATGATATAACAATAAATGAGAGAAAAGGTGGATGAGATAATATCTTTTATCAGACCAACTACTTCTGTTGGCTAGAGAGACAAGCTTTCGAGCTTACACAGAGCTCTTCTTCAGGTCTGTGTAAACTCAAAAGCTTGTTTCTCTCACCAATAGAACCCACCTTGTTTTTCTAATATCCTGGGACCAACACGACTACACAAACACCGCTATATACAATATGTTGCTTAATATTGTTAATCCTGTATTAAGATACGTACCTATACATCTTGATGGCATGGCTGATGTAATTAGGTCCTATGATGATGTCACTTGAATAGATATGTGGACAGAGTTGGCATTGGGCTTTGTTGCAAGGATAGGTTCCTGGGTCAGTGTTTTTGTTCAGTGGTGTGTGGTTGCTGGTGAGTATTTGCTTCAGCTTGGGGGGTTGTCTGTAAGCGAGGACAGGTCTGTCTCCCAAGATCTGTGAGAGTGAGGGATCATCTTTCAGGATAGGTTATAGATCTTTGATGATGCGCTGGAGAGGTTTTAGTTGGGGGCTGAAGGTGACAGCTAGTGGTGTTCTGTTATTTTCTTTGTTGGGCCTGTCTTGTAGGAGGTGACTTCTGGGTACTCGTCTGGCTCTGCCAATCTGTTTTTTCACTTCAGCAGGTGGGTATTGTAGTTTTAAGAATGCTTGATAGAGATCTTGTAGGTGCCTGTCTCTATCTGAGGGATTGGAGCAAATGCGGTTGTATCTTAGAGCTTGTCTGTAGACAATGGATCGTGTGGTGTGTCCTGGATGGAAGCTGGAGGTATGTAGGTAAGTATAGTGGTCAGTAGGTTTCTGGTATAGGGTGGTATTTATGTGACAGACTACAGATACAGACTAACACAGCTGCTACTCTGAAACCTGTCTTTAGGCGTATAATTTGATTTAGTACATGTGTAACCCATGTGCCTAATAGGGAGATATCTCTTTAAGAGACCCATTGGTGGGGGGTAGGAGTGAGCTGTGTCTGGGTCATTGTTGCTAGGCAGATTAAGCACTCCACATCCAGAAGCTCCTGGAATTGGGTGTGGTAGTTTTGGGTCTGCTCCAATAGGTACCTTGTTGCGGGGGTCAGACTCCATGAGGGCAAGCGGTCAGGGCAGCTGCTTTACAAAGGGCCATGTGCCCTGTGTGAGTTGGGAGAAGCTGAGCCCAGGAGAAGAAAGGAAGCTGTTATCCCTAACTCTGAAGCATTTTGAAGCAGGGTTTTCTTTAAATCTATACACTTAACTGAGTGGTTGGTTAGTCAGTTAGCTGACTGGCTAGCAGTGATTTCAGCAGGGAAAGAGTCTGCATGGATTCCACTGAAGAGTCCTACAAGCAAGTGGAGGGAAGATGTTGTTTTAGACTCAGCAGATTGTATAGATTTGGTGATCAAAGACTGTCATGCTGTAAAAATTAGATTATTATTTGTTTCTTTATCATAAGATTGTATAAAGTTATTGAATTAAATTCATTTCTTTAGTTCCTTTTGGGACTTGAATGTGGGGAGGTTGACCCTGTGCAATCCTTGCTGAAAATCCTTAGAGACTGAACTCTGAGTCTCCAGCTACTTTCTGTGGGAGTTGGGTTTTTTTAAGGCACTGGAGATGGGAAATGAAGTGAACTGTAGCCCACCTATTAGAATCTTTGGTCATGTGACCAATATGAGGCAGGTGAAGGGAGAATAAAAAGATATGATTCTCTATGAATTTGAAGACTCTGTTTCTGTGATACACATAGGAAGGAAATGTGTGTTGAAGCTAGGGCAGGAATGGGATGTGACTCCTATTCATTTTGAGGTTTTGCCATTTATATCCATTGGTTCTGTGCCCAGAGTACCTCAGTGCAGGAATCAGGGATATTCTGTGTATTCTGACACAGGGTTCAAGACTGAGACAGGCTGTGGTTACACCTGTGGGTGATAGACAGACTAGGGGGATAACAGATGCTGCACCAGTTATAGACCGAGGGCCAGCAGAAGCCTCTATTCCCGCTGTGAGTCTCCCTCTTGACATGCAACGTGTTTTGTAAGAGAGAGTGCTGAAATCTGCCAATGAAAGTGTGACTGATGTGAACTTTAAACTGAAATGTTTTTCGGGTAATTCGCACAGACCCAATGGAGAAGTAGATTATCAAGCCAAAGAGATGATGGAAGACAGTGAGATATTTGACAAAGGCAAAAGAAGGAAGATTATTGAAAGTTTATTACCCCCAGCATTGAAGGTGGCCTTAGGAGCTGGTAGCAAGGCAGCCGCTGCAGAAAGCTTTGATATTTTAGAGAAGGCATATGGAAGTGTCATAAACACATCTGAGCTTAAGACTCAATTTTCTGAGATTCACCAACACACTAGAGAACCATCTTCTGTGTACCTGACTAGACTACACACATTAGCCCAAGAAATTTTGGAGGCTGGTGGGGTAAAAGATACTGAATTGGACTGTTGTCCAATTTTTCCATGGTTGTTGGTATGAATCCTTATTAAATACACTCTTAATAAAAGGGATTAATTGTAGTGGTAGAAAAAAGAGCGTCTCTTATGCCACACTTCTTTTTGAGGTGAGATCCATTGAAAGGGAGCACTCTGATAAACAAAAGAGAAAACTTTGACAAGAACTTGAAGAAAAAGGAAGGCCACTGAGTAGGAGTAGTTTGCAGTTGATAAAGGCATATGAAAATACTCCCAGTGCCCATGAAGAAATCATTGCAATAGACTGGAAGGAGAAATATCTGCTGGCTGAGCAGCAGTTGGTAGGACTGCAGTTGACTCAGCCAAGTTCTGAAATGTCCATTTCAGATACACAATGTACACCTCAAAGACCCAAAGAATTTAATAAACAAGCAATACCAAGATTTAACAGAAGAAATCCTTTATGTTTTAACTGTGGGCAAATAGGACATTTTCAAAATGAATGTCAGAATTCTCCTAACCCCAATTTAATACATCAGCAGCTGACTGGTAGACATTCAAATCAGACTAAGTTTGAGCCAGGAAGAAAAGAAACTAACAGAGCAAGACTGCTAGTCAATGGGTTCAGGAGACAGATGTTACCCAAATTGGTGTCAGAGAGGTCATTTGGTAGTTAGTGGGATCTGCTTATCATGGCTATGAATACCTAGATGGAGTAAAGAGTACCTGCCTAATAGATATTGGTTCTCAAGTTACTTGGATATGTTAGGGTTACCATATTTCAGCAAGCAAAAAAGAGGATGGGAAGAGCCCCCCCCTAGCCCCCCCCCTCCTGCCCTAGCCCCGCCCCTGCCCCTCCCACTTCCCGCCCCCCCTCAGAACTCCCAACCCTCCCCCGGCTCCTTGTCCCCTGACTGCCCCCTCCTGGGATCCCTGCCCCTAACTGCCCCCCAGGCCTCCACCCCCTACCTAAGCCTCCCTGCCTCTTGTCCCCTAACTGCCCCCTCCTGAGACCCTCCCCCCCATCCTAACTGGCCCCCTAGGATCCTACCCCCTACCTGTACCCTGACTGCCCCAACCCTTATCCACACCCCCACCCCCCATCCAACCACTCCCCACAATCACTGTCTCCAGTATTAGAATAGGAGTACATGCCAAAAACTTGACAGCCCCCCCAGAACTCCCAACCCATCTAAACCCCTCTGCTCCCTGTCCCCTGACTGCTCTGATCCCTCTCCCCACCCCTGCCCCCTGACAGCCCTGCCCCCAGAACTCCCAACCCCCCTCCCGACTCCTTGTCTCCTGACTGCCCCCTCCTGGGACCTCTGCTCCTAACTGCCCTCCAGAACCCCACCCCCTACCTAAGCCTCCCTGTGCCTTGTCCCCTAACTGCCCCCTCCTAAGACCCCCCCCAACCCTAACTGCCCCCCAGGACCCTACCCCCTACCTGTATCCTGACTGCCCAAAACCTTATCCACACCGCCCCCCAGAAAGCCCCCCCCGAACTCCCGACCCCCCGTCTCTTGACTGCCCCCTCCAGAACCTTGACTTCCCCCTATTCTAAAAACTACAGATTCACAGTCGATACAAGTCTGTTGTACATACCTCTCCTTGTTACTTGACTGTGCAGAACAACAAAAGCAAGATGATGTGGATTGTGTCTCAGATGCACAGTGATTTAAACAGGGGAGAATGTAACCCACGTGCTTAATAGGGAGATATCTCTTTAAGAGACCCATTGTGGGGAGGTAGGAGTGAGTTGTGTCTGGGTCATTGTTGCTAGGCAGATTAAGCACTCCACATCCAGAAGCTCCTGGAATTGGGTGTGGTAGTTTTGGGTCTGCTCCAATAGGTACCTTGTTGCGGGGGTCAGACACCATAAGGGCAAGCAGTCAGGGAAGCTGCTTTGCAGAAGGTCATGTGCTCAGGATGAGTTGGGAGAAGCTGAGCCCAGGAGAAGAAAGGTAGCTGTTGTCCCCAACTCTGAAGCATTTTGCAGCAGGTTTTCTTTAAATCTGTACACTTAACTGAGTGGTTGGTTAATCAGTTAGCTGACTGACTAGCAGTGATTTCAGCAGAGGAAGAAGTAAGGTTTTTACTCACGGAAGCTTATGCCCAAATAAATCTGTTAGTCTTTAAGGTGCCACCAGACTCCTTGTTGTTTTTGTAGATACAGACTAACACGGCTACCCCCTGATACTTGTTATTAATGGTTCCCAATCCTGCTGGAAAGGCAGAGGAAGTTTGCATGGATTCCACTACAAGCAAGTGGAGGGAAGATGTTTTAGACTCAGCAGGCTGTATAGATTTGGTGGTCAAAGACTCTAACTGAGACTTAGGTGAACTAAACCGAAGCTTTTGGGAACTTTCAGTCTCTTCTCACTGTATTTCTGTGGGGACTGAACTGTTCAGATTTTAATTTGTTTTCTTTGTTTGTATTTATGTATAACTGTGACGGTAATATGTGTGTATTATAAAATAGCCATGTCATGCTGTAAAAATTAGATTATTATTTGTTTCTTTATCATAAGATTGTATGGGACTTGAATGTGGGGAGGTTGACCCTGTGTAATCCTTGCTGAAAATCTTTAGAGCCTGAACTCTGGGTCTCCAGCTACTTTCTATTGGAGTTGGGTTTTTTTTTTTTTAAGGCACTGGACATGGGAAATGAAGTGAACTCTAGCCCACCCGAAGGTTACACATGCATCTATCATGAGAATCGGCTTCATTTCCAAATTTGGATGTTAAAAGCTAGTCACTTAAATCCATATTTAGGCAGGGAAGTAAGTGGTCTTGTTTTAAAAGGTACTGAGCAACTGCGGTTCCCACTTTTTAGGTGCCTAAACTTGGTCTCACAAGTCTGAAAATATTGGTATAAATTTTACTTTATATCATGGGCCTGCTGGTTTGGGGAACAAATTGACACCCTACCCCATTTCTGGAGTCAAACTGAAAATGAAAATTTTAAAGCTTCTGAAAAAAAGTTGAATTAGTTACTATTTATTGTTCATTATTTATATATATTACCAAAAATGTACTAGGTATTTTAGAGATAAGTTATGGGCCTCTTTCTCCTTTCACACTGTTAACAAGGACTAACTCAAAGTCAATAGGTCTGATTCTCCTTACACATAAATAGATTTACTCTCAATTAACACCATTGTAACTCAAACACTAATTTAAATGAGAGGAGAATTAGATTCAAGCTCTCTGTCCTAAAGCTCTTACCATAGAATCAGAAAAAGAAACAGACGTAGGATGAACCTTAAAAGTGAAGTAGTTGAGGAGAGATGTTCTGCAAGTATTTTCATAGATTCCCAGACTTCAAGGCCAGAAAGGACCCTTGTTATCATCTAGTCTGACTCCTATATCACACAGACCACAGAACTTCCCCCAAAATAATTCCTAGAGGAGATCTTTTAGAAAAAAATCCAATCTTGATTTTAAAAGTGACAGTAATCCAATGGTTAATTACTCTCACCATTAAAAATTTACACAATTTATTTCCAATCTGCATGTGTCCAGCTTTAACTTCCAGCCATCGGATCATGTTACACCTTTCTCTGCTAGACTGAAGAACCCCATTATTAAATGTTTATTCCACATGTAGGTACTTATAGACTATAAATAGGTCATCCTTTAACCTTCTCTTTGTTAAGGTAAATTTATTTGAGCTCCTTGAATCTATTACTAGAAGGCAGGTTTTCCAATTCTTTAATAATTCTTGTGGCTCTTCTCTGAACCCTCTCCAATTTATCAACATCCTTCTTGAATTGTGGGCACCAGAACTGGACTCAGTATTCCAGCAGTGATTGTACCAGTGCTAAATACAAAGGTAAAAAAATCTCTTTACCCTTACTCAAGATTCCAAGGATCGCATTAGCCTTTTTGGCCACAGTATTGCACTGGGAGCTCCTGTTATGCTGATTATCCATCTTGTCCCCAAATCTTTTTCGAAGTCACTGCTCTTCATGATAGAGTTTACCAGCCTGTAAGTATCATCTGTTTTTTTTTTTGTTTTGTTTCTAGATTTATACATTTAGCTGCATTAAAACCTATATTGTTTGCTTTCACCCAGTTTACCAAGTGATCAGATCGTCTGTATCAATGACCTGTCCTCATCATTATTTACTCCTCTGCCAATTTGTGTCACCTGGAAACTTTCAGTGATGGTTCTGTTTTCTTCCAGGTCATTGATAAAAATGTTAAATAGTGTAGGGCCAAGAACTGATCCCTGCGGGACCCCACTAAAAACACACGTGGTCAATGATGATTCCATCTTTACAATTACATTTAGAGACCTATCAGTTAGCCAGTTTTTATTCCATTCAATGTGTGCAATGTTAATTTTTATTGTAAAGTTTTTAATCAAAGTATCACATGATACCAAGTCAAATGTCTTACAGAAGTCTAAGTATATTACATCAACACTATTATCTTTATCAACCAAATTTATAATCTTGTTAAAAATCAAGTTGGTTTGACAGTATTTATTTTCCATAAACTCATGTGGATTGATTAATAATGAATTAAAGGAGGGTAATATAATTAACTGAGTCCTGTATCAGCCATTCCATTATCTTGCCTGTGATCTATATGAGACTGACAGGCCTACAATTACCTAGGTCATCTTCTTAATCCTTTTTAAATATTGGCACAAGATTAGCTTTCTTCCAATCTTCTGAAACTTCGCCACTATTCCAAGACTTATTGAAAATCAACATTACCAGTCCGGTGATCTCCTCAGCCAGCTCTTTTAAAACTTTTGGAGGCAAGTTAATCAGATCTGCTGATTTAAAAAAGTCTAACTTTTTAGTAGCTGCTGCTTACCATGCTCCTGAGATACGAGGAGAATGGAAAGTGTAGTTATATGATATTACTGCATCTGTTTTTCCCCCAATATAGAACAGAAATATTTTTGAACACTTTTGCTTTTCTGCATGTTTGTTGATAATTCTATCATTTCCATCTAGTAATGGTCCATACCTATGCTATAGTTCTTTTTGTTCCCGATATAGTTAAAAAAACCTCCTTCTTATTGTCCTTAAGTCTGCTGGCCATATATTTCACTCCGTGTCCCTTTGCTTCCCTTATCAATTTTCTATAATTTCTACCTTCTGATTTATATTCATTATCAACTTTCCCATTCTTCCACTTGTTAATATATTATTTTTTAACTTTTTCTAGCTGCCTTCACTTCTTCTCTAAACCCTATCCATTTTTAACCAATGCAGCTTTCTTCTTTTATTGTGGGATAATGATTTTAAGTCCATGTTGCTTTTGCATCTAGTTAGGATCAGAACTGGAATGCTGAAATGCATGTGCTTTCAGTACTTCCGGATGTGATGAGATTCAGAAGCACTGGAATTCTTTCAAGAGCATTCCAGCTTGATTTTTACAATCTTCATCCAGAGGATGAGGTGGTTCTGATAAGCATTTGAGTTTCTAGCTGCTTATCTAAATTGAACCTGAACTCTAAGCCTTTTGTGCTTTGCTCATCTCTGCTTTATATTTGAAGTGAAGAAAGAGGGATTGTTTCATTAGCACTTTGTCTTGTTTCTTGTCCTGCACTGTTCAACAGAACTAATATGAATGAGATTTTAAAGGTGGAGTCTGTGGGTCTGACCATGGATCCTTTACTCATGCGAGTAATGTTTTACACCCATTCTGCATAAGTGTAAACGCCTGCACAAGGAACAAGATGGTGGAGAATCAGGTCCCTTGTGAGGAAGGGATCTGGCCTTACACCACTGCAGTGTAGATCCTGCTAATCACTAGCATCCCCCACTTGGTGATGCACAATACATGTACCTCTGATTTTATATATCGTTATTTTATTCCCTGCCTTCCTCGGGGGCTCCAGTTGTGACCATGCATAGTGAAACATCACCAGTGGCAGAAACATGTCAATTGGGCTTTTATTGTCCTGCCAAAACAGGTCAATTTGTTACTGGTGTGTGACAGTTTAATCAGTCCTATCCTGCTGTCCATCCCTGTCCTTCACTTGTGACAATCTAATCTAAGGTGAGCAAAACACAATAAGAAATGGCCTACCTCAAAACAACCTTTCAACCTACATTGGCTGTTTACTCTTCCAAATGTAGAAATGACCACATATTAATCAGATAGGGCTAAATCCTGTGTCTGGGCTCCAGTTACAGCCCAAATCCTCAGCTATGAAGTGATCTCTGCAGAGGAAACTGTGTCGTAAGCCTAGCTACCTCCCCAAACTGCTTTTCAGGCCTGTGTACTGAGCCATAGGAAATCTGTTTCCTCCTGCCTTCAGCACAAGAGATCAGTGGGGGTGGCCATGTGGTGACTGTATGGATTCTTCTGGGATGTTTGGAATGTTGGTCCCATTGTTCTAGGTGCTGTACAAACACCAAGGAAGACAGGGGCCCTGTCCCAAAGAGCTTACAACCTAAGGGCCAAATTCATGAGACTATGTGTGTGTGTCTGGGATGTGGAGAAGGGAGGAGAGGTGAAGTCAGAATCTCAACCCTGATCCAAATTTCACTGTGGATCCTTGTTCTGGGGTGAGATGAACAGGCAATCCCTGGTCTGAACAACCCTGAACTTTGGGTGGTCAAACTTTGAAACCAGATTTGAATTTACAGCTCTGCCCTGTTTCTAATTTGTTACTGTATAGTAACAATTTAAGTTGAGAAGGGAGAGAGTACGTACCATATCTAGCTAGGACCATGAAAGTATGAGGCTATGTTTTCGGTCTTGGTGTTTATGTAGGGTGTAGTGGTAGTTGTTAGGAGCTGCAGAAAGGAAGCCATTTGCAGTGCACAAGAAGTAGTAGTTTTATTGGTTCTTCAAAACCCAGAAACTATATGACATGCTCCTGAGCATTACCTACTGGCACTAAGTCTGTTAAATAACTATTTACATCTATGCAGACATGCAGCACTCCTGTAACAGCCAAATCCCGAAAGCATGTTAAAACAATGTTAAATGGAGGCTTTTGCTTAAAGGGAAAGTTAAAATGGACACAAAAGTTGTCAACTGGCGTGTTGAGAAGAGCTGTTCATTATGGGTCCCATCTGGCTGACCAACAGCCCCATTCTGGGAAGTAAGAGTGAGTGGAGATAGGAAAGTTGGATCTGGGAAGGAAGAAAAGGAGTGAGACACAGGAGCTGGCACTTAATCCTTTTCTGTGTCAGCTGTTGAACAGTCAGAGAAACCCAGTCCAAAGGAGGAGGTCAGGGCAAATGAAGATTTAGAACAGCTCTGTACAGAAAGGAAAGCCTGGCTGGGGAAGTTAAGGAAGTTACTGTATACAAATGTTTGTCTCTTCTCAGGCAATTTTCTGTGCCCATATATCCCACTCTTCCGTCTAGAGGGCAACATATGAAACATGGACCTTGGTAAAGTGACGTTATTTTTCTGAGATAATTTCAAAGCTTGGCTCAGTAAAAAAACTTCAGGAGTCTCACAGGGGAAGGGAAGTGCATCAAAGGCTAACAGTGAGTGCTTGGAGTCACCTCAGATGTGCAAATTGTGTTGTCATCCTTGGTGAAATCCCAGGAGAGATGGAAACAGCAACTAGGAAGAAGTTCCCAGAAAGTAATTAGAAGCTGTTGCAGAATGTCTGAGGACAGCTTGGACTGAAAAAGAAAATTGCAGCACAGATACACTACTTGAAGTTTCAGTTAGTCTTTGTTTGGGAGTACAGACCTTAGAGTTCTGTCTCTGAAACCATAAAAAACCTCTTTCCACACTTTTGTGCTTCTTTCTCTGAAACCCAGGACGATGAAGTAATTTCTGTTTACTTGGGGATTTCTACCTTTCTAGTCACGGGTATCTGAGCCCCTTCTTTCCAGCTGTGGGGTAGAGATGGGTGACTAGGCTGAATTGCCCCCCCCCATCCCAATCCACCCACACCAACCAGGGCTTGCATATTTCAGATTCCCAAATGTGTATTTAAACGTCACCTTTATCCACCCCGGGGAGTAGTATTGAGACTTATAGCTTGTTGGTGGGCTAGCCTCTAGAGGGTGACGTGAACACTCACTCCTGAGCAGGTGTGACATTCTGTCCAGTAGACAGTAGTAGTGAACAGGGCTCATGGCAAGGAACAGGTACAATACATCACATTACATCATATGCCAACTTGCATGACCCTTGTGTTGAGGATGCACTTCTTGATGCAAATGATGCCATTGAAAGCAAGGGTCTGTTTGTGTAAGAGCTCATTAATGTGAGCAAGAGTGGCACAATCAGAGTAAAATTCAAACAAATACATAGTTTTTATTTTCATATAGTGACAGAATACAATAAATCCAAGCAACTTTTTTATTTATTTTTTAAAAAAATTTCAAGTTACTCTGTTATTTCCTTAGCTAGCATAGAATGCACACTTGAGAGATCAGGAACTTTCAGTCAACATTCAAAAGGGGGAGACATCTCCCAATCAGACAACCATGGAACTACTTCCTTTCTGCTTGATTAACAGCAATAAAAGTTATTTGATCTTCTCTGTGTGGTTTCTATAAGTGCCCTAGTTTATGTTCCTCCTTCACTGGACAAAAAAAGATAAATGTTGTTAATCTGTAGGACACAAGGACACAACGTGAATATAAACTAAGAAACGTCCCATTTGAGTACGGTTTTTTGAGCCATGTCTTTTGGAGTGCAATTCACAACAGTGGTGCAAAGTTCACATAGACACAGGCTTTGTCTAGATGACAATGAAGAGTTGGTGCATGTAGGCCATGGCTGCTACGGTAGGTTGTGAAGTGGCTGTGGTGCTACTGCTACAGCTACCACCTCCTCTATAGTGCACTGCTTCTGTGAAGGGTGGGGAAATGGTGAGAATATTCTGTTCCTCCCTCTCATCTCTGCCCCCAGTCTTTATCTGTCTCCTTTGTTACGGTTTGTAGGAAGCTCCACACAGAGGTCTGTGTTGCCCAGATGTGTTGTCGTCATATCTGGGATTGCTGTTTTTCTTAAGCAGGAGGTGATCTTGGACAGCATATTGGATTGGGAGTCAGGAGACCTGAGCTCCATTGACAGCTCTGTCCCTGAACCAGCGGTGTGACCTTGAGCGCCTTGGTTTCCTCTCCCATCCTTTGTGTCTTGCCAGTTTAGCTTGTTAGCACAGAGACTCTCTCACTATGTTTGTACAGCTGCAAGCCCTAACTTTGCTTGGAGGTTCCAGTGGCCACTAAAATACAAATAATACTTAATTAAGGAAGACCGCTACAAACTACAGACCCAAACAAACAAGCTGCCACACTTTGTGTCTTGGGTTTGTCTTCCTTGTTTACCGGGGACCACACCCTGACAGGTTCTCCATACAGCGCACAGAGACAGCAAGGAAGGGACGGCCCTGTGGTTAGTGTACTAGCTTGGGGCTTAGGAGATCAGGGCTCAGTTTCCTGCTCAGCCACAAACTGCCTGTGTGGCCTTCAGCAAGTCCCATACTCTCTCTATGCATCAGTTCTCCATCCGTACAATGGGGTGCTGCCCTCCCTCACAGGGATGTTTTGAGATAAATACACTAAAGATGGTGAGGCGCTTGCTTGCTGCAGTAATGCGGCCCTGTACGTACCTAAGACAATTCTACACAGACTAATATTTGGTGTCATCTCATTACAAAAGATGGGCACCCTCTATTTCAGTGTCCATGTCCCCTACCATGCTAATGGTTCTACACTGGTTCTGCCATCAGGGGCCGTCCGTGGCCTTGTAAAAGTAGACAGGACCTTCCACCCAGGGAGTAAAATCCCTCTTGTTTGTCAAAGCACCACATCAATATTTAATATTGTAAATTGAAAATGATGTTATCTCCATGTATTTCTATAACATGGAAAGCTATCTTAGAATGAGATTTCTCTTCATGAAAAATCAGCTCTCCTGATTAATCTGGTATTGACATTTAAACATCAGGATGTCCCTTTAGGAATCTGTGATGTTTGTAGGCAATTTCATACTGTTTAATTTACATTTATTTTTAGCAGTAGGAAGGCAACTGGTTTTTTCTAAACAAGGATCCAAAAAAAAAGTCATTCATCCATTCTGATGATAGCTGATCTTTCTATTTTCATTATACTTTTATGAGATGAGCTTATTAAAATATGAAAATAAAGCCAAGCCAATCCACCATGTCAAATAAAATGCACCACTGCTTTTTTACTATCCATACAGAGATGTTTTCCCATCATGCTACCTGGCTTTTTAAATTAAATGTTAAATACCATGTTGTGCCCTAGACACTTCAGTTTTGGGGCAAAGTTCAGACTTATTGAGTACAGACTTATATTTATCTTAATGCTTATTATATATCTAATTACCGTAACTGTAAAATGAATAAATCTTGGATTTTAATTTTGAACTATTCAGGTCTAGACTGAAAGGAATTTCACTTCTTAATGTAGCCATTAGAGAGCAACAGAGGTCTTATATATATATATATATATATATATATATATATAATGGTGTTTTCAGCTAGAAATATAAACATCTTCTATGGAACCAAAAGGCTATGGAATCTCTTTCTCTCAGGTACTTCTATGCCCCCCCATCATGCTAGTCTGTGAGCATCTGACCATCTTTAAGATAGTTATTCTCACAACACCTCTGTGAGCTAGGGAAGTGCTATTACCTTCATTTTATCAATGGGGAATGAAGGCACAGACAGACTAAATGATTTGCCCAAGGTCACACAGGAAGTCTGTGGGGGCAGCAAGGACTTGAGTCCTGATCCAACTGCTGGATCATCTTTCCTCTCCATTTGACACAATTGTCTCCTGCTCGGAGCTGGATTGTGGCTGGTGTATTTATGCCAATGAACTTGGTACTCAGTTATTTTTTGGGAAAAAATAATAGTTTTGGTCCCAGCTCAGTTTTCTTTCAGTCTGTGATTTGACTTGACCAAGGTCATCCAGTAAGTCAGAGAGGGAAGGGAGGTTATACTATTTGTCCAGTCACACACAGCTGGGAATAGAGACGGGGAATTTTGACTTAGTCTGCTGTCCAACCACCTGATTGCACCCCGTCCTTTTAAGTCTGTTGGAAGATTTTCATTGGAACAGTCAATTCTAGGGCAAGAGCCTCCTCTAGTGTGAATTGGCCTAGCTCCATGAGCTTTTATGAAGCTATGCTGAATTACACCAGCTGAGGAGCTCCGTCCCAATGCCTAACCCCAGAACCTCATTTTATAGTTTGCATCTACCCCTGCCAAAGGACTCATTGAATCCTGAAAACTAACACGGAGGTAGGTCATTATCAAATAATACCTCTTGGAGAAAACGGAATGACATTATTCTGGCAATATCAATCTTAATTTGATGTGCTGTAATTTATTGTGTCAAGGACAGTATATTTCTAATACGTTAACTTTAAATTGACACTTAATGCAATTAGTGCAGTGTTGCTAATATAGTTAACACTTGTATTGGTAATTATATCCTCTCTAATACAATACATATAATGGGTTATTAATGCAGTAATTTATTAGCATCAAGGAAAGCTGCCGCAGAGCAATAAACCTGGCTTTATTGCTGCAATGTAGCATTCCAGTGCATTTAAGTTCCTTACGCTGAGACTACAAGCTACTGCTGCGTTCTGCCTAACCTGATAAAAAGATAGGATTCAGCACCCTTTTGATGATCTTGATGTCCCTCTGCCAGTAATGGGGGTTGATAATTTTCTCTATTCATCCCCCAACCCTCCCCTGGACAGGATGCACCAGGTCTCCCTCTAACTGACGAAGATTCCTGTCTGCGAGAATGATCTTTAAATGCCTTCAGTTCAAGGATGCCCTAGACTGTCTCTTTCAACTAATATGAGGTACCAAAATAGTGAAATTTAATGAGATGGGTCCTTTTTTCTAGACAATCAATTTGGTTGTTCTAAGAGGATAGTTAAGGTGCTGTGTCAATCACTTTGTCTTAGCAGTTTGTAAGCTGCCATCATCATGTGACACTGTGGAATGACATGAACATACCTTGTGCCAGGGACTCCTATTTATACCTTTGGTTTAACAGGCAGGCAGATAAGTAGCGTTGAAGGTTGTGGAAACCTTTGTTAAGGTCCCAGGATATAGCTTGTGGTCTTGTATTTTTTTATATTAATATACCAATTTGAAACGTTTGATTTTATTTTTGCATCAAACGGAACAGGGAGTTTAGATGAGTTTGGATGCACTCTAATTTGGCCAGGCAAATGAAATGTCACCAAATTCCTGAGAAAGTTATCTTCGAGGAATACAATTGTGACCCCCTTTTCTTTTTTTTCTTTGTGGATCATGTTTAAGATGGAAATTTCATCAGGCAAAGTACTTGTTCATATTCTAGTCCATCCAGCAAAATGAGGTCTACTCATGAGACAGTTATATGGGCCGACTGCCTGGTTTGTTCAGGCTACTTTGCACTGTCTAGTGATGTGGCGAAAGAGAAAGGCAGGTCTCCAATTGCTTTGTCACCAGAGTGGCATAAAGCAGCTGGATTGTACTGGAGAATGCAGCCCAATAACTATGATCCTGAGTTCAATGGGAGTCTTGCCTGAGTAAGAACTGAATGACCAGGTCCAGACCGTTGCTTCATCCACTGATTGAAAAAAAGAGAACCCTCTCTGATTTTTTTTGTGTGTGTATGTTCCAGAATGATAATTCAATGTAGTAAGCGAAGTATGGAAGCCTCTAACCACTTACCAAGCTATCATCTGAGGTGCTCATGCTATGACATCCCATTTCTGATATGAAGAGAAGGGGCCTGGCTGCAAGGAATTCTGAATGAGAGGTCGTTGGCCTAGGAACTTGTTGCTCTCCTTAGTCCATTGGAGTGCATATCTGGTGAGGTTCGAGACATGTTGCAAGACCAATCTGTCTTCCCAAGTTCTTCCTATAGAGGTGGGAGACTGAGTGGCTGGGGATGGAAGGCTGGGATGGGATTGGGGAGATTTTTTTCCCCATGTTTGGTCACGCTATTTGTTTTGTTAGGATCATGGAAGAGGCTTCAGCTGTAGGGACAGCATGGAAGGAAACATGGGAGTTCTTCTTATACAAAAGAGGCAGGGCCGGCTCTACCATTTTTGCCGCCCCAAGCGCAAAAAAAAAAAAAAGCTGCCAAAGGGGGGGGAAAAAAAAAAAGCCGCCCGGACTCTGCTGCCCCAAGAATGGACGGAATGCCGCCCCATAACATGTGCCGCCCCAGGCACGTGCTTCCTCCGCTGGTGCTGGCCCTGAAAAGAGGAGTGAGGGAGTGGAGTTAACAATGCACAAGCGGGGGAGTAGTCAGTGTTGGCAAGACAAGAATATTGTGAGGCCATGGAGGTCAGGAAGGAGATGTGGAGCCATGTAAATGTATTATTGATCTGACATTTCTTTTGTAAAATGTTGGTCGTGCCACTTTGCAATGCCATTTAAAATCTGCTATGCTACAGGTTCAGTGTTTTAAATACCTAGCAATAATAACAATAACAGATCGAATTTCTAAAGTGTCTCCCATGCAGAAGGATCCCAAAGTGTTTGCGGTGCCTCACTGGGTTGGCAGTCCTTTGACTAATGGCACTGTCTCAGGTGTAACCAAAATGAGAGTGAGTGACTCAGATGATGTTTCAGATTCCCTCAAATTAGGCATCACCTGCAGGGATAATGAAATATCAGGGACAGGGTTAGACAAGCTCATAACCAGTCTTATAAAGGGGTTACTTTAAATGAGAAGGTGGAGCTCCCCATGGCAAATGCTACACACCTGCTTCCTCAGAATGAACCTTGTAATTGAATTTTTGGCTCTTCTCGGCTCCTTTTTGAATCTTTCCCCATCTCTGAGTTGTAGCTGTGGCCCCGGTCTCAATTTGAGCCATCTGTTCCATTTCTAATATTAACGCCCTGCATCATACCGTGTACGATGCCCCCAAAAAGCGAGAAGATCACTTCCTCCTGGGAGCAAACCTTACATTTCAACAAAAGGTTCCTCTGTCACTTAAAACCAACACCATCCCACACACCTGCCACATTAGAATATTTATTAATAATCAAGCCTTCATGTGTTTGACAAGCCAAAGAAAATTAACAAATCTATGTGAAGAGTTCTAAAGAAGGTGAGTGAGAGAGTCAACATTTCTTCTAAGAATTACGGTGCTCACGGTAGTCCATTGAAGCAAGCAATGCATTTTTTAAAATAAGTATTTTCTTTTGATTTAACTCCTTGTGTATCCTGTAATGTACTGCCAGGCTCCAAACTGAGTGGCATTTGTATAACTACATGCTAAGCCATTTCAGAGACATTGTAGGCACTGATATGGTACCTAAAACCATATTGATCTGATTGTACCTACTGCGTAGCATATAAAGGATTAACATTCTCGCACTGAGTTCTCAATGTAGGCTCTTCGGGCCAAGGACCATGTCTTATTTTGGCTTTGCCTGTTGTGGGTGCTGCGGTAAACATATATATAAAACCACACATGCGCACACACACAGAAAATACATTAAAAGAGCATTGTTAAGGTCACAAAGTCCTGCACTCAGGTTAGGAAATGTCAGAATAGAGGTTACGTGTGGAACCTTAATTTTGTCTCCTTGTGCATATACGTTATAATGCAATCTTTAATTACATGATCGTTTACTGTTGTACTATTGGAACTAGGCACAGAGAGATTTAGGTCAAAAGCATCCACTAAGTTTGGTTGCCCACTTTGAGATGCCTAGGACCTGATTTTTCAGAGTACTTAGCATTACATAGCACTTTATACGTTCAAAGCACAGGTCCCATTGACTTCAGTTGTGGCTGTGAGTGCTCAGAACTCACACTGGGCACCCAGAAAATGAGGAGCACACAGTGACCACCTGTGAAAAAGGTTAGGTTTAAGTGACTTGCCTAACATCACACAGGAGCTATGGGTAAGAGGCAGGGATAGAATCTAGTGCAGCATTCAATGGTCTTAACGATCAGACCCTCCTTTCTCTTCACTACCCACATTCCAACTTCTGCAACAAATGAAGGCAGAAGTCCTACAGACAATAGCCTCCTTCATTACCCAACCCTGATTTATCTCCAGAGCAGGGCCCTCTTGTGCACTGCATGAGATAAGAGTTTTGTGGAAAAATTAGTAGGTGATCACATAATTAAAGACTGTATCATAATGTGTACATGCGAGGGGGCAGAATTAAGGTTACACAGGCGACCTTAATTCTGACATTTCCTAACTGCTGAGTGCTTGACTTTGCAACCTTAATGTTCTTTTAATGTAAATGTTGTGTGTAATTTATTTGCTTTTTAAAAGAAGCAACCTGAAAAAAACAGCCATTCAATCATCTGGCATCATACTGACAGCCGTGTGGTTCATCAGCAGGCCTGGAACCTCTAGATCTGTCTCACAGAGCTCAGTCACTTCAGCTAACAGAGTAACTGATTTCAGTAGTAGGTTGTCACTGCATCTGTGGACCAGCCCAAGAGGGAGCTGATATACACACTTTGTCAGTGGGTTTCACAGATATTTGCTGATAGCAGGGGAATGGTAAAACTCAGGAATCTTAGGCTCCATTCCAGGCTCTGGAGGACCATGTGCTCTAGTGGCCGATGGCTCTGCCAGTTTCCTCCAAGCTTGCCCCCTTCTGCCCCATCCTCTCCAGCCTGTCTCTGTCTCAGTCCTATCCCTCACCCCTATGCTTTGGTCCAAGGCTACAGGGGTGGAGCTAGATTTTTCCCTGTAATAGCTGCTTTGGGCTGGGGTAAGGCCAAGCACCAGAATGGAGAGCAAAGAGCTCTTAATGACCCCGCTGCTGGTGCCCAAGCAGTATGGAGTAGGAAGCATCTGATTCAAATGCAAAGAGGACAAAAGCTGGACGAGGAGGAAGGGAAAGGAGTAAATGGGACAAGGAATGTGGTGAGAGTGAGCCTGGAGGGCAGGGGGAGACTGGGACCGGTTGGGGAAGGGGACTGGGAATCAGGGGGTGTGGAGGCTGGCCTGGGAACCAATGAGGAGAAGGGAACTGGAAGCCAGTTGGCAGAGGAGGATGGAATAGTTAGATTGGATGAGGAACTGGAGGTGGTGGTAGGGGGAGAGCTGAGGCTGTGACTCACTGAAGAAGACTGGGACTAAGAAGCAGTGTGGTGGGGACTGCAGGCTGGGGGAAGGGGAGAGAGAACTGACCTTTTAGAGTGTAAGGGATTTGGCCTCACCTGTTGTGGGTGCTGCAGTAAACATACCAAAAGTATACACTGAAAGTAGTGGGGTTGACAGAGATATGGATGGTGTGAGAGATGGGGCAGAGCCAAACCTTCAGGTCCCAATCCCCTTTAGGTCTGAAAGTCCCCTCTACTATACGGTTCCATGTTGAATCCAGACTCCAAAGGGCCTGTTTCTGGTTTTCTGAGACTCTAGTTTGAGCTGGCAGAAATTTACAAGAAGACCTTGGGAGATTTTGGTGTGCTTGATTCCAGATCTTTCTCTCTGCCCCATATATCTCTGTAAGGAGAGCTAGACAAGATAAGATAGACAGACAATGTGCCTATCATTGAGGCATCTGTGTTCCTAACCCTCATCCCCATCACCCCTGCTCTGATCTAGTTGCGAATCCAAACTTTTGCCTAACAGTACAATTGTCAAAATGACACAGTGACTTAGGAGCCTAGGTCCAATTTTCAAAAGTTAATTGGGAGTCTAAGTCCCATTGACACCTAAGTGCCTAAGTCTTTTGAAACTAGGACTTAGGCTCCCAAGCCACATACACACTTTTGGAAGTGTTACCCTAAATCTGAACCACATCCAGATCTGAACACTATCTCGTTGGCCCATCTCCGCTGGATGTAACAACCGATGCGTCTCCTCAGATTTAAGTGAGATTCATATTTATGTTGTACTATGTCCATGATTTTAAAATGTATACCAGTTGGACCTAGATTTTTCTCCTTAATTAAGAAATCATGTTGGCTGCCATTTTACAGAATGTGATTTACTCGCTTAGAAAAGATGAAATGTATCACAACAAACTAGGGAAATGCAACCTAGATGGAGCTATTATAAGGTGGGGGCATAACTGGTTGGAAAACCGTTCCCAGAGAATCGTTATCAGTGGTTCACAGTCATGCTGGAAGGGCATATTGAGTGGGGTCCCACAGGGATCAGTTCTGGGTCTGGTTCTGTTCAGTATCTTCATCAGCGATTTAGATAATGGCATAAAGAGTAGATTTATAAATTTTACGGACTATACCAAGCTGGGAGGAGTTGCAAGAGCTTTGGAGGATAGGATTAAAATTCAAAATGATCTGGACAAACTGGAGAAATGGTCTGAAGTAAATAGGATGAAATTATCAGTTGCACACATACAAAATGGGAAATGACTGCCTAGGAAGGAGTACTGCGGAAAGGGATCTGGGGGTCATAGTGGACCACAAGCTAAATATGAGTCAACAGTGTAAGACTGTTGCAAAAAAAGCGAACATCATTCTGGGATATATCAGCAGGAGTGTTGTAAGCGAGACACGAGAAGTAATTCTGCTCTACTCCATGCTGATTAGGCCTCAGTTGGAGTATTGTGTCCAGTTCTGGGTGCCACATTTCAGGAAAGATGTAGACAAATTGGAGAAAATCCAGAGAGGAGCAACAAAAATGATTAAACATGACCTGTGAGGGAAGATTGAAAAAATTGGGTTTGTTTAGTCTGGAAAAGAGAAGACTGAGAGGGAACATAACAGTTTTCAAGTACATAAAAGGTTGTTACAAGGAGGAGGGAGAAAAATTGTTCTAACTTCTGAGGATAGGGCAAGAAGCAATGGGCTTAAACTGCACCAAGGGAGGTTTAGATTGGACATTAGGAAAAACTTCCTAACTGTCGGGGTGGTTATGCACTAGAATAAATTGCCTAGAGTGGTTGTGGAATCTCCATCATTGGTACGGAGCCTAGATTGACAGAGGGTTGAGACAGAGCTACCTCCAGGACTGCAGTTTCCCTTTAGATTGGAGTGACTGCATTTGTCCTTATGTACATTACCCCCTTCACAGAGTAGTTCCAGAGAAAAAAAGCAGTTTTGTTCCCTTGGATCCACCAGTAGCCTTAGCTGCATGATAAACAGTAGGAAAAAGAAAACTTTGCTAGCTGGTCAAATAAGGAAGAGACATCAGGCATCTATTCACACCTCACTCCTACCACAGGTATGTTCCACAGTGTCTGCCAGCATGAGTGATGTGGAGTTAAACATTAAACTGAAGTTACAGGTTGTTTTTAGTGCCCCAAACCAAAAGGCTTTAATGCAGAAATACACTGTGTCAAAATAAAGCATCATTGGAATTTAAAAATAACGTACTCGTTACAGAACTGAACAAGACTGTCAAAATGCTATGGGACAGATTCTCAGCTGGCATACTTTAATGCTATGTGAAGATATGCTCCTATATTTACAGTAGATCCCTTTTGTCAGCTTCTATAGCGCAGCACAAAATGCACAGATCTGAAAATTGCATATTTAAAGAAAGGGTGCCTTCTGGGGATGAGCTCTTGCCTCATGGGGACCCCCCAAAATGTGACACTCGGGACATGCCTAGGGGTAGCTCAGTTTTAGCAACTTGTTTTCAGAGCCCTGCATGAGGCTGGCCCAAGCTATCAGAGGGACTGCCTCACTGTGTGTGATCATGACTTCTTGTGACAACTGTGGTGTTCTGCAGGAACAATGGAACTGCCAGCTTTGAGAGTGAGACCTATTCATGTTGGAGACAACTTTCCTGATGACTGACCCATTACTGCAAAATTCACTTCCATTAGAACATCCATGAGTCTCACTGCTTTCAGACTGAAATGTCAGCTCCATCCCTTTCTTCCTCCTAATCTGTCTATTTCAAAGGGTTTGGCCTAACGGAGCTAAAAAAGCATAATGAAATAATTGCTGTCTAAGAAACTTCTTCAAAATGTCTGCAAGTTGATTAAAACTTTAATGTTATTTTCAAATCCCGTCCAGAGACTTAGAAATACAATTAATATTTTGTAAAGTTAGCAAAGGTAATGAGACCTATAGGAAACAACAGAAATGAGGGATAGTTGGAAAAAAGGCAAAAGCTCACTGTGTCTATAGAATTACTGAGAGGAGGGGAAGAGGGATGACTGCAAAAGACAGAGCGCTCAATCATACTGGTGATTAGATACCATGATGGCGGCTGTGGTATAAGAACCTAAAAATAATAGACCATTTTTTGTTCTGTGTTCACACAGCACCAAACACAATGAGGGCCTGATCCGTGACTAGGGCTCCTACATGCTATGGAAATGCAAATAATTCATGATAAGAAGAACAGAGGTTGTGAAATTTTTGGTACACTTGAACCCATCTCTGATTTAATCTATATTCTCTCTCTCTCTCTCCCCCATACATTAAAATATAGATAAGTAACTACTTCAAACCACAGTTCCTGGTCCAGGCACTTGATGCAATATAAACAGTCCATGGTTCAAGTACCGCTCCACATGGGGACAGAGATCTGTCTGTGTACAGAGAGCTCCTTGCAGGATCTGGGGCCCCCACAGATAATTATAAACAAATAATAATTAACTCTAAATAAATTAATCAGATGTGGTTTGGGACCAAGCTGATGTTAGTCATTAACTTTAGCTGTCAGTTACCAGATGACGACCACTTGGTATAGCATGGATGCAGGCAGCTTATTGACAGGTAAGTCTAGTACATCCAGGCAAGGACATTCGGTCTTCATGAGGAATTCTGGTTGTTGGAGGTTGCAGGAAGAATTTTCTTAATATAATTGGTTACAAAGAGAGTCTATTAGCTAATGAAAACAGCCCTTTTTCAGAATAAATATTTTTTGGACTAAGAGGAGGGAACTTGAAATAAAATAGCATCCATCCATCCACCCAGGCATTTATAAAAGGAAACCCAGTGAGGGCTGGTCTGTACAGTTTCATGTACCAGTGTCATTATGCTCGTTAGTGGTGTGATATTTTTACTGAAATAGTTATACCACTGTATCTGAATCCACATTAGGGGGTAGAGCTGAGTGAAATTCAGAATTTCCATCCTGCAAGAAATTTCAACATTTGCTGAAATTTCTAATTTGCAGAATGGAAATGCCGAAACATTTCTATTTAGAAATTTTGAGATATTTCATTTCAATATTTTTGATCTAAACAAAAGTGAAATTGAAAAGTTGTTTTGGTTTATTGAACTGACCTGATACACTTAGCTTTGAGTCCATTCAATATTAAACTGCATTTTTGTAGAGTGACACATTGCCCCATGGGAGCTGTAGTTTGACACTCTCATGTCCACCTTTACCCCAGTGGGCCAGGTTCCCTGGCTGGACTATATCTCCCATGATGTACCTGGAGTCACGTGACTCCTAGGATACACCACACTGCTCACTCAGAGGAAAATCCACATTGAATTATGGGAGATGTATCCTCCAGGGATCCTGACCCATAGACAAGAATAGGGGCCCAAACTAGCACTCCCATAAGGCAATGTTTTTACTATATTGTGAGTGTGGGTGCCATCATCACTGACCATGGCAGTCAGTCTTTCTCTAGCCCAATGAATCTTTAATTAGTTATACAAAGTGGAACAGCTCCAACAGGAGACAATGAGACAATAGCCTTGTGTTTAGAGCACTACCCTGATGTATAGGAGACCTGGATTCAAATCCCTACTTCAGACAGTTTATCCCAGATCTGAGAAACTTTCCTGGTGAAGGTTTTGTAAAAACTGGTGCTTTCCCATGAATGCTTTCAGTGACGAATCATCATTTTATGACCAAAAAAAAAAGTGTAATTGGAAAATTCTTGCACATCTCTAATTAATATCAATGTCTATTAAAACACATCATTTTGCAGGGAAAGACACACTAGCTTTTAACAAGTGAACAGTATTAACTCCATGATATTTAACAATTTTATCAAAAAGGTGAATAATGTTTTGTTTGAGCAGAATATTCAGGCTGGCATTTGAAGAGATCATGAGAAATGAAGCATGGCAATAATGTGAATCTCAGGTTTTTAAGAAAAAAAACTTGACTGGTTTTAGTGTGTTCTGTGAAAAGAGTAATCGAATTATGATTTGTTTAGTTTTAATATTCCAAATATTCTAAATTGTTTAGAATAATAGAAAACCCTTCTCACAAATTACATCATGTATGTCCATCTTTCTGTAGAAGTGGCTTAGCAACATAAGGACTGGCACTTGGCAAGTCGAACTTCAGCAGGCCCATTTGAGCAATGGTCTCAAATTGCAGAGGGGGAGGTCTAGGTTGGATATTAGGAAACACTATTTCACTAGGAGGGTGGTGAAGCACTAGAATGGGTTACCTAGGGAGGTGGTGGAATCTCCATCCTTAGAGGTTTTTAAGTCCTGGCTTGACAAAGCCCTGGCTCGGATGATTTAGTTGGTGTTTGTCCTGCTTTGAGCAGGGGTTGGACTAGATGACCTCCTGAGGTCTCTTCCAACCCTAATCTTCTATGATTCTATAAGGAAGTAGTGAGGCCATTGGCCTTGGGATTCAAGAGACCCAGGTTGAATTCCCTGATCCATCACAGACTTCCTAAGTGACTTTGAGCTAGTTGCTTAGTCTCTCTGTGCCAGAGTTCCCCATCTGTAAAATGGGGACATTTGTCAGACACAGTAAAACAAGTTGGTTTGTTTATCAACAAAGGGAAGATAAAGTATATGTGGGCTATCAATATCCTTAAAAAGGACAGGAGTACTTGTGGCACCTTAGAGACTAACAAATTTATTTGAGCATAAGCTTTTGTGGGCTACAGCCCACTTCATCGGATGCATAGAATGGAACACACAGAAAGAAGATATTTATACATACAGAGAACATGAAAAGGTGGGAGTAGCCATACCAACTGTAAGAGGCCAATCAATTGAGATGAGCTATCATCAGCAGGAGAGAAAACAAAACCTTTGAAGTGATAATCGAGATGACCCATAGAAGGTGTGAGGATATTTTAACATGGGGAAATAGATTCAATTAGTGTAATGACCCAACCATTCCCAGTCTCTGTTCAAACCTAAGTTAATTGTATCTAATTTGCATATTAATTCAAGTTCAGCAGTCTTTCTTTGGAGTCTGTTTTTGAAGTTTTTTTGTTGCAAAATTGCCACCTCAAGTCTGTCACTGCGTGGTTAGAGAGGTTGAAGTGTTCTCCCACTGGTTTTTGAATGTTCATGTTCTCTGTAGGTATAAATATCTTCTTTCTGTGTGTTCCATTCTATGCATCCGATGAAGTGGGCTGTAGCCCACAAAAGCTTATGCTCAAATAAATTTGTTAGTCTCTAAAGTGCCACAAGTACTCCTGTTCTTTTTGCAGATACAGACTAACACGGCTGCTACTCTGAAACCTGTCAATATCCTTGAAGCAACCATCAGAGTAGATGGAGAAACACTAGAAGAAGTAAGTCATTTTACCTATCCAGGGAATAAGATGTCAAGCAATGAATATCAAAAGCATCAAATAACTTTCATACATTTGAGAAGATTTGGAAAAGTAGCATGACTGGCACTGATACAAAAACACAATATGTTAACATTGGCATCATGTCTGTCCTCCATTATGGATAAGAGTCATGGAAATCTACAACAGAAATTGATAAGAAAATCAACTCATTCCAAAGTAAATGCCTGCAGAAGATTTTTAGAATCCATTGGAAAGAATTTCTTGCAACATCAAAATTCAAAGGAGAACAAACCAATCTAAAGCAACAAACATGGGTAGAAGAAAACAATGGACATATTTAGGACATGCCTTAAGGATGGCACCAACACTACTTCCACCTCAAGGGATAATATGGATGGCATCCAGAGAAACATTACACAGAACAATACAGAAATAAGCCAAATCCATCAACATGACACTCAGAAGCCTGAACAGATCAGCACAAGACTGAAGTAAATGGTGGAAACTGCTGAATGCCCTGTGCACCTGAGGGGGGTGGGGGTGGGAATAAAGAAAGAAAGTTCCCTACCTCACAGTGATGTTGTGAGGTACATTAAAGATTGTATCACACTCAGCTACTTGTTAATCAGGGCCTTATAGCTACCTAAGGTAGGTAGACATCTTTCCGAGAAGAAGGGTCTTGTGGTTTTCTTATGTTATGTATAACTGATGATTCCTTCCCCTCCTCCCGCCTCCTTTCCTCTTTCTTGACATAGTGTTTTATAGTGGTTAGACTTATTGAGCATTGAGACTCATGGATTTGGTTTTCAGCTTTGCTTATCTACGTTACGGAAGTCTTGTGAGAATTTTTTCATGTTTATAAAAGTACTTTGAGCTCCTCAGAAGAAAGGTGTATACACCTGTGCAAAGTAATATTTTTCTTGAAAGAATTCTGCTTGTACAGGTACATTTCCAAGGATAGGGAATAATCTGTCATAATGCCTTTGTGTAATCAACTAGCACTGTGCAAGTCAGGAATATGAATCTGTGAGCTAAGGGTTCTAGTACAACTTGGCAAGCTATTTGTAGTGAATAATTTATTTGAGTTTTTAGCCCTTTTTCTAATTGTTGTGAATTATCTTTGAACATAAGACAATTCATGGGAATTTGTTTAAAATATTCTATATATGTTTACAGATATTTCAGCATGTGGTTGTGGCTAGCAAATGACGTGCTTTGCTTCATATATTAGATATTTGCAATTAAAAATCCATGTTCAACCAATCCATTTCGAAGATAGCGATTATAGCTGAGCAAATTTTTGTGAACAAAACCTTTCATTGAAAAATGCAGATTCTGGTCAACTGAAACAATTCACCAACTTGGGTTGATTTAAGTGAATTGTTCTGTAGGAGACAAAATTCTGAAATGTCAAAAATGCATTTGGTATTTCCAAAATAAAACTTCTTGCATTTTTTGTTTTGGAATTTCCCTCATTTTAACAAAAAATAACCTACTTAAAACTGTTCAAAACCCCTCAAAATTGAAACAAACCATGTTGTTTCTGGTCAAATGAAATGTTTTGGTTGACCCACAATAAAACTTTCCAACATTTCTATTTATCAAAAATTTTGAAACAGTTTCATTTTGGGTTGACCCAAAACAATTTTTTTGCATATTTTTTCAGTTCGGCCACCAAACCAAAAAATTGGTTATTTGCACAGCTCTAGTGACAGACTGGAGGTAAGTCTGTCGAAGTGTAAATTCCATTTTGTTTTGCGAATGCCAGTTTGTTTGTCTACTCTGTATTGTAAGCTTCATTTTGGAGTGTGACCTCCATCTTGTATTGTTACCTCCATTGTGGATTAAAGCAGGAGTTCTCAACCTTTTTCTTTCTGAGGCCTCCCCAACATGCTATAAAAACTCCACAGCTCACTTGTGCCACAACAACTAGTTTTCTGCATATTAAAGCCAGGGCCAGCATTAGGGGTAGCAAGCAGGCCAATTGCGGGGGTCCGCATGCCACAGGGAGCCCTGCGAAACTAAGTTGCTCAGGATTCACCTTCAGCCGCAGGTGATGGGGCTCAGGGCCCCAAGCTTCAGCCCCATAAGTTGGGGCTTTGGCTTTCTTCCCTAGGCTCCAGTGAGTCTAACACTGACCCTGCTTGGTGGACTCATGAAACCTTCTCACGGCCCCCCAGGGGGCCCTGAATCCCTGCTTGAGAACCACTGGATTAAAGAATCCATTTTGTGGTAGGGGCTTGAAAACTGATTGTATGCCTTTTGAGGATGGCACAGAGCAATCTAGGGCTATCCATTCTGTCTCTCAACTACTGGCCCATTCACAACAATAATGACTTCCTTCACATAAGCTGATTGGGCAGTGGGGCTAGAGCCAGCCTGGAACTAATTGGGGAAGAACCTGGGCAAAAGGAAGCCAGAGTATTTTAAAAGGCATCTGTTTCTCTGAGTAGAAGGCTGACCACATCCAGGAAGACTAATTTGAGGAGGCAGGAAGGGTTGCCTAGACTCTGGATGCTGACCAAACCCGGAGCTCACAGGAGAGGGTGAAGTCAGGCTCAGAGGGGTTGCAGTCAGGATTTTGTTTTTTTTCAAGGATCTGTAACTCTCTAGTGCTTTCAAGAGTAAATTGCCCGTGGTTCAGAAATCCCTTGGCTAAACCTGTATCCACATTCTCCCTGAAGGGATTAATCAAGCAGTTCAGAGTTCCCATGGTTCAGCGGAACTCTGAGGGACTGTTTATTGGAAACTGGGGCCTTGGGAGGGTTGAAACACTGGCTTCAGGGTCTAAGGTGGTTGAACTGTAGGGTCCCACTGGCCAAGAAGAGTGTCAGACATGATGTTAGCACTGGGAGTGTGCTTGAGAGACTCAGAGCTTGGAATGGTGACAAATCCCTACCCAGACCCAGGGATAAGAAGCATGTGGGAAGCCACTCACAGCAGACTAGCACCCATCCAGAGATGGCGGACTGGAAGAGGTCACGTATATCCATTTGCTAATGGGATGAGTGCAATTGTCTGATGTGAATGCTCCTGAGCACAAATTCAGAGTTCTCTTTCTGTGAATATTCTGCAATATTTGCTTAATATTTTCTGTATTCATGAAGATCTCTGGGCCAAATCTTTGCTGGAGTAACTCCATCAACATCAATGGAGTTAGACCACCAGATGATTTGATCCACCGCCGGGAAATGTGTTTGATAGAATATTTGTGGAAAGCAAACACAAAAGGGATAGGATTAGGGTAAATATAAACTACTTAAAAATTCAAGTGTATGTTTGCCAATAGCTTTGCATATGGATTATTGCACGTTCATGTGTTTCCGTGAAGCCCTAAGCACCCCCTGTGAAGTGCTGAGAACTCTTGATTGGTGTAATTGACTTCAAATTACATTGGCTGAATTTAAAGCTCACATTTACTTACATCACCCGTGCTGATCACTCTTAGCTCCCATTGATATCAGAGTGAGTTAAGAGCATTCCAATATTTGTAGGAAGTATTCAGCAACTTGTAAGATCAAGCCTTTAAAATGACTTTGAGATCTATGCGGTAGGGGCTTGCTATCCATTGTTAACCTATTTATTGTGCAGCTCCATGGTGTACAGAATGTTTACAGTGTTACATATATAATGATGATACAGGACATGATTAAAGCTGGTTCAATAGTAAGACTCTCATCAACTTTAGTGGGCTTTGGACCAGGCCTTTAAAGACCAACAAGAAAAAATGTCTTTCTTTCTGTCCCTTTCAGACAATTCTTATTGTCTTTTCTTCTCTCTTTCTGATCAAGTCTTCATTTATTTCAGGAGATTCCACCATAAATACATCTAAATTCCTTAATGCCAAATGACTCTGAATAATTTGTCCCAATTAATTACATCCTGGAGTTGTTTTCAAAGGCTGGTATAATTCAGTAACTAAGCTATTGGCTACCTATTAAATGATATAATCCTGGATTCTGTAAAGGAGATTTAACTAACTTTTGTCTATGTCCAGAACACATCAAAGAGTTGATATTTGCACTGAAACCCTTCTGAAATGCTAATGCAAATCATTAACTCCAGCCTGCAGACTCCATTCAAATTGTTAACCAAAGCCTGCAATGTCTGGAGAAACAAAACTGGAAGCTTTTTTTAATGAGCCTTTTCTTTGCATAGATTAAAACCATGGTTTAATCTTTGGTCTGTATTTTGGTTAATCTAAATTACAATTAAATGATGAGTGAAATTGTCAAACTTTTTCAACACCACCCAACTTTTTGTTAACTAGTTCTTTCAGGAGACTATATAACTTTTAACAAGAATCCCATCCTATTCTTTACTTCCTAGAATGCCAGTCATCTTTCCTGTATCTCTAATGACTGTACCTGGACTATTCTCATTCCACCACTTCATTGTTTGTTTTCATTGTGTCCTCCCTTCTTTAACATAGGGCTTTGTGGGTACAGTGAGCTCACTAAATAGCTCTAAAACATCTAGTAATAACATACCTATTGAGTGAATCATTGTAACCATTGAGATAAGTTTTCCACTACAGCTGGGTGAACTATTTCCCTTGAATAATTTATTTATCAAAATTAACCCATCTCTCCCTACCCCCCTCCACTTGGTCTCATCCACTATAATTAAAGTTGCAAATCAGTTTCCATTTAAATCCACCATTTTTACATGCCTTAAATTTTCAGGAACCATGTCCTTATTTGATCTTGAGAGGAAGGATGGTTTAGCAGCTAGGGCACTCCACTAGGCCTCAGGAGACCTGTATTTAGTTCCTTGCTCTGCTAAAGACTTCCTGTGTGACCCTGGGGAAATCACTTAGCTTCTTCTCTGTGCCTCCGTTACTCATGTGTAAAAATGACATGTTCCTGTCTCCCACAGGCCTTGTACATATGTATAAATGCATTAAAGATTGCGATGTGCTTTGAGATCTACTGGTGAAAAGCACTATGTAAGAGGCAGGGATTACCCTGGTTTGAAGTTAAATCATATTTATTTTAAAGTTTGAGCAAAATGCCTTCCACTTCTTAAACCACAAGCAACAAGCTAAACACAAACTGTCACTGTCAAAATCTTCTTGCTACTTTTTTTTTTTTTCACGAGGAAAACTTAAAAATGGCTGAACTCAGAACATGTAAATTTGGGGCAAAATTCTGCCATCTGTGTCTTGGCCTTGGTGCAGTTAGGGTCTGACCTAAAGCCCATTGAAATCAATGGAAGTCATTCCACTGACTTCAGTAGGCTTTGGGATTGGGCCCTGACAGAGCATCCCATGGCACTCACCCAGGAGTACAATGCCTGGCTAAGTGCACTTAGCAATGATCTGTGCTCCAAAGGGGAAAGATCAGCAGAACTAGGGGCGTAGCCAGGTCCAGCGCATCTCTGAGTGCATGCTGCTGTCGAGGGCCAGCCAGATGTTAGGGTAGTCCACTTATTGAGCTGTAGTAATGAGTGCTGGTGAACAGGCTGGATCTTGGCTTCCCCAAACCATTTTGCCCTGTGAAGAAGAATGGCTGAAGGCCCTTTTATAGATTCATAGATTCTAGGACTGGAAGGGACCTCGAGAGGTCATCGAATCCAGTCCCCTGCCCTCATGGCAGGACCAAATACTGTCTAGACCATTCCTGATAAACATTTATCTAACTTACTCTTAAATATCTCCAGAGATGGAGATTCCACAACCTCCCTAGGCAATTTGTTCCAGTGTTTAACCACCCTGACAGTTAGGAACTTTTTCCTAATGTCCAACCTAAACCTCCCTTGCTGCAGTTTAAGCCCATTGCTTCTTGTTCTATCCTCAGAGGCTAAGGTGAACAAGTTTTCTCCCTCCTCCTTATGACACCCTTTTAGATATCTGAAATCTGCTATCATGTCCCCTCTCAGTCTTCTCTTTTCCAAACTAAACAAACTCAGTTCTTTCAGCCTTCCTTCATAGGTCATGTTCTCTAGACCTTTAATCATTCTTGTTGCTCTTCTCTGGACCCTCTCCAATTTCTCCACATCTTTCTTGAAATGCAGTGCCCAGAACTGGACACAATATCCAGGAGGCCTAACCAGCGCAGAGTAGAGAGGAAGAATGACTTAATAAATAAAAATAAATAAAATAACTTTTTATTATAAAAAAACTTCTCGTGTCTTGCTCACAACACACCTGTTAATGCATCCCAGAATCACGTTTGCTTTTTTTGCAACAGCATCACACTGTTGACTCATATTTAGCTTGTGATCAACTATAACCCCTAGATCCCTTTCTGCTGTACTCCTTCCTAGACAGTCTCTTCCCATTCTGTATGTGTGAAACTGATTGTTCCTTCCTAAGTGGAGCACTTTGCATTTGTCTTTGTTAAACTTCATCCTGTTTACCTCAGACCATTTCTCCAATTTGTCCAGATCATTTTGAATTATGACCCTGTCCTCCAAAGCAGTTGCAATCCCTCCCAGTTTGGTATCATCAGCAAACTTAATAAGCGTACTTTCTATGCCAATATCTAAGTCGTAAATGAAGATATTGAACAGAGCCGGTCCCAAAACAGACCCCTGCAGAACCCCACTTGTTATGTCTTTCCAGCAGGATTGGGAACCATTAATAACAACTCTCTGAGTACGGTTATCCAGCCACTTATGCATCCACCTTATACTAGCCCCATCTAAATTGTATTTGCCTAGTTTATCGATAAGAATATCATGCAAGACCGTATCAAATGCCTTACTAAAGTCTAGGTATACCACATCCACAGCTTCTCCCTTATCCACAAGACTCGTTATCCTATCAAAGAAAGCTATCAGATTGGTTTGACACGATTTGATCTTTACAAATCCATGCTGGCTATTCCCTATCACCTTACCACCTTCCAAGTATTTGCAGATGATTTCCTTAATTACTTGCTCCATTATCTTTCCTGGCACAGAAGTTAAACTAACTGGTCTGTAGTTTCCTGGGATGTTTTTATTTCCCTTTTTATAGATGGGCACTATATTTGCCCTTTCCCAGTCTTCCAATCTCTCCCATCTCCCATGATTTTCCAAAGATAATAGCTAGTGGCTCAGATACCTCCTCTATTAGCTCCTTGAGTATTCTAGGATGCATTTCATCAGGCCCTGGAGACTTGCAGGCATCTAACTTTTCTAAGTGATTTTTAACTTGTTCTTTTTTTATTTTATCTGCTAAACCTACCCCCTTCCCATTAGCATTCACTATGTTAGGCATTCCTTCAGACTTCTCGGTGAAGACGGAAACAAAGAAGTCATTAAGCATCTCTGCCATTTCCAAGTTTCCTGTTACTGTTTCTCCCTCTGCACTGAGCAGTGGGCCTACCCTGTCTTTGGTCTTCCTCTTGCTTCTAATAGATTGATAAAAAGTCTTCTTGTTTCCCTTTATTCCTGTAGCTAGTTTGGGCTCATTTTGTGCCTTTGCCTTTCTAATCTTGCCCCTGCATTCCCGTGTTGTTTGCCTATATTCATCCTTTGTTCATCCACTGTACCTCTTTATCTGGATCAGAGGAGCAAGGGCAGAATTTGGGGTTAAAAAAAAATGTTATGGGAACAGAACCAACATCATAACCCTAATCCCTAAGCAGGGTTTGAATTGAACTCTGATCAAAGCAAGTTGGCTTCAGCTCAGCAGCAGCACCACCCCTAGTCTCTTTAATGTTCTTAGCTTTTGCTGTGTAGCTCAATCCACTGCAGGCTAATGAATAACGTTTCAGATTTACATTCAGCAGTTCACAAAACTGTGACATCTAATGTCAATGCCAATAAACCTGTCACACTCAGATATTGTGTCTGAGGCAGTCAACTGAAAATTGATTGTGTGACTTGGTTGAATATAAATCACATATTTATTTATCCTCAACTGTGGACATATGATTAGTCGATACATATTCATAAAATATTGGTTAAGTAAATTAACACTTGCCCATCATAAATTACAGCTAGGAATAATTTGCAACATAGGGAAAATTGAAAATGTATTATTTTAGAATTGATTTGATATGTTGCATTATTTAAGCATCCCTAAATAATTTTAAGCCATGAATTTAAATACAGTACAAAACCCCATTGATGTCCAAAAGACATTTTAAAAAATGGCTTTTTTCCTTCCATTTACTATTGCCCTTTTACATATATGTTTTAACTGACCAATCCAGAAAAGAATATTTAAAGTCTCAAATTTGTCGCGGTCCTAGTGCTTCCATTGTGGGAAGATTTAAAAAATCCAATTAATTATTTAGGACCAGATTCTGATACCTTTAGGCATGCTGCATGGTAGCTGACTCCATGAGAGGCCCCTTTGGTTTTAATTTCCGTATCTTGGACATTTAAATATCTTGCCAACATCATAGGTCTGTGCCTGCTCACACTGGCTTAAACTGTGGAGCCCTCAGCCTGATGAGTGCTTACTCATATGAGTAACCTTTTTTAGTATGCAGTGCTTTTTGTAGCCAGGTTGGTCCAAGAATATGAGATATAGGGTAGGTGAGGTAATATCTTCTATTGGGCCCACTTCTGTTGGTGGAGGAGACACGTTTTCGAGATTCAAAAAGCAGATCTGAAGAAGAGCTCTGTGAAGCTTGAAAGCTTGTCTCTTCCGCCAGCAGAAGTTGGTCCAATTGAAGAAATTACCTTGTTGGGATGGTGTCAAATTATTATGAATTGCTGTGACTGATATGAATAAATGTGATAAGCATGATTTTGGTATGACTTGGTATGTCTGAACTTGCTAGAGGATTCTGGGAGTAGGATTCTCTTAACATTATATAAATGATGTGGAAAACTACCGAAGGTGCTGGAACTGCACTGGAATGGTTAAAATAACTCGATATGCGTGGACGTTTCAACATCAAACTTTGGAATATCAGCAGGGGAACCAGCCCACAAGGTAAAGAAGATGTAAAAACAGTGGTGAAAGAACAGGTTAAGGATTATTTAGGAAAACTGGACATGCACAAGTCCATGGGGCCGGATCTAATGCATCCGAGGGTGCTGAGGGAGTTGGCTGGTGTGATTGCAGAGCAGTTGGCCATTATCTTTGAAAACTCGTGGCGATTGGGGGAGGTCCTGGATGATTGGAAAAAGGCAAATATAGTGCCCATTTTTAATAAAGGGAAGACGGAGAATCTGGGGAACTACAGATTGGTCAGCCTCACCTCAGTTCCTGGAAAAATCATGGAGCAGAAATCCATTTTGAAGCACTTGGAGGAAAGGAAGGTGATCAGGAACAGTCAACCTGGATTCACTAAGGGCAAGTCACGCCTGACCAACCTGATTGCCTTCTATGATGAGATAACTGGCTCTGTGGATATGGGGAAAGCAGTGGACATGATCTATCTTGACTTTAGCAAAGCTTTTGATACGGTCTTCCACAGTATTCTCGCCAGCAAGTTAAAAAAGTATGGATTGGATGAATGGACTAAAAGATGGATAGAAAACTGGCTAGATCGTCGGGCTCAATGGGTAATGATCAATGGCTTGATGTCTAATTGGCAACTTTTATCAAGTGGAGTGCCCCAGGGGTCGGTCCTGGGGCCAGTTTTGTTCAACATCTTCGTTAATGATCTAGATGATGGGATGGATTGCACCCTCAGCAAGTTTGTGGATGACGCTAAACTGGGGGGAAAGGTAGATATGCTGGAGGGTAGGGATAGGGTCCAGAGTGATCTAGACAAATTGGAAGATTGGGCTAAAAGAAATCTGATGAGGTTCAACAAGGACAACTGCAGAGTCCTGCACTTAGGAAGGAAGAATCCCATGCACTGCTACAGGCTGGGGACCAACTGGCTAAGCTACAATTTTGCAGAAAAGGACCTGGGGATTACAGTGGATGAGAAGCTGGATATGACTCAACAGTGTGCCCTTGTTGCCAAGAAGGCTAACGGCATATTGGGCTGCATTAGTAGGAGCATTGCCAGCATATCGAGGGAAGTGATTATCCCCCTCTATTTGGCACTGGTGAGGCCACATCTGGAGTACTGCATCCAGTTTTGGGCACCCCACTACAGAAAGGCTATGGACAAATTGGAGAGAGTCCAACGGAGGACAACGAAAATGATTAGGGGGCTGGGGCATATGACTTCTGAGGAGAGGCTGAGGGAACTGGGCTTATTTAGTCTGCAGAAGAGAAGAGTGAGGGGGGATTTGATAGCAGCCTTTAAGTAACTGAAGGGTGGGTTCCAAAGAGGATGGAGCTAGGCTGTTCTCAGTGGTGGCAGATGACAGAACAAGGAGCAATGGTCTCAAGTTGCAGTGGGGGAGGTCTAGGTAGAATATTAGGAAAAACTATTTCATTAGGAGGATGGTGAAGCACTGGAATGGGTTACCTAGGGGGGTTGGAATCTCCTTCCTTAGAGGCTTTTAAGGCCCAGCTTGACAAAGTCCTGGCTGGGATGATTTAGTTGGTGTTGGTGCTGCTTTGAGCAGGGGGTTGGACTAGATGACCTCCTGAGGTCTCTTCCAACCCTAATCTTTTATGATTCTTCTGTGATTCTATGCGATCAGTGGGCTTGGTGTGAGCTGACATGGGTCAAAATGACCCTTTCTGGATGACATCATGCTAAGAGCTTAAGTGAATAATTGCTGAGGGTAAATGTTGATTGAGCTTCAGTCTGGGTCTGTTCTGCAGCCCCTCCTTCCAAAATATTAATTAGAGTATACCAGTAATGAACTCCCACAAGGCATATTTCTGGGACATGTGACTCCTTTGAGAACAAAAGTTATAAATGCTAAACAAAGTAAATTAGTTAAGTGAGTTCCCCAATTAACATCTGAAGAGGTTCAAGACTGTGAGACAGAAGTCCTCGGGGTGACCTAGACCCTGCTTCGGGGAACATTTAACAGACCAAGTACCTAAAAGAGGAAAGAAGAGAAGAAAAGAAGTCTGCATCTAGAATTGGTAGATATATCTGCATTGTTTGCTAATCAGGATACTGTGTAAGGCCAACATAGTTACTGAGGGTTTATGCTTGGGGAGTTAAGGCTTATAGGAAAAGATGTGTACTGTGTAACCTTAACTACTTGTGTGATTCTTTCTCAAATAAAATACTGTGCATTAAACATGTGGGTTTCTGAATTCTAACTGGTACTGGTAACATCTTCTTGTGAATGCACCAGCGTTGAATTTTAAACCTGGTTCATGCGGGGCATCAGTTTTTCACTTTCTGGACCCTGTACCAAATAAATGCAGATTGATGTGGAGTGACTGAAATGATGTTTTTCTTTTTTTCACGGACATACATTCTGAAAAGAAGTATCATGGTGTGTGAGTTTAGATCTCAAACACAAAACAGCTTCTCTTTGAAAAGCCTGAAGAACACAGAATTGTTCTTAGGTTAGACAAAATAAAATGTCTGGCTTAGTTGGTGATCTCTGAGAAAGGGCTGCTAGCGTATACAGAATAATGGAATATTCTTCGTTAATAATTGTAAAATAGAGAAATGTAATGGCACTTGCCTCTGGCATTCTTGAGGCGTTTAGATCTCAGGAGTGTTTTCCCTTCTGATTCAAGGTGCATAACAACCAAACACAAAAGTGTGCTTAGATTTCTATCCCAAATGCCCACCCACTTTTAAAAAGTGAATTCTAATGTCAGTCGGAATAACTCCATTGTCAATGGAGCTACACCAGTTTCCACAATTTGAGGATAGGGCCCTAGCTTTGCACCTTCAGCTAGCATTCTACATGTTCCCTCCGTGCTGAACTCTAAAGAGAAGTGCCTGAGGAAGTCACTCCCATTTACTGGCTCTGTGGCTGGCGCGGTTTAGGAGTGCAGTGTAGGTAAGGATGCTGAGAAGGCCTTGGATAGTGACTTCAGTTGCTCTTCAGCAAGAGCTTGCTTCTACTCCCACTGAAATTGGTGGCCAAGCTGTCCCTGAGGCATGTTCAGGCCTCCACTGAGTTCACTGGGGTGTGTTCAGGCTTCCACTGCCTCTGCAGTGAAGCCCTCTAGAAGAATAACAGCAAAGGTGAGCAGAATCCCATGGGTTTGGCCAACAGAGACATGGAAGGGGAGAGGGCTGGTTCTGCTCCCATTTCCCTCCTCTGAGCCCCTCCACAGGTTTCCCAATCTGGAGGTTCAGAGAGGGGACAAGCGAGGGGAGAATGGGGATGGCTGCTCTGTGTGGCATTCCTCTTTACACTCCTGCAACCCCGTGTCCCTCCAAACCCATGGGACAAACCAGAGCTTGTCACTGCAGACTGAGCCTACAGTGAATCATATAGGTTCTTTCTCTTGGGGAGCCCATCAGGAACTTTGCTGAAAAGGGGCTGGGGGAGCGGGGGGGAAAAAACATTTTGGGTCAGTTCAACAAACCAATTCAATTAGCCTCGAGCTGACCTGAAACAAAATATTGTGTTTGGTTTTTCCTAGGAATAGGTTGACTTTTTTTTTTTTTTTTTTTTTTGCTTGGGAGCAACTGCATTTTCTATTGAAATATCATTTCAGTGGAAAATTCCCAACCAGCTCTAGCCAATATCATTGCTCATAGGGTCCCAAGAGGAAAAAATGCAGGTGTTTGCCAGCAGAGTGATAAGTGATTGGTACACATGAGTTAGTGTGGCCGGGACCTGTTCTAAGAGTTGAAGACTTGCAAGCTTCTCCTCTGAGACCCATAAGGGCAAAGTGGGTGCACTTGAGGTGGGAGCACTCAGAGACCAGAAAGAGGGCAGTGGGTTAAGGGCAGAAGGCTTTTTCTAAATGTTCTAGAATCATAGAAATGTAGGCCTGGAGAGGCCCTCGAGGTCATTCAGTCCATCTCTCCTGCACTGAGGTTGGATTAAGTATGCCTAGTCCATCCCTGACACATGTTTGTCTAACCTGTTTTTAAAAACCCGAGCAAATACTCCCAAGACTGGTGGGTAACATTGAAGTTAAACTCCCCAACCAGTCACAAACTGTGCTTCTGAGCCCCACACTGGTTATCAAGAAACAAATACAAAAATAATAATAATTAAAAAAAAAAAACCCCCCACAGCTCCCTTATTGCATTCCAGTTCTCTGGTTCCCAATCAGCATCTAGGTCCAGTACAGTGAGAAGCTATTTTACAACTCTGCTCCCTATACAAAATGTTCTTCTGAACCCCAAAGGGCCAGCCACATTACTAGGCCAATATTAGGTTGGATCTTACCCAAAATATCATGCCGCTAGCCAATCCTTTAGTGTCTAAAACAAAAGGTTTATTATAAACCTTGGCTGGGATGATTTAGTTGGTGTTGGTCCTGCTTTGAGTAGGGGATTGGACTAGATGACCTCCTGAGGTCTCTTCCAACCCTAATATTCTGATTCTATGATTCTAAAGAAAGAAGAGAGATGCACAGCACAAGTTTGAAATACATACATACCCTACATATCTATAACTCATAATACAAAGGTGATGCAAACATATAAACAAGATTGTCATACTTGGCAAATTGTAACATTTTCGCAGATACCTCACATGGCATACCCGGTCAGATTCCTTGTAATTTTATAATATTGGTGTTAACAATACCATAAAGTGTCCCAGATTCCATACAGCATCATACTAGGGAACAGCCCTGACTCTGTCTGTGGTAGCCACCCACTCATGTAGCTGCACTGGTGCTGATCCCTAAATGTAGACAAGAGTAAGCTGAGGCTTGCAGTGATTGAGATAATTGGGTTTGATCCTGATTACAGGGAGAACTGAACCTTGATTAGCTTCATCAGCGTGAACCTCTGCATACCCTTATCTACATTTAGGGTGTCTTCACTGCAGAGTTAGGCTGGTGATTGGCACCTGGGGTTAGCTAGCTAGGGTTAGCCTAGCTGAGGTGTGAGTAGCCACTCTGCACTCCCCGGGGTGTGTCACTAGGACTTCTTCTTCGAGTGATTGTTCACGTCCATTACACATTAGGTGTACGCGCGCCGCGTGCACGGACGTCGGAAACTTTTTCCCTTAGCGGCTCCCGTCGGGTCGGCGGGCCCCCTCCTTCCCGCCAGAGCGGCGCCCCGCTCCAGGGTATATATATCCCTGCCGACCCGACCCCTCCAGTTCCTTCTTACCGTCCGTGGCGGCGTTGGAACAACTCTGTCTCTCGTCTGAGAGTGTCCCTTAGCAAATAGTCATTAGAGTTATCTAGTAGTTATCAGTTAGTTATAAGATAGAGTTTACTCAGTAGTTAACGGCTCATTAGAGTACTTAAAGCTTCTGCTGGGGTTTGTTCAGCCCCGGCACCGGCCCCGGGCGGTGGGGTATGCCACACGCCCAGGGTTTCAAGGCCTGTGCCACGTGCCGCAGGCCTATGCCATTGAGCGACCCCCACGCTTCGTGTCTGTGTTGCCTGGGGGAAGCTCACCAGAAAGAGCGCTGCAAAATCTGCAAGGCTTTTAAGCCCAGAACTAGGAAAGAGAGGGACTTTCGCCTTAAGCAGCTGCTCATGGAGACGGCGCTACAGCCCTCCACTTCGACGGCACCGTCTGCCTCCGTGCGAAGCGCACCGGCTTCGGTGAGGGAACCGGCACCGGCGGGTCACTCGAAGACCGCGGCACCGACCCAGCGGGGAAGGGCACGACGCCGATCGTCTTCGCCGGCGAAAGTGAAGGGCCAGCCTAAGGCCCGCGGTTGCTCCCCACATAAGAAGGCGGCACCGGTAAAGACCTCGAGTGCCCCTAAGGCCGACATGGCCTCGTCAAGGACCCCGGTAGTGGCTCCGGCGCCGAAGGGCCCGTCGAGCCCCGGGATGAGCGCGTCGAGCGACAATGAAGGGCTAGAGGAACTTGTGGAACAGCCCTCCACTCCGGACACGTTTGAGGCAGCTAAGGACCTCATCGCCTTGTCCGTTGAGGCCCCAGTACGCGCTGAAGGCGCCCCGCCTATGCTGCCGTGCAGAGGCAAGCCGGCGATGGTGCGCCCGTCACGGTCGCCGTCTCGGCACCGTTCCAGGGACGGGTCCCGGTCGAGCTCCGCCTTGGTGGACTCCCGGTTGCCCCCGGCGCAAGAAGCACCGCAGCAGTCGGGCTTCAGCATACGATCGGCACCGACTCAGCAACCGAGCACGAGTCGGCACCGTGAAGCATTGGCGGCTCGTTACCCAAGGCCGACCAGCCGTTCCCGGTCCCGGGATCACCGGTACCGTTCCAGGTCCAGGTCAATGAGGCGCCGTTCCAGGTCCTGGTCGCGAAGGCGCTATTCTCCAAGATCGGACCGGCACCGTCCTACGGCGCCACCGTGGCCTTCCAGGTCACCGTCCGTGGTCTCGGGGACTGACTCAGACCGATACGGCGGGGTTGCCCGTAGGTCACAGGCCAGCAGGGGCTACGGACAGTCACAATGGGGCCAGCCGAGCCAATGGCCATTCTGGACACCCTGGGCCTACCACCAACAAGGGCCCCCAATGAGGGCCTCGAGATCCGGGCCATCCCGGTACCGATCCCGCTCCCCGCGGCACCGTCCGCCATCGTATAGGGAGGCAACGGTCTCTAGACCATCAGAGCGGGAAAGAGGGGACTCGGCACCGAGTACGGTACCGTCCCAATCCCACGCGGCGGGTCATGCCGCAGAGGAGCAATTGGCTGAGGCCGGATTGCAGGATACTGAGGATGGGCAAAAGGCCCTGACCTCTTCCTCCTCGCCAGATGAGGTAGTTGCGGGCACATTGGTGTCCGGCCCTCCCCCGATTGACCATCGGGCACATCAAGACCTGCTTCGCCGGGTAGCCCTTAATCTGGGTTTGCAGGCGGAAGAGACCGTGGAGCAGGACGACCCCATGGTCGATATCCTGAGCCCAGAGGGCCCCTCCAGAGTCGCTCTCTCGATTATACGGACAGTACAGTCCAACTATAAGACGGTGTGGCAAACACCGGCCTCCAGTGCGCCAACTGCAAAGGGCGTGGAGAGAAAGTACTTCGCCCCATCTAGAGGGTTTGACTTCCTCTTTCTACATCCGTCCCCCTGTTCGCTGGTGGTCTCGGCGGTGAACGAGAAAGAGCGGCATGGCCAGCAAGCTCCTGCCCCCAAGGGCAAGGAAGCTAAGAGATTGGACTTATTCGGGAGGAAAGTCTATTCATCGGGAGGCCTTCAGCTGAGGATCGCCAATCAGCAGGCGATCCTAAACAGGCACAATTTCAACTCCTGGGCATCAGTCGCCAAGTTTAAGGACTCCCTCCCACCTGACGCTCATCAGGAGTTCACGGCCCTGGTAGAGGAAGGAATGGCAGTGGCCAAGACCTCTTTACAGGCCGCTCTAGACTCAGCCGACGCTGCGGCTAGAACAATTGCGTCGGGAGTCGTGATGCGGCATTCGGCGTGGTTGCAGGCTTCAGGTCTCCCCCCGGAGGTACAGACCACGCTGCAGGACCTCCCGTTTGAAGGTTCGGGCTTGTTTTCCGACCAGACGGACGCCAGGCTGCATAGCCTTAAGGACTCACGAGCGACCCTTAAGTCACTGGGTATGCACACGCCGGTGACGCAGCGTAAGCCCTTCAAACCCCAGCCGCCGCAAAGGCATTACCACCCTCGGCCCCGACACGAGCCTTACCGCCGTCGAGGCAGGGATAATAGGCGGAGACGAAACAATACGCCTAACCAGGGCCAGAATCATGGCCAGGGCAAGCCACAGCCGGGAAATAAACCAGGCTTTTGAAGCTACGCCCGAGGACAGCGTACCACGTCCTATACCGGATCCTCCTTTGGGTTTCAAGGACCGTCTGTCCCGTTTCTACCGGGCCTGGTCGCGCATAACATCGGACCGCTGGGTCCTGCGCACAGTGAAGGCGGGTTATACCCTCCAGTTTTCCTCGCCCCCTCCCTGCCATCCCCCTTCCCCGTCCCTCTTCAGGGACCCTTCTCACGAGCAACTCCTCGTACAGGAGGTACAGACCCTTCTCACTGCAGGAGCAGTAGAAGAGGTCCCTCTGGACCTAAGGGGAAAAGGATTCTATTCCAGATACTTCCTGATTCCCAAGGCAAAAGGGGGCCTCCGTCCTATCTTGGACCTGCGCGATCTAAACAGGTTCCTGATCAAAGCGTGCTTTCGTATGGTCTCCCTTGGAACTATTATCCCATCCCTGGATCCGGGGGATTGGTATGCTGCCCTCGATATGAAAGATGCCTATTTTCACATCGCAATCAATCCGGCCCACAGGCGGTTTCTGCGCTTCATCGTCGGCTAGCGCCATTTCCAATTTACGGTCCTGCCCTTCGGCCTGGCGTCAGCACCACGGGTGTTCACGAAGTGCATGTCCGTGGTAGCAGCCTTCCTTCGAAAAAGAAGGATGCGTGTGTTCCCGTACCTGGACGATTGGCTACTCGTGGGCAGGTCGGAGGCCGAAGTCCGATCTCACGTAACGCTGGCCTTGCAGACGTTCGACAAGCTCGGCCTCCGGGTCAACATGCCGAAATCCACGTTAGTCCCCACTCAGAGGCTGGACTTCATAGGTGCTACCCTGGACTCGGTAACCGCGCGAGCAAGTTTACCAGAGGCACGGTTCATGTCAATTCACGGGGCCGTAAGCTCGGTCCAAAAATTTCCCACGACAACAGCAAGATGTTGCATGCAACTTCTGGGGCATATGGCAGCTTGCACACACGTGGTCAGACATGCCCGGCTGAGGCTCCGGCCTTTACAGTTGTGGTTCGCCCACATGCATTGCCCCAACAGAGACCCATTGGATCAAGTAGTCACGATCCCAAACCAGGTGCTCAGCTCGCTACGCTGGTGGCTCGATCGCCAGCAGGTATGCGAGGGGATCCCCTTTGCTACCCCACAACCCACTCTGACGTTAGTGACAGACGCATCAGACATGGGTTGGGGGGCGCACCTGGGGGAACTGCGGACCCAAGGGCTGTGGTCCAGAGAGGACAAGCTGCTTCACATCAATCTGAAGGAGCTAAGAGCGGTTCGCCTCGCCTGCCAGACCTTCCACGCCTTCCTAAAAGGTCACAGCGTGGCAGTCCTGACGGACAACACTACCGCCATGTTCTATATAAACAAGCAGGGCGGGTCCCGGTCTTCTCCCCTCTGTCACGAGGCTCTCCAATTATGGAACTTCTGTATAGCCCATGCGATACACCTCATCGCGACGTATCTTCCGGGAATTCAAAACGGCTTAGCAGACCGCCTCAGCCAATCCTACCGAATGCACGAATGGACGCTGAGAGGAGACGTCCTGCATTCGATCTTCCGGAGGTGGGGTTTTCCCCGGGTGGATCTATTCGCCACCAGGGACAACAGCCAATGCCCTCAGTTCTGCTTGTTCCAGAACCTCAGCCCGGGATCAGTAGCGGATGCCTTCATGATCCCACGGGGAGGGAGCCTAAAATATGCCTTCCCTCCATTTCCACTTATACACAAGGTTCTTCTCAAGACCCGCAGGGACAGGGCAACGATCATACTTATTGCCCCGGGTTGGCCCCGCCAGCATTGGTTCACGTCCCTGCTGGAACTGTCCATGGCTGATCCAATCACCCTTCCCCTCCATCGCGACCTAGTCACACAAGACAAAGGTCGCCTACTCCACCCGAACCTGTCTTCGCTTCATCTCACGGCATGGTATCTCTCTGGCTGAACGATGCAGAACATAGGTGCTCTCACCAGGTTCAGCAAGTCCTCCTTTATAGTAGGAAGCCCTCTACAAGGGCAACATACCTGGCGAAGTGGAAAAGGTTCTCCCACTGGTGTGAGCCTCAACGCATACAACCTTTACAGGCCTCGGTTCCGTCCATCTTGGACTATTTACTGCACCTCAAGAATCAAGGGCTTGCGCCCGCCTCAATTAGAGTTCACTTAGCCGCTATTTCGGCTTTCCATCCGGGAGAGTTGGGAGTGTCAGTATTCTCCAACCCCACAGTGGCCCGATTCCTTAAGGGGCTGGAAAGGGTGTTTCCCTACTCACGCCCGCCGGTTCCGACGTGGTCTCTGAACCTAGTGCTAAATAGACTTATGAGTCCCCCCTTTGAGCCCCTGGCCACTTGCTCCCTCACGCACCTCTCCTGGAAGGTGGCGTTTCTCGTGGCCATCACGTCGGCCAGAAGGGTATCGGAATTGAAGGCCCTCTCGTCGGAACCACCCTATACGGTGTTCCATAAAGATAAGGTGCAACTTAGGCCGCACCCCAAATTCCTCCCAAAGGTGGTGTCACAGTTTCACATGGGGCAAGACATTTGCCTTCCGGTGTTTTTTCCTAAACCCCATACGGACCCTCACCACTGCAGCCTACATACCCTGGATGTCCGAAGGGCGTTGGCATTTTACCTGGAGCGGACCAGGTCGTTCCGCAGAACACCCCAGCTGTTCATTGCGATTGCGGAACGTATGAAAGGCTTGCCTATTTCGACACAGCGCTTGTCGGCATGGATTGTGCATTGTATACGCACTTGTTATGAGCTCGCCAATGTTCCGGCCCCGGAGATCCGGGCCCATTCGACTAGAGCCCAAGCGTCCTCAATGGCCTACTTGGCGCAGGTCCCGATCCAGGAGATCTGTAAGGCAGCCACCTGGTCGTCCATACATACGTTCACAGCCCACTACGCGATCCATCATCAGACCAGAGAGGACGCGATGGTCGGTCGGGCTGTGTTACAGTCAGTTGTACCTTGACTCCTACCCACCTCCAATGGTAAGCTTGGGAATCACCTAATGTGTAATGGACGTGAACAATCACTCGAAGAAGAAAAAACGGTTACTTACCTTCTGTAACTGTTGTTCTTTGAGATGTGTTGTTCACGTCCATTACACTTCCCACCCTCCTTCCCCTCTGTCGGAGTCTCCGGCAAGAAGGAACCGGAGGGGTCGGGTCGGCAGGGATATATATACCCTGGAGCGGGGCGCCGCTCTGGCGGGAAGGAGGGGGCCCGCCGACCCGACGGGAGCCGCTAAGGGAAAAAGTTTCCGACGTCCGTGCACGCGGCGCGCGTACACCTAATGTGTAATGGACGTGAACAACACATCTCGAAGAACAACAGTTACAGAAGGTAAGTAACCGTTTTTTCTGGGGGCATATCCCATGGTTCTTTGTGCTGCAGCCAGCTGAGCCCTATGATTCTTTCCCAGTGAATTGTGGAAGAACTTGTGTGTCCAGGCACATAGGGAGAATTGTGGGAAAGCATTGGAGAATAATCAGCACTTGAGCGATTTAGCTTGTGTCCTCACTGCAAAGTGGGCAGGTTACCAGCCCAAATGAAACTGGAATCTGGGCTCTAACCCACATCCCCTGCCATACCAAGGGCCCAAAAGCACCACTGAACTTGGGAGAGAGGGTTGTGTAGGTGGACAAGTGGGGGTTAGAGGCAACACCCAGGCTAACTCTGCAGTGAAGATATACCCTTTAGGGGTCAGCAGCAGAACAGCTACACCCATTGCCAGCCAGTCACGGCTGTGTTTAGATAAAGCCATGGATGTCTACAATCCAGCACTTGTCAAAACCATCAGAGTTACCTCCTCTTCTGCAGCCAAGTATTTGCATGTCCATTAATTCTGAGGTCCTTATGTCATTCAGGTTAGTAAAGGAGGAGTCAATTTCCTGGCTGTGGTTAGAAAACAAACTGCTGAAATAGAATATCAGGGTTGGAAGGGACCTCAGGAGATCAACTAGTCCAACCCCCTGCTCAAAGCAGGACTAATCTCCAGACAGATTTTTACCCCAGTCCCTTAAATGGCCCCCTCAAGGATTGAGCTCACAACCCTAGGTTTAGCAGGGCAATGCTGAAAACCACTGAGCTATCCCTCCCCCCTCAAACACACCTGGCTTAGAATCAAAAACCCTTGGTGAATGAGGAGTTGTTCAGAAGTAACTTGGCTACTGGGGTGTGTGCGTGTTCCTATCAGTGACTCTGTGGGAACTGTATGCTGTCAAAGCCTTTTGAAGTATGAGTGGGGTCGAAAGCCAATAGTCTTGGAAGAGACCAAAGTAAATGGATTAGCATATGTCTGTAATCAAAAGCCCACAGGGATCCTGTATTAGGGACCAGAAATATGATAACTTTTGTATACACATCACAACAGAAGGGGATATAAATTATCCTAGCAACACTAATGGAAGTTGGCCTTACTTTGCGGAGACAGAAGGGACGTGTGTGAGGTGCAGGGTTGCTTCTCATTTCTATGATTGAGGTGGGATTAGGGGAATCAGTTTAGCTTCTCTGATAGGAAAAGGAAGGGGTTTAGTCTGCTCCAGTTACTTTTAACCAAACATTGCTGCTATTTTACAAATAGTTACAACACAGGGGAGTACAAGGATTGCAATTGTGCCTGGCAGTGAGAATAGTGAGATTTCTCCCCCCGCCCCCTTACATACTGGTCAGGCAGCCTGGCCATAATGGTTTTATTTCTACTTTCTGTTTTCCTCCTTAAATCAGTTCCCTTTTTTAGAACCATCGAGGCTGATGGCTCTAGCTGGTTATTTTGGGGAGGCGTTGTCTGTCACAGGATTATAGACGGGACGGGGTATGGCTGAGGTTGGGACTTGACTGAGGGTGAATTAGCTGAAGCTCAATTCAGAGGTGACACTGAGGGAAGCCTACAGAGGATCTGGTGTGAGGCTCAAGTCTCAGTTGACTACTGAGCGGGTTCAGTTGCACTTCTCTTCTGTAAAAGTCCTAAAGCCACGATTGCATCCACATACGAATGTACAGTGATCTTGTCCTACAGATGATGAATGCACGGCACGATCCTCAACTGGGAGGAAGGGACAGAGTTTCCTAACAAGCTGCAGATGGCCAAAGGCTTTTTTCCCCACTGACGCAGCCTGATCATCCGGGCTTAGAGATGAGTCGAACATCTGTGCTTTATAAGACAATTGCAATCATTGCTGTCTCATATGGTCCTTTGTTACTTCCCGTTTAGAGTATCACAATGTGCTCTGCATGGGGCTAACCTTGAAGGTTACTCAGAAATTAGTGTGGAATGTGACTGGCTTTGTAAATGAACTACAAGGAGCCTATTGCAATTCTCCAGAGTACCTGGACTTGCCGTTTCCTTCTGGCTGAGATTCAAAGCGATGGCTGATCTGTGCCTGGGATCCTGGCTACCGGAAAGACTTCATCTTTTTCTGTATGCCACCATGGCAGATCTAGTCTCTGGATCTGTAAGAGTGGGGCAGAAGCCTGGGTATTCTCTAGAGAGAGCCCTTGGCTCTGGACCTTGCCTCCTACACTGATCTTGAAGAACTAGAGTAGCCTTCAGGGTATGGAATGAGGCCCATCTCTTCTCTTAGGCTTGTGTTTGAGGAGGGCGATTATGGGGTTACTATGTAGTTTGAATGGCCATGAGAGTTTTTCAATATCAAATGTTCTTAATCACGAATTTATGGGCATTTTTACAAATCAATAAGATTATTGTCAAACAAAGCCGTGACAAATAAATTGATGTCTCACTTGTGACTCTTGAATGCTTCCTGAACCCTTCCTCTGAAGAGGCCATTGCAACATTCGGTTTGGCATTTCTAGAGGCTACAACCGTGCAGCATCCCCAGAAGTGTGAAAATTGTTACCATCCCCCTTTTCCCCCGTCTTTGAAAAAGTGTATAAATTGAAGAAGCTAGAGAATTTGCATGGAAGACATGGCAAGATGGACGGGAAGCCCTGTTATTCTGACAAATAATGACCAGAGTTGTGCTTATAATACTGGGGAAAAGAGAGAGCTGGAACGCCTATTGTTATCAAACTAGCTGAGCTATCCAGCATAAAGAGGGGAAAGTGATGGAATGATTTCAAGCAGAAAAATAGATAATCTCCCATCCCGGGTTAAATGGTTGGGAGAATTTATGGGATATTTAGGAGACAGACAGTTCACTCTATATCACAGCTTGAGGCCTTCAACATTAGTTTCAAGTAACACAGTAGGATGCCTGGCCTTTGCCTTTCAATTTCTAGTAATGTCTAAGCTAATCCAAATAGGCATGTTTAACAGGAGATGGTGAAGAGCTACTGGGAAAGAGAAAGAAACCTGATAGTTGAAATATGTAGTTTAATTTGTTTTACTTGTCCTGGGAAGAGCTGAAATCCCCGTGTGTGGGTTTTTTTTATGTCTCTGAAGTATTTTTATATACATCCTTTTCTCGGTCTTAAACATTCAGAAATGTCATTCTGTGGTTCAGTTTATAAAATCGGTTGATCAAATGAATTTGTAAATGGGTTCATAATGAGGAAGCTCCAGCTATTCTTTTCTGTTTAGCATTCTGCTGAATGTATTTGTTTCTCATGAGTTACACTGTCAATGGGCCTAATCTTGCAAGGTCCTGGGCACCCATAACCCCTATTTATTCCCACTGAAATCAATGGGAAACAGAAGGTGTTCAACACCTAGTAGGAGGCACTCGGTATAGTACTGGGCATTAGGCAGCTATTGATCATTTTCATTTTGACCTGTTTGCTATATACAAAAGGCTCCCTCATCCTCCCCCTCTTCTTACTCCCACTGAAGTTTGTGAGAAAGGGGCTTGTAGAAGGACTGGAGGATGGGGTCCAGTATTTCCCTGTTTGCAGTGTATCACTTCAGCATGTAATCAATGTTCTTAACACAGTTCTATTTCTTTCTTCAGTTATGGCCTGATCCAAAGACCATTAACGTCAATGGAAAGACACTCATGGACTTCAATGGACTTTGCAACAGGCTCTTTATGTTTTGTCAAGTGTTGTCAGCACCTCAAACCAAATTTACTTCATATGATCCCGATCTGTAATTCATTGCACCTGCGCAGAGTCCCATTGACTTCAGTAGAACTCCATGTAGGTGCAGCAGTCTGCCTGTATGCAATGAATTGTAGGGCTGTGGGGTCTATGTTACTATTATTATCAAGCCAGTCCTGGAGGACTTGAGCAAACCTCCAGTGGGAGTCAGTCAGACTTCTGCATAAGTCAGGATTGTGATTGCTCAGATATGCCACAATGGGAGAGAAAGTCCAGTTCCTGTCGTAAATATGAATCTAGTTGGCTGGCTTACTACTTTGTGAACTGGAATTAGTTTGTGCTTTTGCTTTTATGCAATGGAGAATCCCTTTTCTCTGTGGCTCATGGCCTGGAAATAAGGGCATGAGGTGTAATAATATAACAACTGTTATAAAGCTAAATGTTTGTCTTCAAAGGACTTTGAAAACTCATAACAAAGATTTTCAAAAGTGACTAATGACTTTTGGGTGCCCAACCTGTGGCACTGTAAATGAGCCTAAGTTTTAGAAAATGCTGATCACTCGCCCTCTGAAAATCTTTTGTCTTTAAGGTCTTTCAAGCAGAAGTTGAACTGAGAGAGGGGACAAGGAAGGTGGTACTTTTCTAAGCTCCTCCCACAAAATAAGCGAGTCACTAAAATGAGACACTGCTCAAGGTAGATTGTGCAGATGTTCAAAGTATGATGATGTATGCTTTCTGAACTCTGCTGGACTCAAGGTCTGCTAGGCACTGTGGCATTGTCGGCTTGATTGAGGGGGAAAATGGCGTTATCTTCTAAATGCCACCCACCTATGGCACCAAAACAAGATGTTGTTCACAGTAAGTTGTGTGCAGATCTGTGATCTTCCTTCTCCTTTCTAACATGAGGAATGCAATAGTTAACCATGATGACATTTAAAATCCAATCACTAGGCATCCGAGTTAACTCCTCACTGAGAAGAATGAAGTAGTTCACAGCTCTCAGAGCTTCTTTGTTCCAGGCTCTCTGCAGACTCCTGAAGACACGATTGCATCGATTACATCAGTTCACATTTCTGAAATTTTCTTCACAACCATAACATCTAGAGACTTTTTTCCATTTAACATGAAAACTGTGGTTCTGGAGAACATGATAGCTGCTGCAGAGAGGTATCACTGTATTGTACCCCTGTGTAGTGGCCCAATCTGAAACCTAGTCTCTGGCTGTGCACCCAGAAATCAAGTCATCCCCAATTGCTAGTCACATCTGGAAATCTTGGCTTGAAAGGGACCCACGAGTCAATTGGTGTCCAAAATGAGAATTTGTAAGGAAAAAAAAATTGCCTAACCCAAGGAGTGCTAGAATGCTTCCCACAATCTCTATATATTGCTATGAGTTTGTTCACTGTTTTTAAAGTTTACTGGAATCTATTTTTTTAAACAGAAGAGAGTCCTGGAATGATATTGAAAAGTACAACAGTAATTACATTGTATGTATGAAGATCTATTATTATATATTTTTAAAACTTTTACTTTCTTGATCTCTTTTCTTGATTTTGTTGCTAGTAACTGAGATAGTGGTAAGTGCAGGTCCTCTGCATCAATAGAATACTATTTGTCGGTTTATACCATACTCATTGTCCTAATATCTGAGAGCTTTCACATTTTTACTGTTGGACTCGCTCTGGCAAAGTATTCATTCAAATGCATCCAGTTTTAATTGGGCAAATAAATAGTACTTTCAGGAAATACCTAATCAGAATGATGGGCTAATTTCTCTCGTGCTGATATCTGTTAGGTGCAGGAGAAGTCGGAGGGAGGGCTGTCGAAACTGGCTCTAGCTCCCTGATTCTCCACCTTCCATAGCTCAAACTCTAGCCCCGGCCTAATTTAAAGCAGCCTCGCGGGCCGCTCTGACTCCTGGCAGCTGCCAGAAATCCTCAAGGGATGATCTATCAGCTAAGAAGTGACAGAGAGCATTAGTGCTCTGGCCACATCTCTCCCACTGATGCCTCCTCCATTGTGGTCAGCAGTGGGGGAAGGTGTGCCATAGGCGCTGTCTAGGCCGACTTTATGCTAGCTGAGATCTTTCCCTGTAAGGAGAATGATCAGCTGGTCAAATATAGCCAGAATCTGGTTGCTTCATGTCACCTGAGTGGCACAAAAGGGGCTAATTGTAGGAGAGAATCTGGCCTTATATCTTCAGGATAACTAAAAGGAAGATGGGAATATATCAAAGAAGTCTTAGATGGATACAGTTCTTTTCCATCTACAGAAAAAGAGAAGCACTAATACCATAATATTATATTAATTTATCTCAGTTTACTGCTGGCCAGTCAGCACTCACAGCCAACTGTATGTAATCATCTAGCCAAAAATGTAAAGGAACATAATCTATTGTTATGATCTATGGAGCACATTCAGCTCTGGTGTAAGTATGGAGGCACAATTCCATCAACTTTAGTGGGAACATACAGGTCAGTGCTGCATTTGGCCCTATATCTTCTAAAGGTATTTCTAGACGATGCAGCGATGTGCCCTGTGCTTTCTTTCACTCTGCTTAATAGCAGGCAGATCAGCACATTTTTCAAGCTGTGATGCTATATTTTACATTTGCATGGAAGGTCAAGAACTTTTTTGCATGTGCATGTTATTTTGGTGAAGTTTTCTTAATGATGCAGGTAAGGAGGGTGTCATTTTTTAAGGGCATTGACCAAAATGATGCAAAGACAGCCACTGAAATCAGAGAGGCTGATTCTTGATGACATCCCAGATTTTGCTACCTTGAGTTAAAAACCCAGTACTTCCCCCTCATTAAACGTAAACTTATTGTGTGTTTCATATATACAGTGTGTATATGTAGATATATCTCCCAGAAAAGAAAATAACCTCAGCCCATCATCTTCTACTATATAGGACTGAATGTCCAGCCATTCATCTGGCCTATTTAATGTAATTTTCCTATTATTCAAGTGTAATAAAAAGACTAGATAATAGAGTGTGATTTGGAGCAGTTCTCTGAAGCTATCCTGAGAGACCTTTTTCCTGACACCCTACTCCCCGGCGGGGAAGTGACTGGCCATCATGGGCCTGCTGTAAATTACTCAATACCATTCCAGATTCTAGGTAATTATTTGAGATGTTCTAAACCTATTGAAACGACGAGGAGTCCAGTGGCACCTTAAAGACTAACGGATTTATTTGGGCAGAAGCTTTCATGGCTTATGCCCAAATAAATCTGTTAGTCTTTAAGGTACCACCGGACTCCTCGTTGTTTTTGTGGATACAGACTAACATGGCTACCCCTCTGATACTAAGCCTATTGATTATGTCTCTGTGTGCTTAAATCTAATAAATTGTAGTTTTAGATAAGAGCACGCTTACTTGTATTAATTTTTCATCAGACAGAATTTCTGTGTTCCCATTGACACTGCCTGGAATGAAACAATTAAGTTACCACTGCTTTGTGTTCTGAAAACCCTGGGTAACAGACCAAGTGCTCACCTGTACCATCGCAACAGCGTTTGAAAACTGCCTTGAAAGTGTTTCTACCAATGAAGCAAAACTTCAGGGTCAAGCCTCACCTGGTCATTCTCTATCTAATGGTAAAGCTGAAGATTCTGATTTCTGGGTGGAGCTCTGTCAGATCACAGCAGCTGATTGTCAAATATTTTGAATACCCAGTCTTTGCCATGGTTTAATTGCAAGAGGGAGAAATGTAGTGTTGTGCTATCTATTGAGATGCAGTGGACTGCAGATAATTCTGGTTTCCTTAAAGGCTCCTGACTTTCTAAACTTCACCTTTGGTTAAGACCTGTAGTTTACAGAGTATATGTAAAGAGGTATACTAGCTCACTTCGACTTGTCGGGGGACTCTTCCTAGGCCAGCACCACTCTGTTCTAGGTTTTGTGTTTGAAAACCTACCAGTGAGATACAGAATACATATAATGGGGGGTTGGGATGGGGGAAGAACCTCAGGGAGGAGGTTTAGGGATAAATCCACACTGTGGACTCCGCTTTTAGGGCTTGAAACTGGAGTTCTATGATCTGGGTGTGCTACAGCTCTCCTATCCCCTCAAGACAAGTCGGGATAGGTTAGTTCCCTTTAATCATTTTTGTTGCTCTTCTCTGCACTTTCTCCAATTTGTCCATATCTTTCCTGAAATGTGGCACACAATACTCCAGTTGAGCCTAATCAACATGGAGTAGAGCAGAAGAATTACTACTCGTGTATTGCTTACAAGATTCCTGCTAATACATCTCAGAATGATGTTTGCTTATTTTGCAACAGTGTTACACTATTGACTCCTCTTTAGCTTGTGATCCACTATAACCCCCAGATTCCTTTCTGCAGTACTACTTCCTAGGCAGTCATTTCCCATTTTGTATGAGCACAACAGATTGTTCCTTCCTAAGTGGAGTACTTTGCATTTATTCTTAGACTCAGACTCAGACTTTAAGGTCAGAAGGGACCATTATGATCATCTAGTCTGACCTCCTGCACAATGCAGGCCACAGAATCTCACCCACCCACTCCTGTAACAAACCCCTAACCTATGTCTGAGTTATTGAAGTCCTCAAATCGTGATTTAAAGACCTCAAGGTGCAGAGAATCCTCCTGCAAGTGACCCGTGCCCCACGCTGCAGAGGAAGGCGAAAAACCTCCAGGGCCTCTGCCAATCTGCCCTGGAGGAAAATTCCTTCCCGACCCCAAATATGGCGATCAGTTAAACCCTGAGCATGTGGGCAAGATTCACCAGCCAGCACCCAGTAAAGAATTCTCTGTAGTAACTCAGATCCCACCCCATCTAACAGACCATTGGGCATATTTAACTGCTAATAATCAAAGATCAATTAATTCCAAAATTAGGCTATCCCATCATATCATCCCCTCCATAAACTTATCAAGCTTAGTCTTGAAGCCAGATATGTCTTTTGCCCCCACTAATCCTCTTGGAAGGCTTATCGAATTTCATCCTATTTATTTCAGACCATTTCTCCAGCTTGTCCAGACCACTTTGAACTTTAATCCTACCCTTCAGCTGGGCTCGGGACTCCTGGCTTCAGCTTCCAAGCAGGGGCTTGGGGCTTCTGCCCTGCGGAGTGGTGGGCTTTAGCCCCATGGGACTTAGGGCTTCTGCCCTGTGGGATGCTGGGGTTCAGTGCTCAGGGCGTTAGCCCTGTGGGTGTCGGGGGACTTGGGGCTTCTGTCCTGCAGGGCACTGGGGCTTCGGACTCTGAGATTTCTGCTCTGGGCCCCACCCAGGTGCCAGCTCTGCTTCACGGACCCCTGGTTGAGAAACGCTGATCTAGTCTGATCACCGGCCATAGAATTTCATTAAGTAATTCCTGCATCTAACACACAAATTCTGGTTGAGATAGCACATAGCTTTTAGAAAAATATCCACTCTTGATTTAAAGACATCTAGTGCTGGAGAATCCACCACATCCCTAGTAAATTGTTTGAATGGTTGATTACGCTCACTGTTTAAAACAATAGTGCAATTTTTTTTCTTGTCTGAATTTGTGTAGCTTTAGCTTGCAGGTGTTAAACTTTCTTCTTTGTTTCCATTGCTTTGAATTGGATTGGAAGAAGACACCACTGAGGAGGCTGTAAACTAATAGCTCAGGAAAATAACCCCCCAAAGCTGCCCTCTTGGCCGACACACCAGGGATGAATCGGGGACATCCAGAGCTGGAAGCATGAGCAGCTGTAGCTCGAGATAAAGAACTAAGGCTCTGTCGCTAAGGGCTGTAACAACTCATGTCCTCTGTGGATTGGCACAGAGAACTCAATACACTTCCTCCATGAACATGGTTCCTGAGTGTTTTCGGTTTGATCTGCCACAGGGTATAGTTTTGGTTGCTGCGAAACCATAATCTACTCCAGGAGTTCTCAAACTTTTACTCGTAAGGCCTCCCCCCCAACAGGCTATAAAAACTCCTGGGCCCGGCGGGAGGTGAGGAGGGAGGCTGTGGGTAGTGGGGCTTAGAGCTTCTGCTCTGTGTGGCTTTAGCCCTATGGGGTGGGCCGGGGTGCGGTGGGGTGGGGCCTCTGCCCTGGGGCCCAGCCAGTCTAACGCTGGCCCTGCTTCACAGACCCCCTGAAACCAACTTGCGGCCCCCTAAGGGGCTGCAGACCCCCATTGAGAACTGGTTTATACCACTGTGATTGCAGTAGTGTCTTCTTTAGTTCTCTTAGTATTTTTTCCCAGCTGGATGTGCAGACTGATAGCCATGCCTCCTTTAACTTACAAGTTATGCAGGGCTGAGTTTAGCCAATGTTTAGGTGAGAGACCTCAAAAGAGATAGGAGATGACACTTTCTTTTGAGTCAGTACTGCCCCAGATTTCGGAATCGAGTTAGCTGCTGGAGTGTACTCTTTTTGGATCAGATTGAAAACGAAAGTCTTTGACCCTTTGTAGTCGAAGTCTCCATGGCATTTTTCTTCAGCATATGGAAGTTTGATCATTGTCTTGGACAAATTCCAACTTGAATGATTACATTTTGCTGATCTAATTTGCATACTCTACTGGATATAGTATTCTTCTTGCCCGAGACTGCTGTGTCGCATTGAAGTGTTATGTTAAACAGCTCCGGTGCTTTTCTCCAGAAGAGATGAATGCAAACGCAATATAACTAGAGCCCTGCACCTCCACGGACCATTTTTGTGGGTAGTGGATCGGATGCAGATACAATTGCGCAGGGCTCTGCTCACCAGTGGCGCCTGGCCCGCAGCGTCTGGTTTGGGCAGCCAGGGGGCGCAGTGTGCTCGGGGCCAGCAGCAGCAGCCAGTGGCTGGGGCTGGGCACCAGGTTGTGGTGGGGGCTGTTCAGCAACCCCTTGCCATACTGCTTTCTGTCTAGCAGCTCGGGCCCCTCGGCCAGCACCAGCATCCCCACTGTGGCCTGGCCCGGCAGCACTGGCCGCGCTCCCGGTCCCGGGCCTGGCCCACTGGCTCCTGGGCAGCAGGGCCCGCCCCCAGCCACAGGGATTGGAATGGGTGGGGCCCTGCTGCCCCACCCCTCTGTCCCATTGTGATGCAACACGCACTGCTGCTGCCGTGTGCCATTACTCACGAGCCCCAAGAGCAGCACCCGAGGTGACGCTTCTTCCCCTCAGCCCCGCCTCCACTCTTCCCCTTCGGCTCGAGACCCCACCCCCGCTCTACTCCTTGCACCCAATCCCCACCCTCGCGCTGCCTCTTCCCTGCAAGACCCCGCCCCCCCCCACTCGCTTCACTCCCTCCCCCCATTGCTGTGAGACGGCTTGCTGCTGCCGGTGTGGATGCAGATACAGGTAAAAGACAGTGGATCGTGGGTCGGATCATGGGTTGATCCAGGCGGATGCAGATTGGATGCGGATCCACATTTTTCTATCTGCGCAGGGCTCTAAATATAACTGCAGTTTAAACATCCCGAGTGAACCAGTGTCTAACCACAATGGTGGGCAGAAAGAGCTAGCTTTAATATAATACCACCCAGCATGACTTCTTGCACACAAACGTAAAAAGAAGAAAGAAAAATTGGCCTCTGGCAGAACGTGCATCGCTTAGGCTGTTCTGAGTCCAGATGTTAAATGATGCTGATACACGTGACTATAATGCCCTTTCAGTATAACAGCAAAATATATATTGATACTAAGAGCAACCCTTGTTATAGCATTTTAAATAGGAGCTAACATAAGTCAAGTCAATAGTATAAGTTGAATTTCTCTAAGAATTTATTCATCTAGGACCTTTCCACCATCTGAATTCCAAATGAGATTCTCTGATTTTCCCTGCAAGGCACTTACCTAACTCTAACTCCCAGGAAATCTAATTTTTAATGGAAAATATTGCTATAGTAACATTTGCAATAGTAGGTTTACTCTGAAGGAATTCATTATTAAACAAGTTCAAGCAGTGTGAAAAGCATGGTTCATTGAATCACACACGTTAGGGATGGAAAAGACCTATTTATTAGGACATCCAGTCACTCCTGCTGTGGTGTTTAATGGTCACTCACTGCTTAAGGTGCTTTCAAGAGATCTGGTTTATTCGGTATCTTGTTCCAAACTGGCTGTGCATAACAAGAGCAGACTGTGTCTGGGAAGCTCAGCCCTTAAAGCACAGTCCCCAATATCACCCTTCCAAGCCAACGTTTAATAACAGTAACAGTTAAAAATGCAATTAACTAATACACAATTACAAATACTTATAACCAACCCATAACTAAACTTGTTAACAGTGTTCAGTTATGTCTTTAAGATGCCCTGCATTGTTCCTTGGACCTGCAGGCTCCCCAAAAATCAGCACCACTGGTATCAGGAGGTGGCAAGTCCACTTCTGGTTGTTCCATGTTCTGGGACTCTGTTGTCTCAACTTGTGGTGGTTGTTGCCTGTCTAAGACTTTCTTGGGTAAAGCTGCAGAATCAATTCCCCTTATCTCCCTTCCTCTGGGGTCTGGAGGAGGCGTTGCCCTCTCCTCAGTAGTCAGGTGTCCAGCTGTACTACAAGCTCATACTATCATGGAGCAGCCCCTAGTGACATCACTGCTGTTCATGACCCTTAGTTCCAATAATAGAGACACACTGCATCATTTTCATGAAGTGATGGGAGCTCCTGGGACTCCAAATCAGACTGGTTTCTTGTTTTGTTTTGCCTGATCTGTCTCTTTATACATGTGCAAGTCCCCAGTGACTCTGACATTTCTTATTTTCAGTTTTCTGCTGAAGAAAACATCAACAGGGGACATCCCATGTTTCACTGGTGCTATTCTGTAATATAACCATGGTAAATTTGGAGTGTGACTCTGCAGGCTTTTTCAGAAGGGGCTTTATTATTTTGACACTGTTTTCCCCCAACCTGTTGGATTCAGGATAATAGAGACTGGCTGTTACATGTCTAAACCTGCACTTCACTGCAAACCCTTTAAACACATGCCCACTGAACTGTGGCCAATTGTTAGAGGTTACTATGTCAGGAATGCCATGTCTAGCAAAAAGAGAATTGACATGCACAATCACCTATTTGTTTAGGTGTAGTAGGCGCACTGGGACCCCAGTAACAAGCGAGTGTTGAAATAATGTGGAATCAGTCAATGCTACGCTCGGCTGATGCGGCAACTCATTGTGTCGGATGCCATCAGGTGGTCGAGGGACATCTACCTAGAACACATCACCGGACATTGGCAATACCAGGAGGAATGAGCTGGATTGTCGATGAGAAACGCATTCAGGAAAATCACTGAAATACTTCCCTGATGGATTGTATTTTCTAACAGACAACCTACCCTAAATTCTCAGTTACTGAGGGACAATCTTCACTCATTCATATATTTGCTTTCCACAACCAACTCTGTGTATAACTTTTCATGAGTAATGTACCCAAATAATTGGATGCTAATATCTAAACTGTATTGTTAAATTTATTCACCTAAATGTAGGTTATTGCTGATTATGTACTATATGTACCGGATGACTTTTAAAACAAACTTTGTATTTGTGGATAATTTAAGCACTATACCCAGATGTACAGACACTCATTTCTTAACCTGTGTATTCTATTCTTTTTTAACATTAGCTTTAATAATTTTTAAAAATCTTTTAGTAAATCTCTCTTGTGAATGTCTTTCTTTTTCCTGGCACCAACTGACTGCAGATACAGAGGGAAGTGCTGTGTAACCTTTCTCCAGTCTTTCACATTTCCAGAGAGTTTCAGCACGGCTCCATTCTTCCACTCAGGATTTTCTTCATCTCTTTTAGCTTTGGATTATATGTGGTGCTCCATGATCACTCAGTACTTAAAGTGCTTGCAAGAGCTCTGCTTTATTCTGTGTGGTTGGCTGTGCCTAACAACAAGAGCTTTGTGGTGCCCTGAATAGACTCTCTGTCTGGGAAGCTCTGCCCTTAAAGGTGTAGTCTCCAATACCACACCTGCTGCCAGAGCAAAATCTGTGCTTGAGTGCATGTTATTTATTTAGACACCATTATGCATATAAGTATAGTGATTGCTTGGCTCACACATGGTGTAAAACACCACTTCAGGCTGGTAAGTGACCATTGTCTTAGCCTTTGAGGTGTATTAATGCTGCATATTTCTGCTGATACCGTGAAGCAGAGATGGCACTGGAAGGTTTCCTAGTGTTCTGTGAGAATTAGTGTGATGCTCAGTCATCTGTCTGTTTGTAATCCCCATACTTGTTGTTACAAGACCTATCTTTGGCCCATCACTTTAGTATCTGAGTTCCTTATGAAGCATATGGTGCAAGAAGGAACAAAGAAATGCACATGGGTGAAGAAGTGAATTTCATGGACAGACAGCCCACAGATCAGCTTCCTAAATTGTCCGTGGTTATACCAAGGCCTCTGATCTTGAGGCAATTTGCTGTGTGCTTGCTTGACACGGTCACTACTAGATGAGATAACTTGAGTGTCACTGTTTTAATAAAGATTTGCAGACTCAAGAGGTAGGTTCAGATAAACATCTCAATTTTTGGACGGTTATCAAATCGGAACCTAAACTATGGATTGCTCATGTTTTGCCCATTTCTAGTAGACTTGTCAAGTTTGGAGGCATGCTGTCATGTTTGGAGATAATGTATCTGCACTCTTCTGAAGAAGCTCATGCCATGTCACAACTAATTATAAACAGCATCCTGTTTTAGATGAGGCCTTCGTTGAAGGTGTTTACTTGCCTCAGCAAAGGGAAAAAGGGCTTGGAAAGATGAAAAGATGTCAAAGGCTTAGAATAAATCTTGACTTCAGACAGAAGCACATCATGTTCTGAAAGTGTTTAGCAATTAATTATATACACACACAATCAAGGCTACTTCTAATAGACAAGCATCTGTCTTTAAGTAAATTCATTAAAGTATTCACAAGAATTCCAATATATTTCTTCTTGACCTATAGTTGAAGTCACCTTTTAAGAGATAAAATATTTGTGTTTGGTCCCTTGGATGATTTCTTAAGATAGATTTATTTGTGTGTGTGTGTGTGTGTGAGAGAGTGAATTTACACCATGCTCTTCCTCTGACTGCCTAACAAAATTTAGAAAGATTATGAAGAATGATGTGGTCTAACTTAAATCCTTCCCTTCTTCCAGGAGAGAGTGACTCTAAATATACCTACTTCTCCTTTTTTCCTTCCTCTCTTTCTCCGACCTTCTTCTTTTTCTAGTTATGGGAACTCTAAATGGAAGACTTGAGTTTTTTCAATTGGTCCTGAAAGTCGTGAGTTTCACTGTCACTTGGATCTGTGGAAATGAGTTCCACGGCAGGGAGCCAGGTGCCAAATAAATCTTTTTTCCTGCCTCTCTTCATCCATTGCAGGTCATCTGTATGCCAGGGTAGCAGGTGAGGATGCTGTATGAAGAGGGGATGTAGGAACTGTTGTATTGATAGTTGTGGACAACAGACAGTCACAGTGTCCCATTTAGCCACCAACAGAGTGGTCAACTGGCTGTAGAGCAATAACCCCATCTTTGTGCAGACCAGAGATACAAATTCAGCTCCTCAATGAGAGTGGATTTCAATCCAGGGCAGGGCAGGTATGAGCAAGACTATGTGACTGATTATATTTTATACTTGTATTTCTTACACCTGCTGATGAACATAGAGGGTTTTTTAGTTGCATCACAACAGCACATAAATTGATGTGATTGGCAGTCTGTGCTGAAGAAAGGGAAGGTCCAGGATTAGAATAGTAAAGATGTTGCAAAGATTTATATGTTTTGGAGGATACAGTGGAGAAACTTTCACTGTCTCTAGCTGCACTATGTCAAGTGCGGTCAATTCACAGACACAAAAATAGCCATACAACTGGATTTCACTCTATTTGGAGGCTAGGAGTCCTATTCTCAAACTTATTTCTTTGGATGTCTTAGATTCTTTTTGCCCCTTTCATTTATTCCTCAGTGCATGAAATACTGAGGGACTTAATATATTTTTCAAATTCCTAAATGCTAATTTGAAAACCCAGATGCAAAACTAGACCTCCTAGCTTAGACATCAGCATTTGAAAACTGGGCTTTGAACAATTCTACACACCTCTACCTAAGACATCATTCACCATTTCTCACAGCTTCTGTGACCCTCACTAAAGGAAAAAATTCATGCAAGATTTTTCCTGCAGGAACTCTTTTCATTCCTAGTGTATTTGTTCAGGTGCTGGGTGTGTTATGAGACTTTTGCACTACATTTTCAGTCATCATATCAGTCTGCTGAAATGACTTTCTAGTACTTTTAACTTGGTTTTCAGAATGACTTGATTTACATATTTGAATTGTGTATGTCTGAAATAAGATTATATCTTAGAAAAAAAAAGTTTTTTCTATTCCTAGGTGAAAGCAATTTGCTAATAACTGTGGATTTATTTAGCCTTGATTACCTTCTATCCTAACTGTAGAAATTGGATTTATCCAAGACTTAAACAACATGTAAATTTGATAACAAATTTCTGAGACCATAGTTTTTAATATCAGATCAATCAAACTCTCTATTATTAATTATAAACAAAACAATACTTCTCTTTGCTTTGATTGAAAAGCAAACTAAGGACTCTTCTCTTTCCCACTTTCACTTGCACAGGTATAAATTAGGACTGACTCCTGATTTATACTAGACTAATTCCGGTGATTTGAATGGAATTACTCCTAATTTATACTGATGCAAATGAGAGAAGGGATCCTTCTCTGACCTAAGGAACAATGCAACTCGCCAAGTAATCCAGCTCCCAGGCTTGTTTTTATGGGTCCTACACATGCCTATCACAACATATGGTGTACCTCATCTGCTTTTCACAAAGTGATCACTTTCAGTAATGCCAACTCTCATGATTTTGTCATGAGTCTCATGATAATTATTATTTTCCTTAAAGCCCCAGCTCCTGGAGTCAAGTGGATATGTGATTATTTCAGCCTTCATTCTTAAAGATAAAGTAAGTTTCTAGCCCTCATGACTGCAGAGAAAGCTTCAAAATGTGATTCCAGTGCACCCTAAAACTCAAAAAACAGAAGGCAACCCCCCCCACCAAAACTATTATTTTTACATAATCTCATGATTTAAAGCCAATCTCATGATTTTTAGTGAGATTGACTCATGATTTTTGAATATTTGGAGTTGGCAATACTGATATCTGACCCATCAGTCCTCATTCGCAAAGGAAACGCGCACAACACTTTCAAAAGATGAGCCATTCATCACTTAGGCCCTGTATACACAGGCAAGTTTCTGCTCAGTAAAGCAGCTTTCTGTGCTGTAACTCCTGAGGTGTACACACTGCCAAGCCACTTAGTGCACAGAAACTGTGTAGTTGTAGTGCTGTAAAAAAACCCACCCCAAGGAGAGGCGTAGAGCTTTCTGTGCCGGGGCTACAGCGCTGCGGTGCCAGTATAGACATCCTGGTTGATTACAGCGCTACAATTGGCCTCCGGGAGGTGTCCCACAATGCCTGTTCTCACCTCTCCGATCATCAGTTTGAATTCTACTGCCCTACCCTGAGGTGACCAACCATCAGCCTCACCCCGTAAATTCCTTTGGCATTTTGAAAATCCCCTTTCTGTTTGCTCGGTGATGCGTGCAGTAGTCTCAGTGCATCTTTCCCGGTGGCTATGCCTGCTCCACAGACCAGGTGATCCCTGGATTGGAGCAATGGTAGCTAGGGGATTTCTCATGATGGCTGCTCCATTTGTTCTGTTCCACCCACTTATATATTTTTGCATAAGGCGGGAATCCTTTGTCCCTCTGGGTTCCCACCCCTCCTTCTCAATGGAAAAACACCAGGTTAAAGATGGATTCCAGCTCAGGTGACATGATCACGTCACTGTAAGACTTCATTACCCACTTGCCAGCACACACGTATACAGGAAGACTTACAAGTAAAACAGAGCCATCTACAGGCAATTGTCCTGATTGATGGGAGCCATCAAGATTCCAAACCACCATTAATGGCCCACACTTTGCATAATTACAATAGGCCCTCAGAGTTATATTTCATATTTCTAGTTTCAGATACAAGAGTGGTACATTCATACAAATAGGATGAACACACTCAGTAGATTATAAGCTTTGAAATGATACCTTACAAGAGACCTTTTGCATGAAGCATATTTTAGTTACATTATATTCACACTCATCAGCATACTTTCATAAAATCATATAGAGTGCCAACGTCACAACATGTTGTTCAGAGCAAGCAGCATACTGGGCAACAGTTCGGGCTCCATTCCTGCAGCCCGAAGAGGCAGGGCACACGATACACAAATCATTGAAAGATGGCGCCAAATGTGGACGGAAGCACAGGGATTGCTGGGGTGCGAAGCAATACATCACGGGTCATTGGGACAGGACCTAGGATGCCCAGCGAGCCCCTCCACCTTCCCACAACTCTTAGCGGCAGAAGAGAAAGAGGTGCTCTGTTGGATGGCTGCCCAGAGTGTACCACTCTGAATAGCGCTGCAAGTGACGCAAGTGTGAACACACTATTGCACAGGCAGCTGACAGTGTGAATACACAACAGCAGTTTCCCTTCAGCGCTCTCTGAGTGGCTCTGTAACTGCCGGCGCTGTAACTCTGCCAGTGTAGACATGCCTTTAGCTCGACCCTAAAAATCATGGACTGAAGAGAGACACTGGATTTATGGCTTATTACACCAATCTATAACCCATAACAACCCCTCCCCCCCAGCTGCTTTTCCCACCCCTTCCTTTCCTCCCTATGACTGGCGGGTGTTAACAGGCCACTTCACCTTGAATGGTCTCTTGAAATATGTGTTAAGTACTTACGCTAAACAATCTGATTCATCTTGTATTTAGCTGTGACACTGAGTACGTTTTCCAGAGCTGAAGCAGAGCTCTATGTAAGCTCAAAAGCTGGTCTCCCTCACTGACATAAGTTGGTCCAATAAAAGATATTATCTCACCCACCTTGTCTGTCTTCAATAAAGCAGACTTCCACCGTCATATGCCACACAGCCAAATTTCTATCCCTGACTCTGACATAGGCAGGGTTCATGGCATCACATCTTTGACTTAAATAGAATTGTAATCTCAATCTGCTCCATGTATTTCTACACCTCTCCTTCTGATATATGCAGACCATCATCCCTATTAGAGTCAGGTTTCAAACTCTGTCTTTGAAATCTCCCATTAGGACATAGTTGATCTCTTTACTTACACTTGAGGAACTCCTTCACTTCCTCTGAGCCCTAAGCTAAAGTCGTCATATGCAACACTTCTGTTCTTAAATAAGTGAAAAATCCTGGTTTATATTCTTCCATCAGTGAGTGAATATAAATCTCATTAACACTAATTGCAGTTCCACAGGCAAACAGATAACACCACATACTCCTCAGCTAGAAATAGGCAGGTCGTTTAACTTTTCCTAGTGCAATTGTTATAAGAAACAAGGCTTTAAAACTGGCTTGAAATACACGTTGGTAGCCTTTTGCTTCTTTGACTATTCAGTGCATGAACTAGTACTAGGATGCATTTTGGAAGAAGCTTGAAATGTTCAGACTTTTATCAGGCATTGCAGGCTTGTGAGAGGCAAATTTATTCAAATTTTATCCACTATTCAGTCAGGTTTACACTTGCAAAAATGTTTATATGAAATACAGGAGGGAAGAGGGAAAAACATTCCAAATATTTCTTGCATGACATATTCTTGGCTTCTCTTATATTTAGGCTTTTCTAAAATGGTGGGTTTTGGATGGATCTTCAAAGGCGGACAGATTAGTGGCTTCCTTCTGCCCGCATTGAAGCTAATAGAGATTTTGCCATTGTCTTCAGTGGATACAGGATAGGCTGTAGACCACATTCTGAGCTCCTCCAGTCCGACTGGTCCCCTGAAAAAGCCTTTTCTCCTATTAGTCTCCAGCTGAGTGGCTCAGGTTTCTCTGTCCTTGTTGAGTGCTGTGGTTATGAGGGTCAGTGGCTCTTTATTACTCATGTGAGTGTTGTGTGGCTTTGAGGGATCACGCCCCTAATTTTCAGCCTGGTACAGAAACAAAGACGACACACTAGAAAGGCTGAGTATCTTGCACTCACTCCAGACCTAGCTTTAAATATATCAGGGCTGATTTTTAAGGTCTGCTCTGACTGCTCTAAGCCATAAAGAGGCCAGAAAACCTGCTTAACTGAATCTCTGAAGATCTCCTGGTGTGAAGGGGATTTCTGGGTAGCATAGACAGCAGTTCTATGCTGTCCCATCTCAGCCCCTGGCATAGAGAGCATTTCTGGAAGAAGGGGGCTGTGACTGGGGCCATCCTCTGCTTCTAGACTTGGGGTACATCTACACTACCTGCCGGATCGGCAGGTAGCGATCGATCTATTGGGGATTGATTTATTGCGTGTAGTGTAGACGTGATAAATTGATCCCTGATTGCTCTCCCGTTGACTGCTGAACTTCAGCTCGGCGAGAAGCGTAAGCAAAGTTGACGGGGGAGCCACGGCGCGCCGTGAGGACGCAAAATAAGTAATTTTAATTCGATCTAAGATACGTTGAATTCAGCTACGCTATTCTCGTAGCTGAAGTTGCGTATCTTAGATCGATCCTTTCCCCCAGTGTAGACCAGCCCTTGGGCTTGTGGGCTGAAGAGCTTAATTTTGAGCAACCCTAAATCTGGTGGAAGTTGAGCTGGGGACCGGGCTTCAGGATCATTTGAATATCATGGTGGATCAGAGCCACCTTTGCCCTCCTCCCTTATGAGCTGCTCCAAGTGTGTCTCAATGACAGCAGAAGATCTAGCTTATTTAGTTTTTCAAATTGCAGTGGTCACTGGAAATTAAGCCAAGACCTTGGTGTAGCCCTTTTGGAAGTATTTCCTATATTGAATGAGTGCTGCAGTGGGGGAATCTGTACCATGTTGAATATTTACTTGTTAATGGTGCTCACAGAAATCTCTCAATAATTAATAAAAATTAAATAAACTATTTAAGGATCTTCCCCCTCCTCTTCCACCCCCTCCCCCTTCCACATTCAAGGATGTGGTTTGATACCAGACACCATTCAGATCCCCACTGTTTTCTTCAGTGGGTTTGAAGACATGTAAATCTCTGATCAGTCTGATGCTAGAACCTCATACTGGAATGGCACATTCCAGCCAAATAAGTTCAGTTTAAATTGCTCCCTGTTTAAAAATTAAAATATATTTTTCTGTGTGAATCTTGTTTCCTATTTTAATAATGTCCTGAATAATTGATCAGTGTTTGGACTAAATAAAAACCTACCTGGCATGTTTTCTCCTGCACTGTCTGAGATACTACTATGCAAAAAAATCTCTGCCTATGAATAAAGGATGACTCTCTCGTGACCAGTGCTGTATCATTTTAATCACAAGACTCTTGTCTCTGAGGAGACCTTAGGCAGTAACCTTTGTGGATGAGGACAAACACTAGTTTGAAGATTTGCCTGAGTGAGATTGATATTCTGTACAATTCTGTAACTAGCACAGATTTGTACCTGTTACATTGCTATCGAAATCCTGTGTGTTGGGAGAGAAGATGGGTCAGCCACCCAATTTTTTTGCTGAGATAATCTCAGAGCTGCCTTGGAGCATTTTTAAAGCCTTGCATAATAGTTATACTGAAGGCTTTTAACAAGGCTGACAAAAATCCTATCAAAAAGCCATGGCTCCAAAGGCCTCAGAGCTGCTTTTAGAACCTTCTGGGTTATTTAATATTACCGAGAAACAGATCACAAAAGCACACAGTATGAGTCTTTGATTTGGATGGGTTTAAACTTCAATAACCTTTGCTATGAGATGTTCAAAAAATTTGCGTCCAATTCGTGGTATGAAGATGGAAATAACCAGTGACTGAGTTGTAGCTGGTATAAATGGTGTCACTCAATGGAGCTATACTGATCTACACCCGCTGAGGATCTGCCTCCAAAGCTATTTCATGAAGTATGTGCAGATGCGTTCTTTCTTCTTTGCTGCTCAGTTTCTGTTGAATTATGGAATTAAAAAAGTAAGGTGTCATCCTGTTTAGAGGGAAATATTTCAGTTCTCGCTTTCCTGGCTAGAAGTTGAAACTTAGGTCTTGTCTACACTACATAGTTTTGTCAACAAAAGTCAGGTTTCGTTGACAGAACAGTGGAGGTGTACACACAACAATGCTCCTCCCACCGATTTAACTCTCCTGCTATGGCGACATAATAACACCACCTCGAAGAGTGGCATAGAGCTTTTTGTGACAAAGTTAGAGTGATGCAGCCTCAGTGTAGACAGTGCACTTGTTTATGTTGCCCTAAGTGGCCTCCAGGAGGTGTCCCACAATGCCCATCAAGACCGCTGTGGTAAGCAGTTTCTACTCTGCTGCCATGGAGCCAGGTACACAGGCATGCACCCCTCCCCTTTTAAAGCCCCAGGAATTTTTGAAATTCTACTTCCTGTTTGCTCAGCATGGACAGCTCACATAACATCTGCTGAGCTGACCATGCCGGCTTTCCGCAGCAAACAGGTTCTCGCATGGAGTACTCCAAAGTTGCTGGGTCTGTGGGGGAGGAGACTGTGCAGCTGCAGCTCCGATCCAGCTGTAGGAACGTTGACACCTATAAGCAGATTGCTTGTGGCATGGTTGAGAAGGGGCAAGAAAGGGACATTCAGAAATGCGGTGCTAAGATTAAGGAGCTGAGGCAGGCATACTAGAAAGCAAGGTAGGCCAATCATTGCTCTGGTGTGGCGCCGAAAACATGCTGCTTCTACAAGGAGCAACATGCCATCCTTGGCATTGACCCCACCTCCACCGCCAAGAGCCCTGTGCATACTTTGGGGGGACTAGAGGCAGGGACCAGCAGAGTCAACCCCAAGGACGAAGTGGTGGATGAGAAGGTCGAATTGGAGGCGGATGGGGGACAGGTGACAGGCTCATCCAGTGGCATGGTGAACCAGGACCTCTTTTTGACTCCGGAGGGGTCTAGTCAGTCCCAGCAGTCCAGGTCTGGCATACCTGAAGCAGGAGAGGGGAGCTCCAGTACTCTTTGATAGTGCATGGTTACATGAGGTAGAGGGGTCCTTTATTTTGTTACATGGTGCATGTGGGAGAAGGGACCAGAATTAACTTGCATCTGCTTTGCATTCCCCTGTGCAACTATGCAGTGGGGACCTTGAAGAAAAGTTTGTTAATGCACACCCGCGATCTCCCGGGAATCCTCCATAGAGCTCTCTAGGAAACTTTGCTGCAGATACTTTGTAATCCTCTGCCAAAGGTTCCTTGGCAGAGCTGCTTTGTTTCTTCCCCCACTGTAGGAAACTTTGCTGTGCCAATTGGCAATTACTTCTGGAGGAACCAAAGCAGCACACAGACGAGCAGCATAGGGACCCAGTCTGAAGCTGCATGCATGCAGGAGATGCACCCTTGCTTCTTTGGTTACCCTGGGTAGTGTGATTTCAGCTTCAATCACCCCTGCCTGTGGAAAAATGTGCCAATATTCAGAGTAATATCCCCAGGCGCTTATACGGAGCCCTTTTTGAAACCACCAAGACCCTGTCTCATCTTGCACCCGCTCCCTGGGCTGAATTCATCATATTTAGTGTTCAGGCCATGCTGCGTGCTTGCCAAGGGAAAGTGAGAAAGAGGTGTATGTAACTGTTATGATTTAAGACTGTCAGTGCCCACACAATTCTGACTCTTTTGCTTCTGCAGATGTGCCCTTACACCTTGGTGGAGCGCCTCTGTCAGATAAGGAGGCGAACAAGGCGGAGTAAGGAGGACATGTTTTGGGAATTGCTGCAATTGTGAGATCAGGCCAATAGCAAGCACAGAGCGTGAAGAGAGACAATAAACAAGAAACTAAAAATGGATAGCTAGGAGAGAAGGCAGGGTCAGGAGCGGATAATAAAGCTCATGGAGGACCCAACATTGATGCTGAGGTTCCTGATTGGGCTGCAGGTGGAACATGTGTGCTTGACTCCCTGTGTAGCCCATACAGAAATGCTTTCCTTGCCCTCCCCAAACTCCCTCCCCCCACAATATTCCTCTCATGTTCCCGGCCTATCGCAGTACCCCTTGCACTCCACCCCTTGGGACATTTTTCATAATGACAGCTGGACTTACATATAGCTGTGAGATCCTCACTTCAGTGAATGCTGCTCACTTTCAAGTCCTGGTGGTTACACTAGTAATTCAATCACCATGGCAATCACCACATTTACAGACTACAATTAATGCTCAGGCAGGGATCATTACAGGAGTCATTCAGGGTGGCAGGTAAATAATGCCTGGCTCAGTTCATTACAGAAAGACACATCACTGGGGCTCATTGTCAAAATGTTGCTTCAAAGCCTCCCTATTTCGCCCCTCAAATAGCCCTGGTGTCTGGCTGCTTAAAATCTGCTGCCAGGTGATTCACCTCAACACTCCATCCCTGGGGAAACTTTTCTCACTTGGCTTCACAAATGTTATGTAGAGCAGAGCAGGCTGCTATGACCAAGGGAATATTTTCCTCATTGAGGTATAACCTGCCAAAAAGGCAGCACCACAACCCTTTAGTCTGCCAAATGCACATTCTACAGTCATTCTGCATCTGCTGAGCCTGTTATTGAAGATTGCTGTCAAGATTTCCAGTGTATGGCTTCATAAGCCACAGGAGTAAGGTGTAGAATGGGTCTCCCAGAATCAATGTGGCCATTTCCACATCCCCTATTGGAATCTTCTGGTCTGGAAAGAAAGTCCCTGCATACAGCTTTCTAGACAGGCCCAGTGTTCCTGAAGATGTGTGTGTCATGCACCTTCCCTGACCAATCTGCACTGATGTCAGTGAAGTGACCCTGGTGATCAATATTCCTTCTAATTTTTTACATCCATGTATGGAATGAATTTTGTTATGTGCACCAATATGGAGGTGATGTTTGGCAGGGGTGGGACCGAGGGATTCAGAGTGTGGGAGGGGGCTCAGGGCTGAGGCAGAGGGTTGGGGTACAGGGGGTGAGGACTCCGTTTGGGGGTGCTGGCTCTGGGGTGGGGCTGGGGATGAGGGGTTTGAGGTGCAGGATGTCCCAGGGCTGCAGCGGAAAGAGAGGATCCCTCCTTCAGCCCTTTCTCGCTGCAGGAGCTCCAGTGTGGGGGCCGAGGGAGAGGCACCTCTCCCTGCCTGCATGGTCCTTGAAGCCTGCTGCGTGGCCACGCAGCTTAGAGGGAACTTAGCTGGTGATCCGCCAGCACCTGCAATACTATAGAGAAGTAGCCATTTCTGTTGATGTACTTCATTGCAAGATGGTCTGGGGCCAAAATTGGGATATGCGTGCCATCTATCACCCTGCCACAGTTAGGGAATCCCATTGTTGCAAAGCCATCCACTATTTCCCACACATTGCCCAGAGTGATAGTCCTTCGTAGCAGAAGGTGATTAATGGCTCTGCAGGCTTGCATGAACGCAACTCCCACAATGGACTTCCCAACTCCAAACAGATTTGCAACTGACCAGTAGCAGTTTGGAGTTGCCAGATTCCACACAGCGATTGCCACTCATTTTTCCACTGTTAGGGTAGCTCTCATTTTGGTGTCCTTGTGCTGCAATGCAGGGGCAAGCTCCATACAGAGTTCAAGGAAGGTGGCTTTGCGCATCCAAAAGTTCTGAAGCCACTGTTCGTCATCCCATACCTGCATCACAATCCGATCTCACTACTTGGTGATTGTTTCCCGAGCCCAATAGCAACGGTCCACTGTGTGCACCTGCTCCGTGAATGCCAGCATCAATCATGAATTGCTTCTTTCCATGACACACAGCAGGGCAGGCAGCACAGATTCCTGTTCAGATTTGCAGCTCATGAAATACTGCAGGATCACCCACGTTGTGTTCATAACACTCCTCACAAGACTGGTGAGCATTGTAAGGTCCATGTTTTCAGGTAGAGATTGCGGGCGCACATTTTACAGGGGCAGTTGAAAAATGGCACGAAATGCAGCTGGAAGCCTTCAGAATTATGGGATGGAGAAAACTGCATCATGGGGCCGTATTCCCACCCCTATGATGCACTGTGATCCATTTCCAGAATGCCTAGCAGGGGAAGGTGGTGATTTGCACAGTGGGATAGCTACCCATGGTGCACTGCCCTCTCTTGGTGCAAGAGCACCAATTGTGGACGCACTCCGCCGACACAAGGAGCATTGTGTGAACGTGCACAAGTGATGTAATTACAGTGATTTATGATCATCGATGTAACTTAAGTCGACTTAACTCTGTAGTGTAGATGTGTCCTTAGTAATTTAAAAAAAATATGTCAGTGTCTACAGACTGTGGCAAAAATCAATTCTCAAGTGATACTGCATGCAAGTAAGAACCTATCACATTCATGGGATTAAGGGTTCAAGTGGTGATTTGGAAGCATTGCCTACCCATGAAACAGTCATGCTATTACATTTCTGGAGCCAAGTTCTGCCTATGTGTGGGTCCAATCCTGTGAAATGCTGAGCACCTGTACTCCCCTTGACTTCATTACTAGCTGGGAAAACTTTGGCTTTCGGGGTTAGTAGGTTACTAGAGAATAACAATTCCATATTGCTGGCCTTCCTGTTTAGAATGTTTAAGAAAAATATATCCAGTTTTTAAGGCTGTTCCATCCTTTCTAGATGCAATCCCTCACTCCGTTTGACCATTCAGAATAATTCTTCCTCCTGTCCCCTTTCCTTTTAGCTATTGACTCTTAGTTATTTAGGTTTGGTTAGTTTGTTGTAGGACACGTGGGTCTCAACTCTGCAATTGTAGTGCAAACTATCCCACTGCACAGGAAATATAGGAAGTATGGCAAGAGCTCACCTTGGCTTAACCAGGAGATCTTTAAGGATCTGAAATGCAGAAAAAGAGTCCTACAAAAAGTGAAAACTAAGTCAAATTACAAAGGATGAATATAAATAAATAACACACGTCTGTAGGGACAAAATTAGAAAGGCCAAAGCACAAAATGAGATTAACCTAACTAGAGACATAAAGAGTAACAAGAAAACATTTTACAAATATATTAGAAGCAAGAGGAAGACCAAGGACAGGCTAGGCATGTTACCCAATGAAAAGGGAAAAACAATAGCAGAAAAGGTGGAAATGGCAGAAGTGCTAAATGACTTTTTTGTTTCAGTTTTCACCAAGAAATTTAGTAGCAATTGGACATCTAATGTAATGAATGCCAGTGAAAATGAGGTAGGATCAGAGGCTAAAATAGGGAAAGAACAAGTTAAAAATTACTTAGACAAATTAGATGTCTTCAGTCAGGGCCTGATGAAATACATCCTAGGATACTCAAAGGAGCTGACTGAGGAGATATCAGAGCCATTAGCGACTATCTTCGAAAAGTAAAAAAAAAAAGGGAGATATTCCAGAGGATTGAAAAGGGAAAATATAGTGTCCATCTATAAAAAGGGAAATAAGGATAACCCGGGATATTACAGACAGTCAATTTAACTTCAGTACCTGGAAAGATAATGAAGCAAATAATTAAGCAATCAAATTGTAAACACCTAGAAGAGAATAAGGTGATAAGTAACACTCAGCATGGATTTGTCAAGAACAAATCATGTCAAACCAAACTAATAGCTTTCTTTCACAGGGAACAAGCCTTGTGGATGGGGGGGAAGCCATAGATGTGATATATCTTGACTTTAGTAAGGCTTTTGATAGTGTCTTTCATGACTTTCTCATGAATAAAGTAAGGAAATACAAACTAGATGGAGCTACTATAAGTGCAAAACTGGTTGGAAAACCTTTCCCAGAGAGTTGTTAAACTGGAAGGACATATCAATTAGGGTCTCACAGGGATCGGTTCTGGGTCCGGTTCTGTTCAATATCTTAATCAGTGATTTAGATAATGGCATAGAGAGTACACTTATAAAGTTTGCAAATGATACCAAATTGGGAGGGGTTGCAAGTGCTTTGGAGGATAGGATTAAAATTCAAAATGATCTGGACAAACTGAAGAAATGGTCTGAAGTAAATAGGATGAAATTTAATAAGGACAAATGCAAAGTACTCTACTGAGGAAGGAACAATCCGTTGCACATATACAAAATGGGATATGACTGCTTAGGAAGGAGTACTGTGGAAAGGGATCTGAAAGTCATAGTGGATCACAAGTGAAAGATGCGTCAACACTGGTGCCAAAAAAACAAACATCATTCTGGGATGTATTAGCAGGAGTGGTGTAAGCAAAACCCAAGACGTAATTCTTCCGCTCTACTCTGCACTGATTAAGCCTCAACTGAAGTATTGTATCCATTTCTGGGTGCCACATTTCAGGAAAGATGTGGACAAATTGGAGAAAGTCCAGAGAAAAGCAACAAAAATGATTAAAGGTTTAGAGAGCATGACCTATGAGGGTAGATTGAAAAAAAACTGGTTTTGTTTAGTCTGGAGAAGAGAAGTCTGAGAGGGCACATGATAATAGTTTTCAAGTACATAAAAGGTTGTTACAAGGAGGAGGGGAAAAATTGCTCTCCTTAACCTCTGAGGAGGTTAAGCACTGGAATAAATTGCCAGGAAGGTTGTGGAATCTCTATCATTGAAGATTTTTAAGAGCAAGTTAGACAAACACCTGTCAGGGATGGTCTAGATAATACTTAGTCCTGCCATGAGTGCAGGGGACTGGACTCGATGACATCTTGAGGTCCCTTGCAGTCCTCCAATTCTATGATTGTAAAGAAATTAATTACAGGTAGATCCACCAAGTAGACCAGACTACACTCCACATTTCATTTTCCCTCAGTTATCCACGATGAATGCCTGGTTCCCAGCTTAGCCTCCTGTGTGAAAGTCACCCTTAGGCTTTAACTGAATGGCGGCTTTTCCTTTATTGGTGCTATTATGGTAGTAGTTGGGCAAGGGGTGAGGTCAAATTTCATGAGAGATTTGTACATTTTTGCTGTGTCTTATTGTTTGCACTGTTGAGCGGGATTGCTTATGTTCTGGATCTCAGGATTTTTCTTCTCACCCACTGCTGTCTTGTCATAATTTATATTTATGGGATCCCCAAGGAGGCCTGGGACTGTGCAGATGATCTTGTGTATGGAAATCTATATACAATCCTAAGGAGAGTTGTATGGTTTTGTGGACCACAGTGGGTAGTGTGTTCTGCTAGTTCTTTGCTTTTTGCATCCTCCTCTCTGGTACTCAAGACCTTCCGCATTTATTACTAGTGCTTTGCTCCTGTTGCTGCAGTCTCTTTCTGATATGGAGCACTAGTTTTTGAATGTGGGGACTGGATCTGTGCTTGGCCAAGCAGTTCTGCTCTGTGTGCTAAGGACCTAAATGGACAGAATTCAAAACGCAATTGAAAACAGAGAATCATCCTCTGATCAGGGTGTTTATAGCAGGGTTCTTCCATAGGGATCTGTTCTTGGTCCAATGCTAATCAATATATTTATCAATGATCTGGAAGAAAATTGAAGTCATTGCTGGTAAAGTTTGAGGATGACACAAGTGATGCTGTGGTAAATAATGATGGGGATAAGTCAGTTAGTTGTGCAGACTCATGTGGGTGTCCTGGTCTGGAGGGCTTATGTGAACAACATGTGTTTTAATACAGGCAAATGCAAGGTCCTGCATTTGGAACAAAGACTGTAGATAACGTGAGACAGTATCCTGCAATGCAGTGGTATTGAAAAGGACTTAAAGGGATACTGCTATATAACCAGCTGAACATGAGCTCATAGTAGCTAACAGGGCAAAAGTGACCCTGGGAGGCAAAATCAAGGAGGAATAGGGAGGTGGTAATACCTCTGTATACAGAATTAGAACCATAGAATATCAGGGTTGGAAGGGACCTCAGGATGTCATCTAGTCCAACCTGCTGCTTGAAGCAGGACCAATCCCCAGACAGACTTTTGCCCCAGATCCCTAAATGGTCACTCTTAAGGACTGAACTCACATGGCTGGGTTTAGCGGGCCAATGCACAAGTCACTGAGCTATCCCTCCCTTCAGTGAGATCATTACTGAATACTATGTCCTGTTCCAGTTTTCTCACTTCAGAAAGGGTGTCAAAATTTGGAAAGTGTTAGGGGCACCAAATATGCATTAACTGACCGTTAACTCTAAGGGTACGTCTATCCTTACCTCCGGGTCCGGTGGTAAGCAATCGATCTTCTGGGATCGATTTATTGCGTCTTGTCTAGATGCGATAAATCGATCCCGGATCGATCCCGGAAGTGCTCGCCATCGACGCCGGTACTCCTGGTCGGCGAGAGGAGTACGCGGAGTTGACGGGGGAGCCTGCCTGCCGCATCTGGACCCGCGGTAAGTTTGAACTAAGGTACTTCGACTTCAGCTACGTTATTCACATAGCTGAAGTTGCGTATCTTAGTTAGAAGTGGACCAGGTCTTAGTTATGGTGATGGACTGTGCTTCCATCAGTGGACTTAAAACTCAACCCCAGCTCTGTGAGCAGTCATATTGTCCCCTATCTCTCTCTCCCTGCATTATCAACTCATCACAATCTTATCGCTGGCTGTCCTATTCAAATCCACACTTGTTTCCTTTGGACACAGTGAGAAGTAATTTTTCTCTTGCTTGCTCTACATCTTCCTCCTCCTTTACATGGCACACCACTTCTCTGTGCAACAGCTTGTGTTTCTGGTCTAGTAGTGGATCACAGAGAAATCCTGCTAGGCTGGCAAATGAAGATTTCTGCCTATCTTCTGCCAAGGGGTGGTGGACTGCATCTGGGCTTCATCACTGGTGTTCTCTGTCACTTCTTCACAGGACTATGGCTACGCGTTCAGAAGAACAGGGTTTTGGAAACCACCTGCTAGGCTAACTAGGCAGCTTCGTTGAGTTTCTTATATACTTTTCCACAAGTCCGATGCCTAAGGGGAGAGTTACTATCTTTGCACCCCCTGCTTGCACAACCTCAAGGCCCAATTGTATCTCGGTTGCATGGATGTAATTCCCACTGCGAGTTGCAAGACACCACGGAGGAAGAATTGGGCCCTTAGCATCTAACAGGAATTGAAATGTCTCTTAAACGGCTGCAGAATTTACCACCCTCAAGGTTGCTGCTGCAAGTAGCGTTTACGCTGTAATTGCACATTCCTTATCTCTGTATTAAGAACTCCGCCAGCGAGCTCGTAATTTACATCCATCTGATGTGCTGTGTGATCTTCCGGATGTAAAATACATGATATGCTGAGCAACATGAGTCCTAAGAAGGCTTAGTTTGAAGCAGAATCGTACACCTACAACAAATCCTTCCCCAGGCTAATGGCTGAGAAAACAGATGATCTCTGCATGATGCCTCAGCCAAAAGTAATCAGATTTAGGTCCAGATTTTGATCTCATTTATATGAGTCTAAATCTACTGGAATTTAGGCTATGTCTACACTAAAAATTACTTCGGTATAATTTATGTTGCGCAGGGGTGTGAATAATGACACCCCTGAGCGACTTAAGTTATACCGATCTAAGTGCCGGGGTACGCAGCACTATGTTGACGGGAGAGCTTCTCCCATTGACCTAGCTACTGCCGCTCATGGAGACACGAGTTATTAAGCCGATGGGAGCGATCTCTTCCGTCAGGCTTCTGCGCAGCTGCATCGGTGCAGCTGCACCACTGGAAATGAAGTAGCGTAGACATAGCCTCACTCTTAATGGGAACCAGTGTACCTAACTGGCATACCTAAGAGCAGAATCTGGCCCATTAAAATTACCCTATCAGGATGTTGCACCTTACTTCTAAATGCATTAAACTCAGTAATAAATAGTAGTCTTCTCGTAACAAATTATTCTTCATATGATTCTAAATGCTTTTGCTTCCAAGGCTGGTGTTATCAGGAGAAAAGGGATTACTGAAAACTTCATGCAAAAGGCACTGTGACACACTCCTGGGATGACTGTCATGTACATCTGCATTCAAGGCTGAAACAGCAAATGGAGGGGAGAGGGGTGGACTCAGCTGGCCCAGACAGAATTGACACAACATATGTCAGAACCTATTAGTGTAATTTTGCGAAGGTGCTTGGCACCAAATAAATAAATAAAAGTCGCGGGAGAGATCAGAAGCCAGCATAACTGCAAACCATCAAATGTCTCAGCTCACATAGCATATCAAAATCAAAGTATTAAAAATGCAAAGGAGAATCATTGCAATGGATAATTTAACAACGTGGATGCCATCCTCTATTACAGGAAATATCTGTCACCTTATACCCAGATTTCATCTCCACTTCCCCAAAGATATACATTCCTGTCACGTTTTGGGACTAATAAAAAAAAGTTTAAGCTTTATGGTCAACATCTGCAAACGTGGGTTCCTACAGGTCATCTCCTTACTCCATATTTAGGGACTGTCACAGGGTGGAATGGCCCTCTAAGGGAGCTGGGCTTAGCCCCCACCTGGGACTAATTAGCTGCCCCCCGGGTTGTGAGATAAAGGGCCAACAAGCAGCTCACTTAATGGGGAGAGCTGCAGGAGGCCCTGGGTCAGGGAAAGGATCTGAGGCCCGTTTACAGGCATCCAAGCCTGAGCTCTGATTTTCTCTTTAAAAAGGGGAACAAAGAGAACGTGGGGAATTATTGACCAGTCAGCCTAACTTCAATACCTGGAAAGGTACTTGAAGAAATTATTAAACAATCAATGTGCCAGCACCTAGAGGATAATAGGGCTATACGTAATACAGTATAATCAATAATAATATATGTCAAGAACAAATCCTGCCAAACCAACTTAATTTCCTTCTTTGTTAGGGTTACTGGCCTAGTGGGTAGGGGAGGAGCTGTCAATGTGTTATATGAGTACTTGTGGCACCTTAGAGACTAACAAATTTATTAGAGCATAAGCTTTCGTGGACTACAGCCCACTTGTGGGCTGTAGTCCACGAAAGCTTATGCTCTAATAAATTTGTTAGTCTCTAAGGTGCCACAAGTACTGTGGGCTGTAGTCCACGAAAGCTTATGCTCTAATAAATTTGTTAGTCTCTAAGGTGCCACAAGTACTCCTGTTCTTCTTTTTGCGGATACAGACTAACACGGCTGCTACTCTGAAATGTGATATATGTTGATTTTAGTAAGTCCACCATGTCATTGACACAGTCCACCATGTCATTTTCATAGGCAAACTAGGAAAATGTGGTCTAGATGAAATTAGACTTACTCAAAGAGTAGTTATCAATGGTTCACCATCAAAGTGGGAGTGTCTATCTAGTGGGGTCTTACAAGGGTATGTTCTGGGTCTGGTACTAATCAATATTTTCATTAATGACTTGGATAATGGAGTGAAGGAACGTGCTTATAACATTTGTGGATGACACCAAGCTGAGAGGGGTTGCAAGCATTTTAGAGGACAGGATTAGAATTGATAAATTGGAGAATTGGTCTAAAACCAATAAGATGAAATTTAGTTAAGACAAGTCCAAAGTACTACACACAAGAAGGAAAAATCAAATGCACAACTACAAAATGGGGGATAACTGTCTAGGCAGCAGTACTGCGAAAAGGATCGGGGGGGTTAGAGTGGATCACAAATTGAATATGAATCAACAATGTGATGCAGTTGTGAAAGAGGGTTAATATCATTCTGGTGTGTTGTACGTAAGACGCAGGAGGTAATTGACCCACTCTAGTCAGCCCTGGTGAGGCCTCAACTGGAATAGTGTGTGAAGTTCCGGGCACCACACTGTTAGAAAGATGTGGACAATTTGAAGAGAGTCCAGAGGAGAGCAACAAAAATGATGAAAGGTTTAGAAAACAGGACCACTGAGGGAAAGTTTAAAAAAAAAAAAAACTTGGCATGTTTTGATTTGAAAAAAGAAGGCTGAGGGAGGACCTGATAATAGTATTCAAATATGTTACAAGCTGTGTCATAGGGCACCACAGTTGCTACCAGTTCCTGTGGTCTCTCAGTCACCAACACACCCCAGACGGTTACCTTTTCATCACAAGTGTATTTATTCTTTCCTTACAAAGCCTAACTGTGTACTGCAGGCTTTCAGCAAGAGGACTGTACAAGAGTTTGCCGGGACTCGACCCTCTCCAGGGTGGCGGGGAGCCACACTGGCTCACTACACACCGGTGACCTTGGGAAATTCGTCCGGCCGTGGGGTCTCCCTCGGCAGCTCTTGCTGTAACTGGAAGAACACGGTAAGCCCGACCCTGCTCAGGGCGGGCAATAATGCGAAGTCCGGAGCTCAGGCCCTCAGTCAGGGCTGAGCAACAAATGAGTACCAAGTATTAAGCCCGGGCCCTAGGTCGGGACGGGGCAACAAATGCTGAATCAGGAGCTCAGGCCCTCAGTCAGGGCTGAGCAACAAATGAGTACCAAGTATTAAGCCCGGGCCCTAGGTCGGGACGGGGCAACAAATGCTGAGTCAGGAGCTCAGGCCCTCAGTCAGGGCTGAGCAACAATAGTAGGCCCAAGCCTCAAAAGGCCTGGGAGAGGGGGAGACGGCCACCCACGGGTTGGGTGGCAGGGGGGACGCAGGCCCTCCCACTCCACTGCGTCCCAGCCCGGGGCCCTAGCAGCAGCTGAAGACCCACTGCTGTCAGTGGGGATCCTGGCCGCAACACACTGGCATAGGCTCTGACAATGCTGCAGACTACTTCCACACTCCCCCCCGGGGCCTACCTGGGTCCTGGTGTCATCCTCTGGGGGATCCAGGACCATGGGTTTGTCAGGGCAGGGATTGATTGGCAGGTCTGGAAACTCCTCTGGATAGTGGGCGCAGGGCAGGCCCGATGGCTCCTCCGGATAGCGGGTGCAGGGCAGGCCCGACGGCTTCTGGTGGCCGCCCTGGGCCATGGAGTTTTCCCAGCCACGAGCTAGGGTGGAGACGTCTGGTCTCTCCAGCGGCTGGGGCCTTACTGAGCTCTAAGGGTGAGCCTTTATACTTCTGGGTCGCCGCCTGACCCTCTGTGGGGCGGGCTCTGAGCTCCCTAGCTCCGTCCACTTCGGTCTCCGGATGGGCTCTTCCCCCTCCGGGGCGGCGGGGAGCCACACCGCCTCACTACAAGGGCACTTCCATATAGCCTACACTCCTCCGCCCAGCCTCCCTGTGCTTCCTGTTCCTTCCACTTATATCCTCCCTGTTATATCCTTGGGGGCAACAGTTTTAGGAAGAAATCACCGGAGACACAGAGAGCTATAAACCTTGGAGCAGCCATTTGTTGTGGAACTAACCAACAGCCAGCTGAAAACTGGCTGGGCTATCCCCTAATAATCTAACTCAGTTGCCATAGCAACACAAGATTCTATTACCATGACAACCAAATACACAACACTCCCAGTCACTGAGCCAATTGCCCCATTAGCCCAGCAATTGCCACCCAAGTGTCAGTAATCCCCAACAGAAACGGACTAATTGGCTTCAGTTAAGCCAGCACTCTTCCCAGTGCTGCAAGTAACCTCAGTGAACAGGGTGATACTAACCAGGGCCCTGTAACAAGCTGTGATAAAGAGGATGGTGATTTATTGTTCTTTATGTCCACTGAAGGTAGGATGAGAAGGAATGGCCTTATTTGCAGCAAGGGAGTTTTAGGTTAGACATTACTAGGAAAAGCTTTCTAACTATAAGGAGAGTTAAGCACTGGAATAGGCTTTTAAGGGAGGCTGCAGAATCTTTGTCATTGGCGGTTTTCAAGAACAGGTTAGACAAACATCCCTCAGGGATTGTCTAGGTGTACTTGGTCTAATCTCAGTGCAGGGGGCTAGATTAGAAGTCTTCTTGAGATCCCTTCCAGCTCTACATTTCTGTGATTTTCAGAAATCGTCATCACTTAGGGAGCTGAAAGCATTCAGCATCTTGGAAATCAGGGCAAAACTTTTATTTAGGTCCTTTAAATATGGATTTAAGACCCTGACTGTAGGCACCTAAAACTAGCATACCAAGTGACTGAATGCTACTAAAACAAGCGCAGTCAACAACAACAACAAAAATCAAACTGAACTCCAGTAAAAGGGAAAATATTGGGTTTTTTTAACTTTAATTAAAAATGTCTCCCCCCTCATTTTCTTAACTGTTTTAATACATTTATCTCCCTCCCTCCCCCCGCAGAGTTTGAGTACAGCTACAAAGTACACAATCAAATTGTTTATGCTAATTAAAAATGGAAAAAGTGACAAATGGATTACTATTGTAAAAGTAATCAGATTAGCAAAGATGGACTCAGCTCCTCAGCTGGTGGAAACTGATGTAGCTTGACTAACTTCAGTCTATATTAACTGAGGATCTGGCCCAATGAAGAGAAGTAAACATTCAATAAAATATTAGAGTTGGTTGATTTGTTGATTGTAAATAATTTCTCCATCCAATTTTGGCATTTTTCTTCAAATCAATAGTTTGCAAATTTAGCTATTACTATAGATGCTCAAATGATATTTGGTGAATAAGATCATTTGACAATTATTTTCCTGTCAGCTACTAAGCATGTTATATTTGTATAAATATTTTCACTCTTTGGCCAGCTCTAATTAGGATAGGTATGATACTGGGCCTAGTTCTAGGCCCAGCTCTGCCTGCTGGGCGACTTTGGGCAAGTCACCTCCCTTCTCTGTGCCTCAGATTTCCTGTCTGTATAATGGGGATAATACTCCCCCCCCTTTTAAAAACTCTCTGAGATCTATTGGTGAAACCCCTACCCTTCTTGAGATAGGTACCCAAACTTTTCTGGCAAGGTTTGTCCTGTTTCCTGGGAACACCTGTGAGGGCACATGGACACCTAACTCCCACATGTGCTGTTGAAAATCTCCCCTTCATCCATATTTGTTTCAGTAAATTAAAATGACTTTATCTGTATATTGGGACCTCTCCCCGCCCTATTACATTGAATGGTTTCAGCATTTTGAAATTCATGTTCCATCTTATAGTGCCATTTACAGGGCTCCACGGAGGACGGATACAACATGGCCTCAACTGGAATGCTTTTGTGGAGACAATAGAACCTTTCTGACCGCTGGATGTAACGGTATCTGATTCGGAAAGTAGTCTCTCTCTCTTTTTGTTTTATTGGTAGATTCATTCTGGATCTAAGTTATAGCTGCAGCTTTCCAATACAGCATTGATCTGTACATCTATTGAAATGGATGAGATGGGACATATTTCAGTGTGTGCTTTGTAGAAACACACACACACACATGCATTTTCTGTCTGCCTATTTGTGCCACCTTCATGGGGTAAACTGTGAAATGAAAGGAGTGCTATGTGCAGGAACCTAAATTATCTTCTTCGACTTTAATAAATACTGCCCTATTTATAATCATTCAGGACCAAATCCTGCCTTGATAGGAGTCAATGGCAAAACTGCTATTGAATTCAATGGTTCAGGATAAAATCCTAAAAAGATGTTGGTAATAATAACATCTAGCTATCTATCACTATCCATCAGTAGATCTCAAAGCACTCTACAAAGGACGTCAGTACCATTAGCCCCATTTCACAGGTGGGGAAAGTGACATGCAATGACTTGCCCAAGGACAGCGCCTACAACCCAGGTCTCCTGAGTCCCCGTTTGGTGCTCTATCTGCTAAGCGGTGCAGTGAGAAAGCTATGAAATTCGCCTTGTACAATCAATTCTGCTATAGAGCTGGGAAACATAAGTGCTTGCTTGAGGCAATGAAAAGTCCTCTGCATCTCACTGTAGAAAAATGACAGTTGTCTAAAATGCAAGTTAAAGTGAATATATCAAAGATCCTTCACATGCAAGCCAAGAGAATCTGGAAACCATGTGCTTAGCATTTAATAAATGACTCCTTTAATTTTACTCCTTTGATTTCCCCATTATGTGACTTTGCTGGCAGACTGACAGCACTGGAGACTGAAGATCTCCATCTCTCCCCGGAACAGGAGCCTCATAGTCAGCAGAAGGGGAAGTTCCCTCAAATTGTCCTACAGCTCTTATCTATAAAGACCTCTCACTCCTCAGGGATTAGTGGATAACTTGTCCCTTCAGTCTTCCACAGTCTCAACAGAGATACCAACAGGGCTACCAACTGTAGCATAATCCCTGTGGCCTGAAGCCCTAGAGAATATGGAGCTCACTATTGACACCTGTTGGAGAACAGGGAGAAGAGTTTCCCAGAGCTCCTGGAGAACTCCAGCTGGACAGGGGATCCATAGCAGAGGGAGATCTCTGTGGGCGAGCAAGGGGAAATGACTGAGTGGAAGAGGAAGAGAACTGTTTGGGTGAGTGGCCACCCTGATCAAAGCCTAAGTCTGGCAAGATTGGGTAGCAGAGCTTAGACAAAACCAGAGAAAAAGAGAGAGGAAAGGGGTTCCTGCCTTTTGGTGGGAGGGCCTCCTACGTGGCAAGGACTCTGTTCAGGGTCCTACATGCCAATGCTTCCTCTCTGAAGACTTTGCAAAGAGGCGACTTCCTGAGCTGGTACAGGGGAGGCTTTGAGGCAGGTGATGGCGCAGAGATGGATATTGCTGAAGCTACAGAAGGCAGCAGCCCAGCTGAGGAACTCTGGTTAGTGGTGAGGGCCCCCCCCCCCGTCCAGCTGTTAATAAAGATGACATCACTATAGCTGGGTTAGGTGATAGAGCTGCCAGAGCAGATCAGGCAGCACTTCCCTTATGGGGCTGGAGACTGACCTGCCTGAACTCTGGACTCTGCCAATCCCGGGCAACAAACATTGCATGGCAGTGCAGCTGGGGATGGAAGCAGCTATTGCAGGAACAATGCCTCTTTGGTCACTCACCCCGCGAGTGGAGGACGGAGTTTAAGCCTATTGCCAAGGTGCCCGGGGGGTGGGAGTCCTACTTAATATACAGATCTTGCTGATTTATTATTACAGGCTTTCCCAAGTTTATTGTGTCCCTTCTCCCCCACTGCCAGTAGTTCCCATTATTTTGTACAATGGAGTCAGTGCTACTAGGGGAGAGTATCACCCACCAAAGGCGCCCAGCGGGTATTCAGTTGTACCAGGCTCCTGGGTTGGGGCCCGACTCAATGTTGGTTGTTAAATTTTCAGAATGACCCCTAGATAAATGAACCTGGCCCCTTTGCTGCTGACAACACATGGCAGACGGGCTACAGTAGTGTGGAACATAGACACCAGTCTACTGTGGGAAGAGATGTCCTTAGGGATTCATGTGGACGCTATCACCAGAGTACCTGAGCACCTTGTGCCCATGAATGGATGTATCTTTCCAATATCCCTGAAAGGAGGGAAATAATATTTCCCCCATATTACAGATGGGGAACTGACCCTTAAAAGGATTAAGGCCCAGATTCTCGATGTATTTAGGTGCCTAACTTCCTCTGAAATCTGTAAGCAGGTCTGAATGAGCTCTCCCCTGACAGCTAGTGATGAGCCGGGGTGGGGAGCGGGGGGAAAGGATTCAGGACCAGACTATATTTACATGAACACACCTGCTCTGCAACAGACAGAGCTATGTTGCCCAAGTAATCAATTTTGGCTGGTGTCGGGTTACAAATCACTTTAGTATTGAATGCTGGGGTAATGAAATGTTGTTATCCTTATTGTACGAGTAAAGGGCAGCAGAACTGTGCTTAGCCTGTCCTGATTGAGGGGGGTCAGCCTGAGCTGAACTGAACTGAACTTGCTAAGCCGGGGATTCAGATGCCAGATCCCAGTGGCGCGAGAGAGAGATGGGGTAGGGAAAAGTGTGTATGCCTGGGGGTGTGAGCTCTGGCTAAGAACCATGAGGGCTTGGCTACACTGGCGCTTTACAGCGCTGCAACTTTCTCGTTCAGGGGTGTGAAAAAACACCCCCTGAGTGCAGCAAGTTAATCCCTAATATAATCCCCTCGTGGAGGTGGAGTACCTGCAGTGCTGGGAGAGTTCTCTCCCAGCGCTGGCGCGCGACCACACTCGCACTTCAAAGCGGCAGCACTTTGAAGTTTTGAGTGTAGCCACGGCCTAAGGCACCATTTGACTTGCTCCCTCTCTTGTTAATAGAAAGAGCTGATTAGGCTCCATTGAGAGTCTTTTGTTTTGTTAAGTGATCATTAGAGCTGAAATCACTGATAACCAGGTCTAAACATTAGACCAGGGGTCTCAAACTCAAATGACCACGAGGGCCACATGAGGGCTAGTTCATTGGCCTGAGGGCCGCATCACTGACACACACCCTCTCGCTGCCCCCAGCCCTGCCCCCACTCCACCGGCTCTTCCCACCACTTCACTGCCCCCATTACAACCCCTTCCCCGAAGTCCCCACCTCAACTCCGCCCCCTCCCTGCCCCCAGAGAGTGTATGAGGGGTGTGGCGGGGGCTCAGGGCAGGGAGTTGAGGTGCAGCAGGGGGTTGGGGTGCAGGCAGGGGGATCAGGGTGCAGAAGGGGTGTGAGATGCAGCAGGGGGCTCAGGGCAGGGAGTTGGGGTGCAGGAGGGGTGTTGGATGTGGCAGGGGGCTCAGGGCAGGGGGTTGGGGTGCAGCAGGGGATTGGGGTGCTGCAGGGGGTTGGGGTTCAGGCAGGGGGCTCAGGGCAGGGGTTGGGGGTGCAGAAGGGGTGTGGGATGCAGCAGGGGGCTCAGGGCAGGGAATGGGGTTCCGGGGTGGCAGCGGCACACACCGTGGCCGGGGCCAGGGCAGGCTGCCAGCCCCAGCCCCGGCCCCGGCCCCGCTCCGGGAAGTAGCTGGAACCACGTCCCTGCGGCCCCTGGGGGAGGGAGGATGCAGGGCTCCGCACGCTGCTTGCCATTTCTCCAGGTACCTCCCCTGAAGTTCCCATTGGCCGCGGTTCCCCGTTCCCGGCCAATGGGAGCTGCGGGGGGGGCGTGCCTGGAAGCCATGGCAACATACGGACGGAGCCCTCTGCTCCCCCCCCCCCCCGAGCCGCAGGAACGTGATGCCAGCTGTGGCGGGGCTCGAGGGGGGCAATCCCGCGGGTGTAGTTTACTCACCCCTGGCCTGGAGGTAGGCCGGGGGGTAGGGGGATGGGCATGGGCCGCTCGGTGGGCCGCAGGAAATAGCCCTGTGGGCCGCATGTTTGAGACTCCTGCATTAGACCTACTAATGGAACAGTGTCTCTGGTAAAAGAGACTGCCTAGCCTGCAGCTGAAATCACTGAGAGCTGAAATCACCGAGAGCTGTGATAAGTGGTGGGACCTCAAGACATCCAAGAGGGTGCTGTGGAACGGAGTAGCAAGTGGCTGGCGGAACAGCCAGTGGAGCAGCGGAACGGCTGGCGGAGCGGTGAGTGGCTGGCGCAACAAGTGGAGTGGCCAGAGGAACAAGCAAGGTACCTTCTCCCTTCCCTCCCTCCGGTGAGAGGTGAACTCATGCGAATGCACCTCTGAACTCGGGGTATTCACTGATCAAGGACAACAACTGTGAGTGGGTGTGCGGTGGAGGGAGAAGGGAAGGGCATGTGTGACGTTATGAGTGTAATATAATATTTCATTGGAAGGTGACAGGGCCAGAAAGAGTTAATTAACTCACAGACTGACCTAACCCATGGGTGAACCTAAAGGACTGGTTAGGAAGATATGTAAATGAATAGAGCTTTGAAATGCAAGTCCGCATTGTTAGAGATCTCAAGGATATATGTTTGCTCAGGTCTTGTGATGTAAGCAAACAAGTCTTGTCTATTGCTATAACTTTAATTCAAAGATCAAAAAAGGAATATTAACATTTATGATGATACTTGAGTGAAATAGTATTATTGTCTATATGTCTCTTTGAAGGTTGTGGTAACCTGTATCTGAACTGTTTAATGGATAAATGACCCTGTGCTAATTGGCAGGATGTTTGGAAGGAGAGTTAAGCCTATTGTTTTCTCAGGCCGAAAGGCTGCTGGAAATGTATAAGAACCCTGGGACATGATCCTACTTCATCTCACAACTGCTTTGGGTTTCAAGAGGGGGAAACCTTAATCCACAAGGATTGAGATCCTCAGTCATTGACTGGAACCACCCTGAATATGGACATTGGACTATAACCTATGGACTATATCTGAAAGGACTTTTGGCAACTACAAGCTCACCTCTGCTATGTATCTGAACCTCAAGAATTGAATTCAAGTCTGTATGTATATTGATCTTTTAACCAACTCTTTCTCTTTTCTTTTTTTAATAAATTTTAGCTTAGTTAATAAGAAGTGGCTATTAGCATGTATTTTGGGTAAGATCAAGTTGTAATAGAACCTGAGTATGTGGCTGATCCTTTGGGATTGGAAGAACCTTTTCTTTTATATGATGAGATAAGATTTTTAATCATCATCATCATCATATCTGACAGGTGTGTCTGGACGGAGGCCTGAGGCTGGGTACTTTAAGGGAACTGCGTTGTTTGGACTTCTGAGTAACCAGTGAGGTACTACACAAGCTGTTTTGTGCTGGCTTGGTAAATCTAAGTATTGGAATATCCACCAGCTTTTGGGGTTTGTCTGCCCCGTTTTGTTTGTAGTTCACCCTAATTGAGTGACCTCAGCTGGCTCCCATGGGCAGCACCGACACAGCGTGTTAAAGGAACTTTTGGTCATTGGACTTAAGAACCTGAGGCAAAAAGACCCTGCCCAATGTACTCTGGGGTGGGAGTTTTTATCATGGTGTTATGCTTATGAATTCTGCTTGCAGCATTTTCCCAAGTTAATGCTGGGTTACTGTCCTCCTTTTTATTAAAAGTTTCTTTTTTACACCCAGACTCAGTGCTTGCGGGTGGTGAAGTATTGCCTCTTAGAGGCACCCTGGGGTGGTGTTTAATTTTCCCAGATTACTGGGTGGAGGTGCAAGCTGGTAGAGGGACTCCTGGATATTGAACCCGGCCCCTGCTGCCTCCGATTCCACTGGGCGGAAGGGTTACAAATCAGTAGCAGTTAAAATATCTTTGAGGCTGTGGGCCTAAGTCACACCCAAGTCCTCACAGAAGGCTGAAGTAGAGCCTCAAATTGAACCCAGCTTTTCTGAGCTCTCCCCTTAACCCTAAGCCATTCTTTTTTCAGATCATTTTGCATGAGCCACCAAAAATTATTTTAGTATTTAACCCTTAAATTATTGATGTGTACTCTCACATTTAACTCCCCGTTAACATAGTTCTTGCCTGGGAATAAACCAGGCTGGGCTTTAGTTGCTCGTACAACTTAAATGTCTAGCTTTAACTATGGGTGGCACTCAGATTCTCTAGTGTACCAGCCTGTATAGGGTTTCGTGAGGCGCTAACCACTCTGTTATCAAGGGGATTACGGCAAGTTAAGAGTGCAAAAGGGCGTAGTGTTCTTGCTGAACCTACAGGTTTCACTGAAGCACAATTGATTTACCTAGATTAATAAGGGGTATAACAGGGTGGCTTGTCCTGGAAAGCCTGGCCAAGCCAACCCTGGTTACAGCATCAGCCCCACCTGAGGAGAATCAAACAATTTCTATAAAGAGCAGAAGGTGGCTGCAGTGAGGAGGAAGCCCAGGAGGGCGGAGGCCTCCATTTACTCCTGCTGGGGACACCCGGAGACCAGGGGAGTTTGGAGCGTACTTGGCTGAAGGGAAGATTTTTGTGTTTAGTTTTGAACTTTAAGTTTTTAAATTAGACCCTAAGGAAGGCTGTTGTGATTGGACTGGAAAAACTCTGTGTGGAGCTCATTTGGGGAATTAAGATGGGAACCTGAGGGGAGGGGGCTGCATGCAGGACTACACTGTGGCCACAAGGGGGTGCTGGGTGCTAATGATTCCATTCCTACTGAAGGCAATGAGGGGTCTGTCCATTTATTTATCTGAGAGTAAACTCAGGGGCAATGTTAATTTAAACAATGCCTCTGATTATGGTGCTAATGTGGGGTTTTAATCTAAGATTTCATTAGGATTATTTTGCTTTCATTTCAAATTCATGCTATTCATGGAAAATAAATGGAATAAACTTTCAAGGTTTCATAAGTATAGGGATTATGCATTCCTTTTCACATGGAGTGAGTTCCTAATTCTCCTTATGCAGGCACTATGCTTACATAACGCTGCAGTTAATCAGTGACCCAAGCCAGGATATTACAAATTGATCACAACAGCTTTTTCCCCCAGGGGTTCGCGTCTAATCTTTGTGCTGATGTGACAACCTCGGTTACAGATATTGCATTTCTGTAGGCTGAAATGTGATGTGAAAGGGCCTGTTAATGGAGTTACCAGTGTAGTAGAAAGAGAGAACCTGAGACATAAGCCCTTGTTTCAAAGGCATAGTGTGAGGCCTAAGGTCTGAACTAAAGTAGTGGTCAAGCCTTGCTAATATAAAGCAAAGTTAGCAAGAGACAGGCTGTGAGCAGAAGTCAGTCTCTGCACATGTGTAAGCTCACAGAACCTGACAAGAACAAGGCTGGTATCACAGAAACACACACATTCCTGAGAAGTACTAGGCACAGGACATACACGCAAACACATTCCAGAAGGGTGGTACCAGAACACCTCAATAGCAACACATTCCCCAAAGATAACAGGAACCCACTGACCTCTCTTAAAGATAAGGTCAGGATGACAGTATGATGGATAGAAATGTTTTAATCAAACCAACATGTACAAGGTAATGGGTAGTAACTAGTCACATCAGTAAAAGCAGCAAAGAGTTAGGATGGCACATAAAGAGAACACACACGCAGCTGAACATCTGACAACAACCATGAGCCCTGAGCAAGGGACAATGCGTAACTGTGGGGCCCCGGAAGTAGGCCAGGAATCGAACGTAGGCCCCTGCTCCAGGAGGAAGTTATCTGTGTCAGCCCAGTATCTGGTACCAGGGGCGACGGAAGCTCCCTAAAAGAGGGGGGGGCACTGGCACCTGAACTATGCCCCCATCCCCATGTTGCCCATTCTCCTCTTGCCCTCGCACCACCCCTCCCCCCCAAGCCCGTGCCCTTGCGCTGCCCCTTCTTCCTGAGGCCCCCACCCTCACACCACCTCTTCCCCCTAAGACCCTGACCCCTGCTCCCTCCTCTCCACCTCTCTCACCTCCATCGCTTGCCCTTACGGCCAGTAAAAAGTGATGGAGCCATGCCCTCCCTCCCCGTTCCGGCGCCCCCGGCTGATACAGCTTACTTCCCTTCTGCACCTGCTTATCTGTGCTGGCTGGTGTGATAGGGGCATGCCATGGAGCCAAGGCATTGTCCAGTTGCTGCCCATCTGCACAGGAGGGGGTGTAGATGCACCATAGTGGCAACTTTTCCTCCACTGCACACTAGCCAGCAGTGAGATCAGCCTGCGCAGAGGTGTAAGGGGGATGCCTTAACCCCCCCTACTGTGACTGAAGAAAAAACCCTCTTCAAATGGAAGGGGTTTGAACTGAAGAGCATTCAGAACTTGGGGGACAGTCATGAGGCTGGAGGCTGGCTAGGAATGCTAGATCCCCGCCTTGAGCTAGGGGGTATGCTGGAAATCTGTTTTAAGGCAATAGGCAAGTCTTTTTAGGAGAAGGGGGACATGAGGTACCAGAAATACAACTCCCATGAGGCGCTGGCTATTTAGAATTGAAATGTTACATTTTAGATTTTCAATTTTTCAGTTAAAAGTCTAAATAGTCTACAGAAGATAAGCCTATTTTCTGATCCGCTCTACTTTTCATTCTTTATGACTGTGCGCGCTTAAATTGCAGGGATAGTGCAAGAGCTGTCTGTGGAAACTAGAGCCGGGTTAGAGACTAGGATCTAGTCTTCATGCCCATTCTCCCAGCTTCTAATAACCTTTCCCCGTTTCTGAAAATATGCACTCTCCTTGTGATGTGACTTGCCTCCCTGCTGCTGGCTCCTTCACCCTTTTGAAGGAGGCTCTTAGGAGTTCAGTTTAAATTTAAACACCAGTTGTCTATGCTGTCTTAAAATGAAAACAAATCTTTGCATCAAATTTCTAGCAATTAATCAATAATCCTCTATAGCCTGATTCTTTAGAACTGCCAAAGTGACCTCTTAATGTGCCTACTGCTCAGATCCTCAAGCAAGAGCGATGCCCAGTTTCTCAATCAATGCTGTAATTGAAAAATCATGGTGCACAAGCTTGTCTGCAAACTCTGCTGGGTAGAAGGGGACCATCTGATGCATCTGAGAACATCTACCAAATTCACTCTGATTCTGGCAGAATAGAATGTCAGGGAGAATTTAAGCTTTGCAAGGAGAAAGGCAAATCAATTAAATCAATACTAAATAAAAACATCCCGCCAAAGTAAACAATATTACTGTAAGCGTTGAAGCTTGTTTTTCTTGCAGAATGCTTTGTACATGAAAGCACATACAATATTAGTTTATATATGACAGTTATTAAGAGTCCCTTTAGTTAAATCTTTGATAATACGTGATGTATTCTCGCCACGTTATAAAAAATGTACAGTTTGTAGAGTAAATACTTTACAAATATTTGGAAAAAGTGGAATTAAAATGAATAGATATTTCATTAGTCTAACAAAGAAAAACTGACTAGGGTTATGTGGGATGGTCGTGAGGTTCAGGCACCGGAGTTATACTCAGAAGATCTGGGTTTAATTCTTGGCTCTGTCACAGGTTTCCTGTGTGACCGTGGTTAGGCCCAGATCTTGAAACGTATTTAGGTTTTTAACTTCCATTGAAATCAGTGGAATGTAGGGGCTTCGATACCGTCGAGGATCTGGGCCTTAGTCTCTCTGTACCTCAGCCTTTCATTGGTAAAGTGGAAATTAATAATATTTCCCTATATCACAGGCATATTGTGAGGATAAAGCCATAAATACTTGTGAGGCACTTGGACGCTATGGGGTTGGTTGTAAGTCGATAGATCCTATTGAGTGCTCTCAATTGCCATTTGCTATGGGGTTGGTTGTAAGTCGATAGATCCTATTGAGTGCTCTCAATTGCCATTCGCTTAAATGGGAACTGAGGGCACTTACTGCCTTGCTGGAGGTGTTTGACGTCCTGCAGCACTATACCAGTTTACCATGTCAGTCCTGTATCAGGGGGTAGCCGTGTTAGTCTGTATCTACAAAAACAACAAAGAGTCTGGTGGCACCTTAAAGACTAACAGATTTATTTGGGCATAAGCTTTCGTGAGTAAAAACCTCACTTCTTCGGATGCATAGAGTGAAAGCTACAGATGCAGGCATTATATACAGACACATGGAGAGCAGGGAGTTACTTCACAAGTGGCGAACCAGTGTTGACAAGGCCAATTCAATCAGGGTGGATGTAGTCCACTCCCAATAATAGATGAGGAGGTGTCAATTCCAGGAGAGGAAAAGCTGCTTCTGTAGTGAGCCAGCCACTCCCAATCCCTATTTAAGCCCAGATTAATGGTGTTGAATTTGCAAATGAATTTTAGTTCTGCTGTTTCTCTTTGAAGTCTGTTTCTGAAGTTTTTTTGTTCAATGACAGTGACTTTTAAATCTGTGATAGAATGACCAGGGAGATTGAAGTGTTCACTTACTGGCTTGTGTATGTTACCATTCCTGATGTCCGATTTGTGTCCATTTATTCTTTTGCGGAGGGACTGTCTGGTTTGGCCAATGTACATGGCAGAGGGGCATTGCTGGCACATGATGGCATATATGACATTAGTGGATGTGCAGGTGAATGAGCCCCTGATGGTGTGGCTGATGTGGTTGGGTCCTCTGATGCTGTTGCCAGAGTAGATATGGGGACAGAGTAGGCAACGAGGTTTGCTACAGGGATAGGTTCCTGGGTTGGTGTTTCTGTGGTGTGGTGTGTAGTTGCTGGTGAGTATTTGCTTCAGGTTGGGGGGTTGTCTGTAAGCAAGGACTGGCCTGCCTCCCAAGGTCTGTGAGAGTGAGGGATCATTTTCCAGGATAGGTTGTAGGTCGTGGATAATGCGCTGGAGAGGTTTTAGCTGGGGGCTGTATGTGATGGCCAGTGGTGTTCTGTTATTGTCCTTGTTGGGCCTGTCCTGTAGTAGGTGATTTCTGGGTACCCGTCGTGCTCTGTCAATCTGTTTCCTCACTTCCCCAGGTGGGTATTGTAGTTTTACGAATGCTTGATAAAGATCTTGTAGGTGTTTGTCTCTGTCTGAGGGGTTGGAGCAAATTCGGTTGTATCTTAGGGCTTGGCTGTAGACAATGGATCGTATGATGTGTCTTGGATGGAAGCTGGAGGCATGTAGGTACGTATAGCGGTCAGTAGGTTTCCGGTATAGGGTGGTGTTTATGTGACCATCACTTATTTGTACTGTAGTGTCCAGGAAGTGGATCTCTTGTGTGGACTGGTCCAGGCTGAGGTTGATGGTGGGGTGGAAATTGTTGAAGTCCAGGTGGAATTCTTCAAGGGCCTCCTTTCCGTGGGTCCATATGATGAAGATGTCTCTGTCCCCATATCTACTCTGGCAACAGCATCAGAGGACCCAACCACATCAGCCACACCATCAGGGGCTCATTCACCTGCACATCCACTAATGTCATATATGCCATCATGTGGCAGCAATGCCCCTCTGCCATGTACATTGGCCAAACCGGACAGTCCCTCCGCAAAAGAATAAATGGACACAAATCGGACATCAGGAATGGTAACATACACAAGCCAGTAAGTGAACACTTCAATCTCCCTGGTCATTCTATCACAGATTTAAAAGTCACTGTCATTGAACAAAAAAACTTCAGAAACAGACTTCAAAGAGAAACAGCAGAACTAAAATTCATTTGCAAATTCAACACCATTAATCTGGGCTTAAATAGGGATTGGGAGTGGCTGGCTCACTACAGAAGCAGCTTTTCCTCTCCTGGAATTGACACCTCCTCATCTATTATTGGGAGTGGACTACATCCACCCTGATTGAATTGGCCTTGTCAACACTGGTTCGCCACTTGTGAAGTAACTCCCTGCTCTCCATGTGTCTGTATATAATGCCTGCATCTGTAGCTTTCACTCTATGCATCCGAAGAAGTGAGGTTTTTACTCACGAAAGCTTATGCCCAAATAAATCTGTTAGTCTTTAAGGTGCCACCAGACTCTTTGTTGTTCATGTCAGTCCTGCCGCCTTTGGGTGAGAAGCCCTATTGATGTCAGTGGAACTGCTCTGTGAGCTCAGACCCTGCCTGATGAAGATTTCTGGTGCACCCATCATTGCACACCATCTCCCATTCATTTTGTCACCTGCACCGAAGCCCGAGCTGATCTGCATTCTAATTATGAGAGTGGGGGCAGCCCGGGTACCGTTGTGTTCCCAAAGTGGGCCATGGCAGCACACATGGGGACCGGACAGAAGCTCACCATTAAGTGGACACCTAATCTACCAGCCACACAAAGTAGTAGGTGTAACTGTGGTGGGGTATCACAGAACTACAGGACACCCAGGGGCAGATTTTCACTTTCGATATAGCTCTGAGCATAAATTGTACCACCCCAAGCAGCATTGTGACTCACAGGCACCCCTCATGAGCACAGTCCCCTCTCTGCTTTATCTTGCTTGAGGAGGTGGTGAGTGGGGGTGAGCCTAGGTAAGCCACTTAGCCTCCCTGTGCCTCAGTTTCTCCACCTGTAAAACAGAGATAATAGCACTGTCCTACCTTACAGGGCGATTGTAAGGATAAACACATTAAAAGATTTTGGGGCACTTAGATACGATGATGGGGACCACAGAAGTACTTAAAATAGAGAGAGGAACTTGCTGTTGTCCATTACCAGCAGCAAATTGCATCACCTGCCCTAACAGTGACTGAGCTGTACAGGCCTGTGAGTAGCTAACAGTGGAGCCAAGATGCTGCCCACCTGCTCTGGGAAGGCAGTAAGCAGATATCCATGTCTCACCTACCCCTGCATGCCCAAACCCAAGGTCTGATAGCCCATGTAGAAGTGTAAGGGGGATATTTACTCCCTTTTATGAGTGTGTAATCCAGGGGACAGGTTAACCCTAAATATCTTCAAAGCAATATACAGAAACATGTAAAATACAGGACTCTCAGCTGGCTAGCAAACCATATAGGAACTAATTCAAACACATTAAACGTGTATTGCTGTGTTAGTTTGGTGGATAACTACTTGGCGTGGATTTAACCAATGTGTACTTCCCCATCTCATACGATGACTGAGCTGACTGGGTAGCCATCCTGCACATTACTGCTGTGATTCAGCTTGCACCACGCTCCTCAGTCAGAAGACAGGAGTTCCCTAGGTCAGGCTAATGGGAGTTTTCTCTTTGCTGACCTGGGTTAAGCACCTCTCAGTTGGAAGTTGTTTCTTTGCATAACTTACAATCATTTGCAAGTCCACAAGCATTGTTAGTGCTAGTATCGGTCTCTTCATTGCAGGGAACAGTAGATGACTGTGCATGTGTTTGGAACAGTCCCTCTTCTTTTTTCAAATGCTCATTAACAATATCCTGTGGCTATTCAGTGACTGACATCCTGAAAGATTCCGAAGCACATTACAAACTATGGCATATATATCTATAGTGCAGTGGTTCCCAAACTTTAAATTGTGAAATCTCGTGAACCCCCTCCTAAAAATGAATATTTTCAGGGATTTAACTTTAAATTTCCTCAGTGTGATGGATGCCCCGCTCTTCCTGGGGCTCGGGCTGCCAGCCCTGCGTGGGGAGTGCTGGGGTTCGGACTGCCGGCTCCCCCGCTGATGGGGGCAGGGCTCGGGCTGCCAGCCCCAACTGCCTGGCCCCACTCTTCCCGGGGCTTGGGCTGCCAGCCCTGTGTGGGGAGCGCTGGGGTTCGGGCTGCCGGCTCCCCCGCTGACGGGGGCAGAGCGCAGGCTGCCAGCCCCAACTGCCCGGCCCCGCTCTCCCTGGGGCTCGGGCTGCAAGCCCTGCGTGGGGAGCGCTGGGGTTCGGGCTGCCGGCTCCCCCGCTGACGGGGGCAGGGCGCGGGCTGCCAGCCCCAACTGCCCGGCCCCGCTCTCCCTGGGGCTCGGGGTGTCTGCCCTGCAACTAGGTCCCACCTGCTGTCTCTAATGCCCGGGGTCGTCTGTCTGCCATTAGTGAAATTTTTCTGGCGAACCCCCTGTAACGTTCTGCGAACCCCAGTTTGGGAACCACTGCTATAGTGCAATCAGAGGTGTGACTGCAGCACATGTAGATGTATCCAAGCTAGCTTCGATCTAGTTAGCTTGAACAACAATGGCAGTGAAGTCGCAGCTGCACAAAGCTCCCTTGAGTATGTCTCCACATGCTGCAGTCACTCCTCTGATTGCAGTGTAGACATACCCTGTGTGTATAGGAGTCACTTTGTCAGCCACTGAAATGAAGCCATCTCTGGGGTGGTATGCACCAGTTAATAAACTGAAAACGGCAACATTATGCAATCGTTTAGGGCACAAAATAAAGAAAGTTGCAATTAGAAGCAGAAGACTGTTAGGTAAAATGTAAGTTTTCAAGCAGGAGTTCACCCCAGAACACTCTTGCAAAAAGTGCTACAGAATGTTTAATGGACAAATGGTCAGGATCCCCAGTTTTACATCTCATCCAAAAGACGGCATCTCCACAAGCACAATGCTCCTTACCATCATGGCTGGGGCACGGTTCAATTCTGACATGGAAGGAGGAGTGCCACCTACTGAATCAACAACATCCAAGTATTGACCAAGTTGAACCTGACTTAGCCTAAGGTCAGAGGAGAGCACAGATTACAGTGGCATGGGCGGTAATGACTTCACGGCACTTCCAGCCCTATGACTGAAATCACTGGTAGCTGTGTGTGCCCAACGAGGGTAGAATTTAACTGGATATATTGAAGTAAATTCTGAATACATGCACGACCAAGTAGTGGCTTGACTAACTGCTGTATGTTTACATTTTTTCCTCAGAAAATTAAGGGAGATTTGTTGTTTCTGAGCCATCTGTATAGGACATGGGTATTGCACTTTGATATATCAGAGGGACAACTCTATTTTAGATATAATTTGGATGAATAATTTATAATTTCTGTGAGGAATGATAAAAGTGGTTTGTTTTTGTTTTACAGTTCTTGTCAAAGTAACATCATCAGCCTCATGCTGTTTGACATGAACTCTTCAAAACATTGCTGGAGATGCTACAGAAACTAGTAATTCAGCTATTTCTTTCTGTATAATGAACTGATCATCACATTAGTTTTACTGAGAGTTACACAGCATCAACAAGCTATGGCTAGCTTGGACCTCAGAGGCAGCAAGGCATTTAGAGACATGCTTGCTGTGCTCGTTGGTCTAATGGTCTGTATTACAAAACAGTTACTGTCATTCAGGTGAAACATGAATGGAGACTCTGTTCCCTGGAGGTCATTATAATCTAACTGTGTGCTTTAGAAGAGTAGGGAATCTGAGCTCAGTTTGTTCTGGCCATTTACCAAATGAGGCCTAAGCCATGGCCTCCTTGTAGGGAGGTCTCTGCATGGTTCTCCTTGTGAAGCATCTTACAAATTGTCTGTTAGGGGAGACGGTTGTTCCCCCCAAGTGAAAAGAAGACAAAGGGGGTTTTGGCCCCCAAGCATCAAAGATCTCTGGAGATTCACTGGAAACTAGGGCTTCAGCATCCAGAACCCACTGCTGCTCTCCACAGCTTCTTGTCCACAGGTTCATTGGGCATCTGCTGGGAGCAGCTGGCCTTGGGACTCCTCCTTGCCCCCGTCCCCTTAAATATAGTGGGCCACATTTTCTGTTAGTGCAGCAGAGAGGTCACCCTGGTTCTATGACTAGCCCTGAATGCAGGGGAGAGGAGACTGGGAGCTGGTCTAATTTGCACCAACCTGCTCTGATGCCCCAAGGCACCATATACCCACTAGGCATTGCTGGAGCTCTGTGTGTTCTACTCATTCCCAACATGTCTTCTGCACCAGGAGCTGTGGAGAGGGAGGCTTAGGAGCTGCCTCTACTAGATCTGTGCCTTCAAGGGATTCCCCTGCCCCCCACAAAGTGGGTGTCCCTACCCGTATGGGGATTGGGGCTGAGAATCTGTCTCATTATTTATATATACCCCATTTATTATCTTTGGGGAAGATTCTGTTCCAGCTGAAGCCAATGGTAAAACTCCTATTGGCATTAATCAGACCAGGAGTGGGTCCTGAGGAAGGAATTGAATCACAGAACTAAGAGTTAGAGATGGAGAAGACTGATGAGTTCCCGTCTAATCCATCCCTCAACCAATGCAGGATTGTTCCCAGCAGTACATGATCTTGTGTTTTTGTCTAGTCTAACTTAAATGTCCCATTGGATGGGGCTTCCATACATCTCTTCAGAGACTATTCTACAGGCAAATCAGTCAATGCCTCAACACTTTTCCTCATCTTCATCCAAAACAATATAACTTTCAATAAAGCAAAGTTGTTACCATCCTTCCAGTGCTTGTACATTATTATTATTATTTATGCCATCCTTCTGCCAGGTGTTGTCAGCAGCAAAAAGGGCTCGGTTCAAATATCTAGGGGTACCTCTTAAAATTAACAAACACCATCGGCTTCTGCCACCCTGGTGCTCTCTCCACATCAAGTCCGGTCCAGCAGCTCCACCACTCAACATTGCTATAGCAATTACAGTCGAGGGGTGCTGGGTGTATGTGAGTGTGCACATGCTTTGCTGCCACTTCTGCCTCATCTCTTGCCGTGATGTTGTCTTAATGCTGAGTATCCGTCCTCAGACTTCACCTAATCCAGCTTAGTGATGCCAGATAGGGGACTTCATAGTAAAGTTCACTCAGCTTTGTCATTAACCAGTGTGTGTGTGTGTGTGTGTGTGTGTGTGTGGGGGGGGTCAATGGCATCATAGGACCCTTCATCAGAATCTCTGGCACCAGAGTCTCACTCCTAGTCAAAGGTAGCAGTCCCTTTTCTCTGCTTCTTGTTTCTCTGGCTTATGTCCAGCTCCACTGGCCAGCCATGCAGGACTGGAGGCTATGGCAACTCCCCACTCATGGAATATTAAGTATAGTTCTATTTGCCTTTTGTCACACAATAAGGATAACAACATTTCATTACCCCTACACTGACAACTTAAATGAATTTTAACTAAAACAACCAGAATGTCACAGTGGGAAGGTGGGTAACTTGCAAATAAGGCCTGCTTGTTCTGGCTATTCCTCACATTCACCAACAGATGGCAGTAGAGAACTCATTCCGTAAAGTTACAGAGCTGCTGCAGGCTGGCATCTGTATTGTGACTGTCTTTAGGAACCCCAGTTGTGGATAAAGACTCCATTGCACTAGGCGCTGTACAATCACGGAACAAAAAGACACTCCCTGCCTTAAATAGTTTACAGTCTCTGTGCAATTAATAAAACAAATGACGGTTCCAAACTATTTGACTGTACCAAAACATATTTTATCCCCTGTCCTTCCAGTTCGAAAATGCTGCGGAAGAGCAGCATATCTATCTATCACAAGCAATATATGTAAATTTTTAGGGTATCCACTGTAGATGCTTATAATATTCCCCTTTCTCTTTGTCACTACTTTCTAAAGCTATAGATATCAAGCTCTTTTGATTTTTCCTAGCAAATCAATCCCTCCTGTCCTCTAATTATTTTAATTGCTGTTCTCTGAACTCTCTCCAATGTGCCAATATCTTTCTGGTAATGTGCTCACAAAAGCCTTCAATATTCCCATTGCAGCTGCTCCAGAGCCATCTAGAGAGGACCTGTTACCAACCTGCTCTAGGGCACGATGCACGTGGAATCCAAATTTTCATTGATCTTTTTTGCCTTCAGGTTGCATTGTGCACCTGAAAGTCTCGTCCAGCTTTCTTCATCCCAGTCAGTATCTGTGGTGAGGATTGTTTTTGAATCTCAAATTAAATCTTGTTCATTAATTTCTTCCCATGTTTCTCATCTCTCTAGTGCCCTTCATTTTATTTCTCTGTCCTGAGAGAATTTCACACATACTTTATTAATTATTATTTTATTTTATTATTTGTATTACAGTGGCTCCTGAGAGCACCAATTCAGATCAAGGTCCCACTGTGCTAGGCCCACACCAACATATAATACAGTAACAGACAGTCCCTGCCTCAGGGAGCCTACAGTCTATGTAGGAGAGATTGACAAAAGGGGAGAAGGGAAGTATTATTATCCCATTGGACAGGTGGGGAACTGAGGCAAGAGATTAAGGATTCAATCCTGCAAGGTGCTGAGATCCAAACAAAGGTCTTAATTGTTAATATTAAGCATGTGAGTAGACCCACTGAAATCAACAAATAAATTGAGCTAAATAGGACTGTTCATGTGCTTAAAAAGCAACAGAGAGTCCTGTGGCACCTTTAAGACTAACAGATATATTGAAGCATAAGCTTTCGTGGAAGAATACCCACTTCAATACCCACGAAAGCTTATGCTCCAATACATCTGTTAGTCTTAAAGGTGCCACAGGACTCTCTGTTGCTTTTTACAGATCCAGACTAACACGGCTACCCCTCTGATACTTGACATGTGCTTAAAGTTAAACCTCTGAGTAGCAAACTGCATGGATCTTGGATGGAAGAGCACAGGTTCCAGGAGGGAAGTTTTTGGAGGAGGTACCAAAAATCAAATTAAAAAATTGCTTTTGTTCCCATGCAGAACAAAATTAAGACCTTGCAATTTTCTTCAGGGACAGAGAGACCAACCAGTCCCCAGTGTAGCAATAACCAGGTAGTTAATGTACTGACCTGGAATGAGTGATACGGCAGCGTGTCCTTGCTCTGCCTGATTCAGCGTGAACCTGGGTCTCCCCCATCCCAGACAAATGCCCCAGCCACCAGGCTCACTGAGTAAATCTCTCCCATTGGAGCTATTCCACTTTGTATAAATAATGAAATAGTCACTGGGGCAGAGAGAGGATGACTCTATAGTCTGATGCTTAGGGCACTTGCCTGGTATATGGGAGACCCGGTACAAGTCTGCCTAATTTGGAACTGGACTTGAGCCTGAGTCTGCCATCTCCCAGGAGTGTGCTCTGACCACCTGTCTCACCCGCTGAAGTTCTCATTGAAATGGGGAATATTTTAGTTTTAACAAAATGGTATTTTTCAACAGAATTTTTTTGACCAGCCCTACTCCTACCCTTATTTTAAAAAATTCTTTCCTCTTGTTTCCCACTCCAGTCAAAATCACCAGTGAAGAAGCAAAATATATCCACTCTGAATAGGGGCCTGCTTTCACTGAACAGCTCAATAAAATCTCATCACTGCTGGTATGTTTGTGCAATTCTAAAACTGTTAGCAGGAACATATAGGGCTTGTTTCTCCTCTTGCTTGCACTGGTATTAATGAAAAGTAAACTCCATTGAAGTCAGTGGAGGAATGTTCATGTAAGAGTGGAGGAGAATGAAACCCACAATTCTCTACATAGTTCTTGAGCTCCCGAGTACTATCCAGTTATGCCATAGGGCCAGTTTAATCAACAACATTGCAAGTGGAATTAAGAGAAAACACATACTTCAAATGCATTAATTCTTTAGTTCTATACTCTTAATTATGATTAGATAAATCGTAACTTCAGGTTCAGATTCCCCCTCAGGCCCAGCACTTAAGGGAAACTTCTTGTTCCACACCGCAATTCTTTCCCTTTTTTTTTAATGGTGTTTTCCTCCAACTCATCCAGGGATGGAGAACTATTAAGATTAAAATCAAAACCCTCCTGGAGTTTGGCTCATCTATGCACTGGTTCCTATAATGTTAGAGTATCTTGTCTTTTGCTGGCACCATGCTATCATCTCACCTCCTGCTGACTGCTGAGTTGTTTATAAAAACCCATTTCTCTCTGCATATGAGACAGATGCTTTGGTGTGGAGAAGAATATATTAAACATGTAGAAGAAGAAGGCAGCCTTTTCAAGTTTCTTGGGAGTTGGTATAAAATAAAGACAGGCTGCTAGCAGGAAAAAAAAATCAAGATCTTTAAAGGACCCTTCTGTAGTGAATTCTTTAAAGTCCCACTTCTACAGTTTGATATGCAATTCTAAGTGTGGGGAACTGTGAATCTGGTCAGTATACAATATTGCTGTCAGTAAGATAAGCAAATTTTATCCATCACTTGATGGATGGGTAATGGCATGCTGGTGAACTACCATGCTGGCAATTAGCTGATCTTAACTAAATATTTCATTTTTTGTAACGAGTTGCGGTTGAGGTGGATCTAGATCTGAGTGTTTGGCTTTTTGCAATCAGCTAGAGAGAAAAATAAAATCAAATACACATCTGTACAGAAGGCATGGAAGAGGGCATCTGTGCCAAAGGCATTATTTCATTTATCACCCTACCGTCTCACTTATCCTAGATTGCCATTTTGAACAAGGACTATACATTAGGCCTGAAATATTGGGCTGGGGAAAAGTATAGTTTCACTCTGTGAGAAGATTAAATTTACAAATAAGTTACGGAGGGATTTTCAAAAGTGCAGAAGTGTTGGCCATTGAAGTAAATGGTCCAACTCCCTTTGACTATGATGGGAATGGAGTTAGGCCAATGACGAGTGCTTTTGAAAATCAAAAAGCTCAGTTCTGCAAATACTAACCATGCAAGTAGTCCCCATGGCTTCCTGGGGTTTACTAGAGTGAGTAAGAGTTTGCCAAATCAAACCCCATTTTCCTTGTTAACTTCTATGCAGTTTGTTCACTTGTTGGACTTCGGTCAGCTTGTGAAGTGAAGCTAGACTAGTCTGCTTCCAATCCCTTTCATTTTCTGGGGCTCATGCATTGGCACAGTGCTGCAGTGTTTGCATTGCAAGGGAAGTAATAATGTGTTGGCTTCCTGAAGAGCTGGGTATTAAAGTGGTCCTCACAGACTGCTGGGTGATTTGAATATTTTCATTTCCATCCATCCCTTCCTAAAAGCCACTCGCTTACCATTTCACTGATGTGGTGGTAGCAAGAACTGCAGTACTAGAGCATGAGAAGGTAATGAAAGAGCTATTGGGTAGACAAAAAGAACGAGGAGTACATGTGGCACCTTAGAGACTAACAAATTTATTTGAGCATAAGCTTTCGTGGGCTAAAGCCCACTTCATCAGATGCATGCAGTGGAAAATACAGTAGGAAGATATATATACACAGAGAACATGAAAAAATGGGGGTTGCCATACCAACTCTAACTAGACTAATTGATTAAGGTGGGCTATTATCAGCAGGAGAAAAAAAACTTTTGTAGTGATAATCAGGATGGCCCATTTCAAACAGTTGACAAGAAGGTGTGAGTAACAGTAGGGGGAAAATTAGACAGTGACTTTCAGGGGACCGTGTCTTAAATTTTCCTCCAAGCAAGTTTCCTAGTTCTCCTTCTCAATGATTTGCTCACTAACACATGAGCTGACCAGCCTTCATATAATATATAAGCTCTGTAGCGTAGACATGGCTTATGTTGGCATAGCTATGTCGGTAAAGCCCCTTGTGTAGATGCAGCATATGCTGACAGAAGCAGTTCTTCTGCGGGCATAATAATGCCACCCCCTCAAATGACATTAGATGTGCTATGTAGTATTGTTGTAGCTTTGTCAGTCCGAAAAGTATATCTCTTTCACTAAGAGAAGTTGGTCCAATAAAAGATATTACCTCACCCACTTTGTCTCTCTAATTAGATGTACTGATAAAAGCACTCTGCTGTTGGCTTTCTTGTGTGTACACTGGGGATTTTGCCAGCATATCTATGTAAGGTGTGATTTTTTTATATTTCTAGCCTGGTCTACTATGAGGTTAGGTCGAATTTAGCTGTGTTAGGTCAATTTAAAAATGAATGCTTCCACACAACTAAGCCTGATCTGTCAACCTAAAAGGCTCTTAAAATCAACTTCTGTACTCCTCCCCGGCCAGGGAAGTAGCGCTAAAATTGATTTCACTGGGTCGAATTTGGGGTATTGCAGATGCAAATCGATGGTATTGGCCTCTGGGAGCTATCCCACAGTGCTCCATTGTGACCACTCTGGACAGCACTTGAACTCCGATGTACTAGCCAGGTACACAGGAAAAGCCCCGGGAATTTTTGAATTTCATTTCCTGTTTGGTCAGCGTGGCGAACTCAGCAGCACAGGTGACCATGCAGTCCCCACAGAATCATAGAGCGTAGAATGTTTCTAGGCCCCCCCATCATCTCTGACCCTGAGGTTATCGCAGATTAGAAGGCAAAAAAAATGCACTTGCGATGACATGTTTTCCGAGCTCATGCAGTCCTCCTGCACTGATAGGGCACAGCTTAATGCATAGAGGCATTCAGTGACAGAGGCCAGGAAAGAATTAAGTGAGCGCAAAGAGCTGAGGTAGGATATGACGCTGAGGTTAATGGGGGAGAAAACGGACATGATGAAACATCTGCTGGGGGAGCAAATGGACATGATGAAGCATCTGTTGGAGCTACAGAAAAACCAACAAGAGCACAGACCCCCGCTGCATCCACTGTATAACTGCCTACCCTCCTCCCCATGTTCCATAGCCTCCTCAGCCAGACGCCCAAAAACGCAGTGGGGGTGGGTCCGGGCACCCAGCCACTCCACTCCAGAGGATGTCCCAAGCAACAGAAGGCTGTCATTCAAACAGTTTGATTTTTAGTGTGGCTACAATAAGCAATATGGCCTTGTCCTTCCCTTCTTCCCCACCCCACCCAGGCTACCTTGTCCGTTATCTCTTTTTAAAAAAAATTAATAAAGAAAGAATGCATGGTTTCAAAAAAATAGTTCCTTTTTTTCGAAGGGGGGAGGGAGGTTGGCTTACAGTGAATTAAAATCAACAAAGGGGACGGGTTTGCATCAAGGAGAAACACACACAACTGTCACACCAAAGCCTGGCCAGTACTGAAACTGGTTTTCAAAGCCTTTCTGATGCGCAGCGCGCTTTGCTGTGCTCTTCCCTTGATACCAGAACGTCAATGATTTCATTGGCTACTTGGATCACAGCAGCCCCCACTGTAGACTTGCCCACAGCAGCAGCAGTGATGGTGAGCTGAGTGGGCTCCATGCTTGCCATGGTATAGCGTCTGCCGTTGCTTTCACGGAGGGAGGGGCAACTGACGACATGTACCCGAAACCACCCGCAACAATGTTTTTGCCCCATTCAGGCATTGGGAGCTTAATCCAGAATTCCAATGGGCGGTGGAGACTGTGGGAACTATGGGATAGCTACCCACAGTGCACTGCTCCATTAGTCGATGCTAGCCACGGTAGTGAGGATGCACTCCGCCGACTTCATGTGCTTAGTGTGGACATACGCAATCGACTGTATAAAATCGATTTCTAAAAATCGACTTCTATAAAATCGACCTAATTTGGTAGGGTAGACATACCCCAATTTAACTACATTGGTAAAACTTTGTCATGTAGACTAGGCCTTAGTTCAATCATTGAGCGAACACATGGAGAAGCCAGTCAGCAATCTCTACCTATCTCAGTACATTTTCCATCCAGCTGAGAAAAATACATCCCAGCCAGCAGAGAAATTACCCCTGGATCTTGAGCTCAGCTATTGTTGTGTTCCCTAATATGGGGGAAATAGCTGTGGGCTATTGTCTGTACACGTGCTACAGTCAGTGTAGCTCAGGAAAAATGAAGGTCTTTATTAACATAAGCAACCTGCAAGAGTTTGATGTGGCATGCTGCATATGAGCTCTTCCTTTGTATGTCCCTGCCTCTAGAGCTTTCTACCAGTGGGAAACTCCACAATGTTCGTGTATATGTGATTTTAAGGAAATAAATTGTGATACATGACAGCTGTGATGCCCAATTTCTGTGTACATGAATGAAAAATATTTTTATTGTCTTGAGCAGTGAAAAGTCACAAAACTTCATCCGTGTTTTGGGGAGGAGCCGTCAAAGTCTGAGCTAGTTGATTCCTTTTTCCATTACAATTTTTCAATGGTAGATTCTCAACATGTTTTTAGGGGGCGCAGATAAGGGAAGGGCAGTCGCTGTACAGAATTGGAAAGGGATTTTTAAGTTGTTTTAGTGGTCAACTCCTGCAGGAGTTGACAGTTCAGCTGACATTAAATAATGAAATGAGCAATGCAAATTGCTGTAGCAAGAATAACTTCCAATCACTTGAAACCCAGAAATGAAGCATAATGACAGCCCACATACCAGCCTTGCACTTCATCCCATCAGAGACTAAACATTTTTAGAAATTAGAAACAAATAATATCACTGAAATCTCTTAACCAAGAGAAATAAATCATATCAACAAAGCAAATAGATCAATAGACATTCACTTATTTCATGTAATTCTGTTAAAAATGCTCTGAGAAATATGGTGAAATGGAGGGTTCTCCACCTGAAATGTATACCCGGCCTGTCAGGTCCTGGTGCTGCAACTTGGATAGATTCTAAGGCCAGAAGGGACCACTGTGATCATCTAGTCTGATCCTGCACCACACAGGCCATAGCACTTCCCAAATTAAATCCTGTTTGAACTACAGCATAGATTTTAGCAAAACACCCAATCTTGATTTAAAAATTACCAGTGATGGCGAATCCACTACAACCCTGGGTAGGTAGTTCCCATGGTTAATTACCCTCATTGATACACCTTATTTCAAATCTGAATTTGCTTCAACTTCAAGCCACTGGATCTTGTTATACCTTTGTCTGCTAGATTGAAGAGCCCATTATCAATTTTTGTTCCCCACTTAGGTATTTATAGACTGTGATCAAGTGACCCCTTAACCTTCTCTTTGTTAAGCCAATGGATTGAACTCCATGAGTCTATCACTACAAAATGTTATCTGATCCTTTAATCATTCTCATGGCTGCTCATTGAACGCTCTCCCATTTATCAACATCCTTCCTGAAGTATGGACACCAGAAATGGGACTGGAACTTGTTTTGCACAGGTGGATATCTGCACACCTCCTTCCCCCAATGAGGCCCCATCAGAATCAGTGATCATTGACTTCAGTAGGATTTGGTCCTAAAAATGCCCAGATACAGTAGGACTATGGGAGGAAAAGAAAGTACAGGACTGATTAAGAAAAAGTCCATAAAACAAAACTCCATCCACGTATAACTCATTTTGGACTTTTCTGGTTTTATGAACAACTCTAATAATACAAGTGCTTTGTTATAATTGCCCGCAGCTCTGAAGATCAGTAAAACACTCAGACTTTTTCTCTTTGAAAAGGGGGCTTGATTGTGTGGGGCTTGGATTTTCCCTACTCATGCAGCTAGAGAACGTCCCACTCCCACAAACGTCACCCACGAACCAAAACCAAACCAAAACACCAAGCCCAGTGGTGGTCGATGCAACTATACCAGCAAAATTGCTTTTTTCATTGGACTAGTTTATTTTGTTTGGGGTATGTGTACGTGTGGGTGGAATAAACTACCTCAGTAAAAGCACAGCTTTGTTGGTATAAGCTGTACCTATGCTAGGAGCACTGTGTGGGTATAGGATACACCCCAATACCTACACCAGCAAAGAACGTCTTGGGTAGATTTGACTTTACTGATAATCCCTGAAGGTCAGGTTTAATGCACATGGATGGGGCCAGTGTGTGTGGGAAAACAGCTGCTGACTGTGCTGTAGCTGCTCTGTGCTCACAAAGAGCGCTGCCACTCCTGTCCATGTAGGCAATTCTTGTAGTCTACATATAGGGACCCTCCCTGAACTTTGTGCAATATGGATCCAGATCTAGAGTCGTACTTTGCAGCTGAGGACACTCTCTGCAATGGACACCAAATATGAACACTCCTGAATCATGGAACCTGACTTCGCAGATTTTGGCCCATTATCAATTGTGAGGGATAAAATATTTATCCAATATCCCTTTTGTCTTGTCTGAGATCTTCCCATTTTGAAGACTCTTTGCAACACTACTGACTAGCATTATTCATTATGTTTGTTGAAAGTTTATACATCTGTATCTATCAAATCTATCTACGACAGCGGTGGGCAACCTGTGGCCTGTGGGCTGCATGCAGCCTGTCAGGGTAACGCGCTGGCGGGCCATAAGAAAGTTTGTTTACATTGTCCGTCTGCAGGTACAGCTGCCCACAGCTCCCAGTGGCCACAGGTTGTCCACCACTGATCTGCGAAGACCGAGACACATGACAATATACAAAGGTAATACAAAAAGAGCAAAAACACACTAGGTAAATATACATAGATCAAAGGAACTACAGCCCACTTCTTCGGATGCAAATAGCTAGAAGAAGTGGGCTGTAGTCCACGAAAGCTTATGCTCTAATAAATTTGTTAGTCTCTAAGGTGCCACAAGTACTCCTGTTCTTCTTTTTGCGGATACAGACTAACACGGCTGCTACTCTGAAACCTAAGAGAGAGAAGTAAGAGGAAAGTTTCATAATTTCATATAGATTAAGGCAAGAAGGTACCATTAGACCATCTAGTCTGATCTCCCGTATATCACGGGCCATGCATCCGAAGAAGTGGGCTGTAGTCCACGAAAGCTTATGCTCTAATAAATTTGTTAGTCTCGAAAAGGTGCCACAAGTACTCCTGTTCTTCTTTTTACACATATACCTGTATGTTGAGCCCAATGACTTTAGTTAGACTAAAACATTTCAGGCCTGAGGAGACTAGACTATTGTGTGTCACAGTCAAAGAACAGGAGAGACTGAGGTGCCACCAATGCCTGAGGCTCCTGCAATGGCAGAGAACTGATTAGATGAGATATACCCCAATAATACTAGCAGAAGATCTTCAGCCTATGTTGCAGAAGAAGGTGGAAATCCCCCAAAGTCCCTGACCTGGGGGAACATTCCTTCCCAACCCTGAACATATGAGTAAGATACACCAGCCAGGCATCTAAGACAGCAAATTCTCTGTAGCACCTCACAGCACTGGTCGACTCCTGCTGGTGTCCTGTCAGCTGTGGCCAATGTCATGCTTCAGAGGAAGGCAAAAACTTCCCGTCAATACATCTGGACAACTGTGTATCAGTTTTCTCAAATGATTTTCCTGTACAATTTGTACTGACCATCAGCTGTTGTATTTACACTTACCCTGGTGATAGGCATGGTATAATAGTGATAATAATTATGTAATAACTATGGCAGTAATGCCTAAAAGCCACAGTTAGTTTGGGTCTATTGTGCTGTACAACCATATAATAAATGACAGTCCCTGCCTCAAAGCACTTATAATTTAAAGACAAGGTGTAACAGGTAGATGTAACAAAAGTGCCCAGGTAGGATAGGAAAGCTGGAGTAACAAATACCATAGGTCAGTGGTTCTCAAACTTTTGTATTGGTGACCCCTTTCATACAGCAAGCCTCTGTGTGCGACCCCCCTTATAAATTAAAAACACCTTTTTTTTTATATTTAACACTACTATAAATGCTGGAGGTGAAGTGGGGTTTGGGGTGGAGGCTACAGCTCACGACCCCTTGCCCTAATAACCTTGCGACCCCCTGAGAGGTCACGACCCCCAGTTTGAGAACCCCTGCCATAGGGTGTGCAAATTCATAGCCAGTCAGTAGCAGTGATCCAAGCTCTCCACCTGCCTAACAGTTATCAGGTGTACAGTAACTCCCCACTTAACTTTTCTGAAAAATGCGACTTTAAGCGAAATGATGTTAAGTGAATCCAATTTCCCCCTAAGAATTAATGTAAATGGTGGGGTGGTGGTGGTGGTTAGGTTCCAGGGAATTTTTTTTTGCCAGACACAAGGCATTATGTACATTTTAAACAAGCAATTTAATACAGGTATAAGTTTTAAACAATTTTAAAGAAACAATTTAATACTACAATCATCATTGCTGAGTATGAAGCTTGGTTGAGGTGGTGGAGTCAGAGAGTGGAAGAGGGTGGATTGTCTGGCTGCTCCTCTTGCTGAACTTTCTGAACTCGAAAAAACACATCGACAGATTGCTGTTTTGCTTTCCTTTTTGTTTTCTTGGTAAATTTCTTTATAGCAAGCCATTAGATGACCAACTCCCCTAATCACTTTGGAGCTGCATTCCCTGTCCGGATCGTTATCACTCAGGATTTGCAAGCCAGCCTTAACCCGCCTCTTCTCTCCCCTTCCCTCCTCCCCCTTCATTCCACATGCTGCATCCTTGCTCCTCCTCCGTCCCTCCCCTGCCTCCTGCCCGTGGCAATCAGCTGGTTTGCAGTGTTCAGGAGGCAGGGGAGGGAGGAGGAGCCTGCGCACCAAGTCCTCGCTCCTCCCCCTTCCCTCCTGAACACAGTAAACCAGCTGATTGCCATGGGCAGGAGGTGGGGGAACAGGGGGAAGGCACTGATCCGCAGGGTCTGCCGGTGTGTGGGAGGCGCTGGGGGGGAGCGAGGGGGCGTAGGGGAGCTGATAGAGGGGCTGCCAGCTGTGGACAAAGCAGGCAGCCAAACAACGTTATAGTGGAGCATTGCCCAACTTTAAATGGAGCATGTTCTGTAATGGAGCAGGGACGTAAGATCGAAACAATGTTAAGCGAGAGGACGTTAAGTGGGGCGTTACTGTACTTTATGCAATACAGAAGAGGTGAGTTTTAAGGGGGAACTTGAAAGAAGGGAAGGTGATGGCTTTGCAGATTTTCACTGGGAGCCTTTCCTGCTTGTAAGTGGCAGCATGGGAAAAAGTGCAAAAGTGCTCGCTGAAGAGGTGGCTGACTAAGACCGGCATCATTGGTAGAGCAAATGTGGAGGCTGGCCGTGTGATAAAATAACAGCTCTGATAGGTAAGGTGGGTCTAAATTGTGGACGGCTTTGTAAGTGAGGACAAGAATTTTGTGTCTGGCACCATAGCTGAGGGGGAGTCAATGGAGAAGCTTAGAGAAGGTTGCATAGTCACAGCAGTGAGCCAAAATGATCTTGGCATGTTGGATGGATTTAACCAGGATTCAAGGCCATGGTCAAGCAACAATGCTGTGGAGTGATTGTACAGTTCCTTATCCTCGACAGTTACCGGACAGGACCAAGATACATTACAGGGGAAGCTGAATAAAGAGTGGCACTTCCCAGTTAGGGAGTTTTCTAGTTCTTGCTTAAGGCATGGCCCTTCATGGTTATGTCCTCACACTACAAATGCCAAAGAGGAGGCAATTACAATAATCAAGGTGCAATATGAACAGAGGTTGGAGAAGAGTTTTAGCAGCCTGGGCACAGAGAAAAGGTCATGTTTTAGAGTACGTCTATACTTACTTCCTGGTCCGGATGTAAGCGATCGATCTTCTGGGATCGATTTATCGCATCTTGTCTAGACGCGATAAATCGATCCCGGATCAATCCCGGAAGTGCTTGCCGTCGATGCCGGTACTCCAGCTCAGCGAGAGGAGTACGCAGCATCGACGGGGGAGCCTGCCTGCCGCGTCTGGACCCGCGGTAAGTTCGGACTAAGGTACTTTGAATTCAGCTACGTTATTAACGTAGCTGAATTTGCGTACCTTAGTCCGAAGTGGGGGGTTAGTGTGGACCAGGCCTTAGAGACGTTGTGCAGGAAGAAATGGCAAGATTTAGACACTATGTGTATGTGTCATAAGAACCTAAATGATACAGTGTAATAGAACATGCTCCTGGGCCTAGGGAATTTACTGTCTGATTGAGATGAAGGGAGTATAGGGCTGATTCAACTCCCATCAAATCAATGGGAGTCTTTCCACTCTGTTCGATGGCAGTTGGATCAGAGTCAGGGCATGCATATGTCACTGCAGAACTGAGGATGTCAGCAGGGGTTTCTGCTCATGCTGCCAACCCCCACCAGGCTGTGAAGTTCTGCGCTTAACTTTATCCCTTCTCCAGCTGTTTACATCAGAGGTCATGATCTTGCTTATAAATATTTTTTAAATGACTCTTTTTACTTAGTAACTACTGACCATGGAGCTGCATGCTAAAAGGCGTGCAAAGTCAGGATAGTTGCAATTACAGAGTAAACTATGATGACATACACTATTTTTTAAATGTCTAAACCATAGTTGAAGGTTACATAGCAATTACTTTTGATCTCATTAAGTATAATTAGTAATTACCAAGTAATCTAAAGGAAAATGTGATTACTATGAAGTTACCTGGTATCTCCCAAGGGAGCTCTTTGTAGTTACAGAATATACATACCCGGTTACTTAAAGCGGTACCTAAAATATTGCTTTGTTACACTCTACAGGCAAAACACCCTTTTTGGCAAAAGAATGCTGGTAACACAGAGGATTTACAGTCTAAATGTGACTATGCATCAAGAATATAGCCACTGCTCAGACTCCAAGATGCCATGTAACACGTAAGAGGCTTTTCACCCAATGCTTAAAATTTGTAATGACAGAGGTGCTGAGGCTCAAGCAGTTAGGTGCTGGGGCTTAAGCAATTTTTTTACTTTCATAACTGACACAGCAAGCCCAGAGGTGCTGGGGCTATGAACTGCCAAGCCTAGAGGTGCCGGGGCTCAGCCCTGGCGAGCCCTGGCACAAATTAAACACTGCTTACACCTTTTAATGACAAATACAATAAATGGATGATCATAGTTGGTATTCTGTGCCATACCTCTCCAGACCCCGATGATACACCATCCTGGGCTTGTTACCCCACAATTTGGACTTTAGGTACTCCAATAATGGTTTACCTACAGTTATGCAATTTATTCCATCCAAATGGATAATAAGGTGGTGGCCCGCCCTAGAGGAATTGCCAGGGTATTACCAGGGGGCTTGTCTTCGACCCGCAGAGGACTCCCCGGAGCGGGCTAATCTTGCTAACCCTTGGAAGGACATGGATACAGCCCTATGCTCAAAGGATTGATATTCAAGCAGTAATTCTTTGAAAACAAAATGTTATTTATTTAAAGGAAATAAGCAGTGGCAATACATTCAATACAGCAAGAAAGGACACACTATACTCTAGAGCAGAGGTTCTGAAACTGTGGTCCATGGACCACCAATGGTCCACGAACTCCATTCAGGTGGTCCACAGATAGTGCCCTCTAAGGTCCACGCCTGGGTGGCCACACACAAGAGAATGAAGGGCCACCCACCTAATTAGTGGAACTACACAGGTGTGGCTCCACTAATTAGGTGCCTGGACCCTGGAGAAGATGCACATGTAAGGTGAGGTGGTGGCTTTGGGGAGAATAGGGGGTAGGTGGGAGGGGGCAGTGAGGTGAGAAGAGGGGGTGGGGGGAATTTGGGACATGCAGGGCTGCATTGGCCAGAGAAAGAGGCGACTTTCCCCAGCTCCAGGGCCTCGGCTGCCGGGGAGAGACAGCCCTCCTTCCCAGCCCCAGCTCGGGGGCTGCCGTGGTGGGGGAGAGAAGGCATATCCATTGCATTAGAAAGGTAAGACTACTGATATTAAAATATGAGTAGTGTGCTTTTATTTGTAGAACAAAAAATGTTTAATATTAAGAGTTTTTTTATATAGCATTTTTATCCAAAGTGCTTTACAATAGTTAGCTAATGGTACAAACAACATTTGGAAAGATCATTAAGTGGTCCACCGAGACCCTCAGAAATTTTCAAGTGGTCTGCAAAAAAAAAAAAAAAAAAGTTTGAGAACCACTGCTCTAGAGATCATACATTTAAAATGACACAATAAAATAAACAACATAGCATACATAGACCGTGTATCAGTTACAATGTAATACTTAATATACATAGATATCTCTTTTACACATATATAGAGTCCCAATACAATGTTATATCACAGTCATCATAAAGTAACAAACAAAGCTTCTATGCATATGTACAAGAAAACATCAACACATTATAGAACCCTTACGATTTACATTAATATTCTGTGAATGGCAGCCAGGCGGTCGCAGAATACGTGGGGAAGATCTCAATTAGAGGCAGGCCTCCCGCTTTATTCACAGGTACGCCCAGACATTCTTTTTTAAAATTAGATGGAAAAATCAGACTTGCACTCTCATTCAAACACCCTCTGATGCGTCTCAAGGGTCCTTCTGTTCTGTCCGTTTGGAGATATCCACTCCAGGGATGACTGCTGCTATCACTGCTTCCCGGAATCTGTCATTGCCACCTGCCCTGAAACTGCTGGTGCTGCTGCCTTCTGGAAACTTTGGTTGCCGCTGCCTACTGTGGGTAGCTACTTCCAGAATCTTCTGCTTTATTATCTGCAGCTCAGGTACCATACACACCTACACCTGCTGCCTGTCAGCCTTATGTACTGGTAGCACTCTCAACTCAAGCTTATTAGCATAGATCTTCCCTGCCCAAGTAGACCAGCTCAGCCAATCAGCTTCCCGAGTCTATTAGCATAGATTCTTAGTCTGTCTGGATCCTCCCTTTCCTGCATAGATCTTGCCCTGGAGGTCATCATTAGCATAGATCCTCCCCTTGAGGTCTTGGGAGACATGCTGAGTCATTCCCCATTGCACTCTAACTAACCCTGTGTCTTCCTTAGAAAATTATTGTGACCACCATTTTGGATTTCTAATTCCTATTTAGCATCATAGATTATCAGGGTTAGAATGGACCTCAGAAGGTCCAACCCCATGTTCAAAGCAGGACCAATCCCCAGCTATTTTTTTTTTGCCATAGATCCCTAAATGGCCCCCCCAAGGGTTGAACTCATAACCCTGGGTTTAACAGGCCAATGCTCAAATCACTGAGCTATCTAAAGCCTTCATTCTAAAGCTAACTACTGGTTTATGCAAGCCAAAGCATTATGACACTGTCACCACCATTGTTATGCCAATCTGGAGAGGTGCAATTTTATGATGTTTAAACCCCCTTTTCAGTTTTTCTCTGCAAGTCTCTATCCACGGTGCTGCAAGGTTTTTCAGAGCAGCTAAAAGCAAAATCTTTTGTTACAGCTGACATGTAAGGCAATCAGGTGGGATGAGACAGAGAACAAATACCAGTTAGGGAATCTGAGAGGCAGGATGGAAGTAGACTCTCCCTTGCTGGCTGACAGGCCCAAATCATTATTGCAAAGAAGTACACCCCTGACCTCCTGACTTTGCTGAGAGCCTGTCTGTTAGGGAGGTTTAAAGCAGCAAGATTCCCAAATGGAACAATAACCAAAAAAAAAAAAAAAAGATTCAAGGCATCTGTTTATCACCGTAGTATCGGAACACCTCAAAAATATTAATGAATTGTGTTTCATGACAGTTCTGTGAAGTAAATAAGCATTAGTATTCCCTATTTTATTTTAAACTGAGGAGGAAACTGAGGAGGCCAAGTGACTTGAGCAAAGCAATTCTGAGGTAGATCCAGGAGTAGGATGTCTTACATTGTAGATCTTTTGATTTCCACTTCCTGTGCCCCAGCTAGACTCTTAGTACAGTGACAGAAGGAGTTTTTCCATTGCTGTAGTAAATCCACCCCTCAGGCGAGGTTGATGAAAGAATTCTTCCATTGAGCTAGCTGCATTGACAGTGGGGGTGAGGTTGACCTAACTATGTTGCACAGCACTTGGATTTTTTCACAGCCCTGAGTGACGTAGCCAGTTCGACCTAAGTTTTTGGTGTAGCTCAGGCCAAAGAAGCAGTACTCTGCACTAGTGAATTCAGAAGTTAGTATTACTTATTCCTACAATAAAATAAGTGTGCATGGTGCTTTATAGGCTTATGAAACCAGATAGCTCTTAATGTCCTGGGTAAAGACTGACACTGCTTCTTGATAGGTGCGTCTACATTTGAGCTGAGATATGCGATTCCCAGCTTGCGTAGATGTACCAGTGCTAGCTCTGCTCTGACTTCCAATGGGATTTGTGCTCCTAAATACCTGAGGCACTTTTGAAAATCTCCTTAAATCCCAGACTCCTCCTTCCTTGCCTGCAAAGGAGGACTCTAGTTCCCTTGCACTGTTCTAGTTCCTTAAGGAAGAAAATACAGAGCTTATTCTCCACATTTCAGGACTCTCCAAATCCCTGTGCATGTTGAAGGCACGTGCAATAAAAGGTAATTTGAAATAAAATGACTTTCTCAGACGAGCTGATTTTCTGAAGAATTACCCCACCAAGAACAGAGCCTAGCTCTATGGACCTCTGTGCCACAGAAACTCCAAACGATTGTCTAATTATTGTGCTTCCAGCTAGCACCACAGGCTCACAGTTAGTTTAGTTTCTGGCCCACATTCTGCCAGAGTTCCATGCCTAGAACTCCAATCAGTGTTAGCAAGAGACCTGCAAATGAATCAAAGGCAGAACATGTCCCTTAATTTGCATTTGGGTATTCAGTGATCAAAATTAGAAAGGAAATATTTCCCAACAGTTGTCACGTGGCTGTATCTGGGATGATACAGATATTTCCTATTCTAAGTAAAGTGAGATATTCAGGCATAAGGAACTGCTGTTATTATTTTTTTCTTTGTATTACATACATTTGGCTGGAAAATGCTAATTTTTCCCTGTGGGAAATTCGAATTTGATTTTTTTTTCAGTGGGAAATAACTGAAGCTGGCTGGAGGAAGACAGTTCCATTTCACAACAGCTTGTGATGTCTTGAAATTTGTTTTCATTACACATTAGAACTCAGAAAGTTGGCCATCAGAAAATGTCATCAAAATCAATACATTTCAGCTTTGACAAAACTGCATATTTCCACAAAAATACATTTAGTCAAAAATGTTCCAACCAGATCTATAAAAAAGTTTTCCCGGAGAAAATCTGAAAAAATTGAGAGTATAGAAAAACCTACGTTTCCTCACTTTGCTTCTGATTTCCAACAGGCATGAGTTGGAAAATGGTAAGAAAGTGTGAAAAGTATATCCTCCCCATCCTTTCCTCCACTTTGCTTGCTTACAATTTTCACTGTTTTCCAACTGGGGAAAAAAGTTAGTGTTACTTGTCTCACTTAGAATGAGAAAGTGAGAGAAAGTGTTACCTTCCCACAATTCTTAAGTTTTTAACCTCCCCCCACACAACTCCCCACTTCCCTGAGCAGGAGAAAGTAAAAAACAAACAGAGAGATTAACATTGTCCAACAATTTTGAAATTTTGAAACATCTCACTGCATGTTTGTTTATTGTTTAGTCTGTGTCTTAGATCTTATCATGACATCAGAAGATGTTATCTAGTTGACCCTCATTTTTCCCTTTAACATCCTGACAGCTTCGTTCATACCCCCTCTGAAGCATTATGTTTCAACCAAGTCCACTCCTTGTTTTTCCAGTCTTTCATACTGTAAGTTACCTATTCCCCCTTTTTAAAAAAAACAAACACCCATAATTCTCCTCTGGATCTTTTTTTTGTCTCCACAGTGATTTTCTTAATAAGGTACTCTAAAGTAGGCACAGGTGTCTAGAAGTGGTCTCTAAAGTACTTAGAACGATTTCCTCTGAGCTTGTTTCCTCTTGTACATAATGTAACCATAAACTGTATTGACAGTTTCATGGTATTATGTATTATCCATTCCCATTCTCATATTCTCTGCATGACTTAAATAAATAAATGGAGATATCCCATCTCCTAGAACTGGAAGGGACCTTGAAAGGTCATCGAGTCCAGCCCCCTGCCTTCACCAGCAGGACCAAGTACTGATTTTGCCCCAGATCCTTAAGTGGCCCCCTCAAGGATTGAACTCACAACCCTGGGTTTAGCAGGCCAATGCTCAAACCACTGAGCTATCCCTCCCCTGACTTCTTAGCATATATTCTTCTCTCTGAAAAAGTATGATCCCCTTCAAACCCATGGACTTAGGCAAGTTGAAACTCAATATATTTGTCCATCTTCTGTAAGTTTCTGTGAATAAGTTCTTCAATGTTGCTTGCTGGTCCAACCACTCTGGATCTTACAGACTTCAATACTGTGTTAAACTACATTTCCCTCCGAAGATTTGCTCTTGCCCCACTTTGATGGGCTGTGCCAACCACACACTGGCTCAGAAAGGGTTAACAAGAGCCTATAGGGTCAATTAAGGGGTCAATAGGAGCCTGAGGCTTACCCAACCTTGCCCGTCTGCACCTGTCAAGCCTGGAGGGGAGAGTTAAAAGGGCTGAACTCAGCTCAGGCGGGGGCTGACCAGGAAGGAGAGCAGATCTCTGGCTCTCACTCTGTGAGAGAAGCCAGCTGGAGTCAGGGAGCTGAGTTGGGCTGCTGACAGACAGCTCCTGCATGAGGAAAGATAGGCCTGCAAAGGGAAGCCCAAGGCAGCTGGGAAGGAAAACAGGAGGAAGTGAGCCCACCTGGGATTCTCCGTACTGATCGAGGGACCTGCAGGGAGCAGGAAGACTTCCTTGCCAGGGGAGTGGAGAAAACTCTCCTGCAGCAGAACCAGCTAGGTGGCAGAATGTGCCAAGAAGTTCTGCAGTGAGCCTGAGGAAGAGGCTTGGAGAAGGAGGAGCTGACACATTGTGAGTTTCAGAAGAGGCTGAGGCACAGGCCCAGACAGGGCAAAATAGGACATGGTTGAGGGACATAGCCAAGAGAGTCTGTGTAGTCAGGCCTTGATGTTTATCAAAGGGTCCCTGGCCCAGGACTCAGTGGAGAGAGAGGGCCTGGGTTCCATTACCATACCACTGAAGAAGGTGGAGCAGAATTCCGCAACCGCCTCAGACAAGGGGTAAGGACTATTGAAAGCCCCCTGACACCAGGGTAAGAATTAGTCAGTCCGGGCTTGGACTGAAGCCCCAGTGTGAGATCAATGGACTATTTAATTGTTGGACTATTGGTTTGCCCCAGAAGGGATGGGACGATATGTGATTTGGCTGGAGGGCTGAGTCACAAGAAGACCCACTGCAGGGCTGGACCAAGTGTCAGCAGGGGGTGCTAAAGTAGGAGAGCCTGCTATGCCCAACTGCGAAGGAGCACACTGACAGGTGAGTCACACTTACAGCTCCATTGAAATAAATGGTCATTTGGCTGTTGACATTAGAAGCAGGCTTAAGCCTTTAGAGTATGTCTACACTACCAAGAAAAACCCATGATGTTCAGTCTCAGAGCCTGGGTCAGTTGACTCAGGCTCATGGGGCTTGGGCTGTGGGGCTAAAATAACAGCGTAGACGTTTCCATTTGGGCTGGAGGCCAGGCTCTGAAATCTGGTGAGGGGGGAGGGTATTGGAGTCTGGGCTCCAGCCTGAGCTGGAACGTCTACACTGTTATTTTTAGTCCTGAGCCCCAAGAGCCGGAGTCAATTGACCCTGGCTCTGATACTCAGTGCCGTGGGTTTTTAGACAGACCCATAGTGACACAGCCCCAGTACTGACTCTGGTAGTACTTCACTTGCCACTCTCTTCCTCCCAGGTCCTTAGCTCTGTGTTACTGAAATACACCCACTGTTTCGCAGCCAGGCCTTAGTCACTCAAGAACAACCACCTTCCATGTTGTATTTTCTAACCTTGTCAGCCTACTGTGCAATACTGTGTCAAATGCCTCTTTCTAATCAAATTAGATTACCTCCACCGCATTGCCCTTGTTCGCACTCTCTGTCATCTCCTTGAACAGTCCAGCAGGGCTTGTCAGAAGAGATTTACCCTTTAGGAAACCAGGCTGAATAGCTGTGACCAGCTCATATTTTAGTCAGTGTTTTGTGATATCAGGATTTCTCTGTATCTCAGATTGGCTGTACTTGTCAATTGACTTTTTCAGCATCTGGTCTGTTCTTATAATGACTAGGTTATGTTTTTCTCTCTTCAAAGAACTACTCCAAATATCGGTTACTGAACTAGTGATACCTTCTGTCATTTCCTGTAAGCTTCTAAGGAAGTGACTTAGGGCAGGTCTACACTGGGCGGGGATCGATCTAAGATATGTAACTTCAGCTACGAGAATAGCATAGCTGAAGTCGATGTATCTTAGATCGACTTACCTCCCATCCTCACGGTGTAGGATCGATGGCCGTGGCTCCCCCGTCGACTCCACTTCTGCCTCTCGTCCTGGTGGAGTTCTGGAGTTGACGGGGAGCGTGTTCTAGATGAGACGCGATAAATCGATCCCCGATAGATTAATTGCTACCTGCCGATCCGGCGGGTAGTGAAGACGTACCCTTAGTATTGGGCCTTGAATGTCTACAGTGATTTGATTCAACCCCTCAAGTGGCACCAAGTGCAATGTTAGGGTTTGATTTTATGTAATGCTGAGAGTTGCCTGCAGAGCACCTGCAAAGTTGCCTGCAAAGCTTTCTATCCACCTTATAGTCCATTCATCCAATCCATGCTTTTTTAACTTGCTGGCAAGAATACTGTGGGAGACCGTATCAAAAGCTTTGCTAAAGTCAAGATGTATCACATCCATCGCTTTCCCCATTTCCACAGAGCCAGTTATCTCATCATAGAAGGCAATCAGGTTAGTCAGGCATGACTTGCCCTTGGTGAATCCATGTTGACTGACCTCCCTGCATCATACAGACCATTGAATTTCACCCAGTGATTCCAGCAGTGGAGGGAACTGTTCTTCCCTGCTATGTAAGGCTTCATCATAGCGCTTGCAGTGATTTCATGCTTTGCTTTCTGCATGTGAGGAATCCCATTGAAGTCAGGGGAACTGCTCTCATCCCTAAAATTAACCTTGCATGCTTAAGTGCTTTACTGAATCTGAGCTCATGTTGAACACTGCAGGGAACTTACTAGGAAATCCAAATCTGAATTCCACTTAATGTTTTATAAATCATGATTTATTGAGCCACTCTTTTTAAAAATGTAATGGCCCTATATATTTAACCTCCAGAGCATTCTTTTTCTTTTCCTTCTTTTATGGTGTAATTATTTTATTCCAGTTCCTTTGCCTGTATTAATCCACTGCTGAGAGGTTGTGTCACCTTAAGTATCATACAGTTAGCAGAAGTGATACTTTCTGAAAACAAATAAGAATAGCTTCCTGCTATGCATCCCCGAGGGGAAAAAAGATCGGACATACTGAACACCATTATCTGATGGAATTCAGAGGCGTATACACAAGGATATTTAGCCTGGTTGTGGGGACACTATTTGCATATGAAACACTGAAACACTAAGGCTTTACAAAGTACTGTAAGTACCACCCAGTAGATGGCATTAGTACCCTAAACACTCAGTCCTGGGCTGAAAGTACTGTGTGGTACAGATTTTGCAATGCATTATTTATGAAAGAAAATTAACGTTGAATCTGTGTGTTTTGCCGGAGGCAATATAAGCAGTAAACATGATTTTCACACCAACAGGTAACAAATAGTTTTCTTAACAAATTAGATGAACCCTGATGTCTAGTTTCAGATTACTTTGGAGCTCAGTGTCTACAATATATTTCTCTTATGTTCAAAATCTCTGTTTTACACAGGATAAAATGAAAATGACTAGAGATATACTGTACTGTGCAAAGACAGTTGGCACTTTGATGGCAAATGTATTTTAGCATTTCATTTTGATTTGTAGTAAGCATCTAAATCATGATGCAATTCTGACTGCACTGTGCTACATAACAGTACTTTTGCAATTATAGATGACCTTCCATCAGATGATCGGATGTCTTGCAGACACCTCTTAATAAATACCCCTGTGAGGTACTGCAGGTCAGTATTGCGATATACCCATTTTACAGATGAGGAAAGCAAGGCACAGACTGATGGAGTGACTTGCCCAAATACACACAGCATGTCAGTGGCACAGCTGAGAAGGTAACCCAGAGTTACTGACTCCTGATCCCCTGCTCTGACCATGACATACAATTGCTCCCCAGTTCCACATCCCCCCAGACCCTGGTACCAGTGAAAATGCAGTAATGTAAATAAAGATCTATCTATCTATCTACACCTCTACCTCAATATAATGCTGTCCTCGGGAGCCAAAAAAATCTTACTGCATTATAGGTGAAACCGTGTTATATTGAACTTGCTTTGCTTCCCGCCCGCCGGAAGCACTGCTTTGCCGCATTATATCCGAATTTGTGTTATATCGGGTCACGGTCTATATCTATCTATCTATCTATCTATCTATCTATCTATCTATCTATCTATCTAATTTCGACTATAGATCCAATTATGAGATGAGCTAATGTTGGAAAAAAGCTTCCTTTGAATATTCATTACCATTTTTAATGATGGCTACCCAGTCCTGGTATCCGTGTGAGGATATTGTTATTGATTAATATAATTATTTTTAGAATTCCTAAAAGCATTCTTGGTATTTACAGTGCAAACAGGAAAACAAAATGAGAATGGACAATTTTGTTGCTACTGCACTTGAACTCAGCTGGGGGAAAACTGAGTTCTGTCTGTCTAGTTGGCTATTAGGACTGATAAAAAAAACCCTATCAAAATCTTGGGATAATTCAAATAAGTTTTCAGTCTGTTATTCTTTTGCAGTGGTTCAATTTCTGATTTTCCATGGATTTTTTGGCAATATCTCTGGTTTCAAAACATATAATTTCCAACCCAAGGTTCCATTCAGTCCCCAATCTTCCCTGTCTTTTTGCTCTGAGAAACTTATTCACGGGTACATTCATATTGCCCTTCTTGGATGTATAGTCCAAGTCACAATCTATCCTAAAGTGATTATTTGGCTGGAAGACTTCTGAGGAGGCAAGACTGCTACCTGCTTCCTGTGTGACCTTCACCAAGTCACTTAACCTCTCTGTGCCTCAATTGTGTACGGAATAAACCAAAACATTAGGCTAGGTTTTTAGTCCACTTCACTGCACCAATCTTTTCCTGTCTTTATGAATGAAAGCTTTATAGGCAAATACCAAATTACACAAGATTTTCTTCCAGAGGTGGCATCTAGCTGCTTTGAGAACTCAAAACGCACTGGCATCTTTGGGGTTACCTCTGAGGCCATCAGGGAGTTAGATTGTTAATGTCTTGTCTGGGTTGTTTGTTTCCCTGGATACCACAGGTTAAAGAATATTTAGATATGCTAGATATATTCAAGTCATTAGGGTATGATGAAATTCATCCTAGTGTACTTAAGGAACCAACTGAAGCTATCTCCGAACTGTTAGCATTATCTTTGAGAACTCCTGGAGGACGGATGAGGCCTCAGAAGACTCTGAGAAGGGCAAACAAAGTACCTATCTTTAAAATGAGTAACAAAGAGGCCCCAGGGAACTATCAACCAGTCAGCCTAACATTGATACTTGGAAAGATACTAGAACAAATTATTAAACAATCAATTTGTAAGCACCTAGAGCAGTGGTGGGCAACCTGCAGCCCAGGAGCCGCACGCGGACCATCAGGGTAATCCACTGGCAGGCTGCGAGGCAGTGTTTACATTGACCGTCCACAGGCATGGCCGCCTACAGCTCCCCGTGGCCGCGGTTTGCTGTTCCCGGCCAATGGGAGCTGCGGGAAGTGGCGGGCCGCAGGTTGCCCACCACTGACCTAGAGGATAATAGGGCTGTGAGGAATAGCCAGCATGGATTTGTCAAGAACAAATCATGCCAAAACAATTTAATTTCCTTCTCTGACAGGGTTACAGGCCTAGTGGATGGGGAGAAGACATGTAGACATTATATATCTTGATTTTTAGTAAGGCTTCTGACACAATGTCACATGACATTCTTATAACCAACCTAGGGAACTGTGGTCTAGATGAAATTCCTATAAGGTGGGTGCACAACTGGTTGAAAGATTGTATTCAAAGAGTAGTTAGCAATGGATTGCTGTCCAATTGGGAACGTGCATTCGCTGGGGTCCCACAAAGTGGTATGAGTCCTGGTTCTGATACTATTCAATATTTTCATAAATGACCTGGATAATGAAGTGGAGAGCATGCTTATAAAAATTTGTAAAAAACTGAGCTGCAAGGGGTTGAAAGCACTTTGGAGGACAGGATTAGAATTAAAGATGACCTTGACAAATTGGAGAATTGGTCTGAAATCAACAAGACAAAATGCAGTGAAGACAAGTGCAAAGTACTACACTTCAGAGAGAAAAATCAAATGCACCACTACAAAATGGGGATTAACTAGGCTAGGCTGTAATACTGCTCAAAAGAAGCTGGGGGTTATCATCATCACCATCATCATCATGTTCCTATTGCACCTCTGGCATTGAGGGCAGTGATGAAGCTCCTCCACTCCTGTTTGTTTCTGGCAAGTCTTTCAATGGTTCCCCAGCTGTACCCCAGATTTTTCAGGTCAGCTTCCACAGCTCTTCACCATGTTGTTTTCAGGCAGCCTTGTTTTTGCTTCCCTTCAGGTGTCCATTTTATTGCTAATCTGGTGATGGAATCAGTTTCCATCCAAAGCACATGACTGATCCATCTCCAGTGCCTCCTGGCAACGATGGTGCTCAGATCCTCTTGGCTGCACTGTGTCAATAGATCTTGGTTTGAGATTGTTCTGGGCCAAAAGATACGGAGGATTTTTCTGAGGCAGGTTGTATGGGGGTTATAGTGGATCTCAAATCGAATATGAATCAACAAGGTAATGAAGTTGCTAAAAAGGCTAATTTCATTCTAGGGTGCAGTCACAGGAGTGTCATAGGTATGACACTTGAGAAAACAGACCCTCTCTACTCAGCGTGGGTGAGGCCTCAGCTGGAGTACTGTGTCCAGTTCTGGGTGCCAGACTTCAAGAAAGTTGTGGATAATTTGGAAAGTCCAGAGGAGAGCAACAAAAATGATAAAAGATTTAGAAAACATGACCAATCTGGGCATGTTAAATCTTGAGAAAAAAAGACCGAGGGGGGACTTGATAACTGTCTTCAAATATGTTAAGGGCTGTTATAAAGAGGACGGTGATTGATTATTTCCTAGAGTTACCCGGGGTTGTTTCAACCCAAAGCTCTTGGTAACTTTTGCTCTGTGCGAGGTGGTGTCAGGAAATACATCAGGGGAGACACGGCCGTCCGACCGATAGATGGCTGGCATAAACAGGACAAGAGTGCTTTCACTTAAAGCTCAACTTTACTTAGTCTGAAGCACTTACACACGTCCGCAACAGGTTAGTAGAACACCCCCAACCCTTGATAATTATCAAAGCTGAGTGTGGCTGTCGAGTGGCACAGCGGCAGGCTTCCAGTGGCCAAATCTTCCGTCTACTGGTGGGGACCGCAAGATGTATCCAGAGGGAGAGTCCCACTACCTCAAACTTTTCCCCCTTATTTATACATTAGTAATAGAATGACATGCCCCTTAAAGAAAACTGGTTAAGCAAGCAGTTTCAATGGCCAAGCCAGAGGTTCCTTCTGATTATTGATTAACCAGGTGTGGGTTTTTCCAGAGTTTGCAGCCTTGAGGCCCTAATAGACATTCCTGAGGGCACATCCTGCTCTTCTAAAATGCACGTATCAGCAACTTCAACACAATTCTGCCCTTTCTGTGGCACCCAAAAACCCCTCCCCTCCTGCCATGGTCAAGCTGAGGCTTCTGCATGACCACTTTACGGCCTGCTGACTTGGCTGCTTTTAGCAATAGGACATAGTGGTTTCAGGCACTTTACTGGTTTGCCAAAATCTCCCTGTACACTATGTCTACTGAAGGTAGGACAAAAATAATGGGCTTAATGTGTAGCAAGAAAGATTTAGGTTAGATACTAAGAAATAGTTTCTAACAGTAATGGTAGTTAAGCACTGGAATAGGCTTTCAAAGGAGATTGTGGCATTCCAGACAACCACCTGTCAAGGATGATCTCAGTTAACCTGGTCCTCCCTCAGCACAGAGGGCTGGACTTGATGGCTTTTTGAGGTCCGTTCCATCCATACATTTCTAAGATTCTATGATTATTTCATGTTGATTCTTCCATGAGTCTAAGGAAATTTGGAAGCTGCGTGTTTTATATAATCGAGAATCAGGCAAGGATACAAACTCATGTATGTCTTCTCATAATTAGAAAAATTATATGCATCTTCCCCCCACTCCCCAAGTTAGTATATCATACTGATCTTTCTGTCCTGTCCATTGTCCTTAGGGCAAGAATCTCAGTGTAAAAGATTTTTAAATATCAAGATTAGAACCATGGGCAGCACATGACTCCTGCATTTGGTGAGACTGGGCCTGACCACCGGAAGCTCCCTAGAAGTCAGGGGAGCCCACTGGCGCCTGGAATGTGGCCCCAACCCCTGCTCCACCCGGAGGCCCATCCCCACTCGGTCTCCTCCCCGCCCGAGGCCCCCCATGCTCTACCCCCATTCCGCCCCAAACCCCACTCCCGTTCAGCCCCCTCCCCTGAGGGCTTGCTGCTTGTGCCTCTTTGCCTCCTCCCCTACAAGGCCCCACCACCTGCACCTTTCTGTCCCTTCCCCAGAGGGGCCCCTCTGCTTCTTACACCTCTCTCTGCCCCCTCTCCTGAGGGGCCCCCAGCCCGCATCTCTCTGCCTCTCAGGGTTGAAGAGGTGCCAGCAGTGGGTGGTGGGCGTGGGGGAAAGCAGTGGAGAATCACGAGGGGTGGGTGGGGGGGGAGTGGAGGGGAAGAGGCAGAATGGGGATGGGAAGAGGTGGAGTGAGGGCATGGCCACGGACGCCCTTTCAGTGGTGGTGCTCCAAAGGCCATAGGCCTCCAAAGAGAGGTACACTGCATCCTGTTTGGGGAGGCTTAGCCTCCTCTGGCCTATTATACCCACCACCCATGATTAGAACAGCTTCTCTGCTTGAAAAGATTTGAAGGAGTGTTTTAGTAATTGTATTGTCTTGTTGTTTCTTTGTGGAAAGTTTAAAAGTGCAATACCTCCGGCACCAAATGGGTTTGCAATAAAAGTGGTATGCATTCAGCATTCTTATACACTATTGTACTTAAGCAGACCTGGAGTTTAAAGTACAGTATTTTAACAATGTATTATTTTGGGTGCTAGTAATGCCTTTATTCTATTCAAACATAACTTTCCAAAATCACCTACCTTTTGGGGTGAATCTTTCCATGCTTGAACTCAGCCTGAAGGTGAATTTTCTTTTGGAATTTTGAACAAAATCGTGCAGTTGTGTATGAGTTGAGGGGAAAAAAAGTGGGACTTCTCCGCATTTGAAAGAAAAATGTTAATATTTTGCTTATTATAAATAAAAAATGAAACCTGAAAATTGGCCTATAAACAGTCCTCAGTCAGAAGAATGCTTTGGTAAGTGGCTGAAAATTAGCAGTGCACATAAAAAGGTAACACTTGGAGACATTTGAAAATGCGACCAGGTGCCCAGACAGTAGAGAACTTGGTTAATGTTTAAATTCTGATGTTAGCCATAGATATATTGTGCCGCCATCTTAACCAACACACCTGGGACCTCTAGAGCTGAAAGCATGAACCTTCATTGCTCAAGCTAAATAGCTATGAATTCTAGCAGGGGGATGTAACAGATTCACATACTTTGTGGGTTAGGCACAGAGGGTGATATATAAAACACAATGGCCAATACGTTGCACATGTATGTGCAGTGAGGGACCCATCCTTCGAAACAGTCAGACTCCTTGTGTGAGTCAAGTTCGACAGAGGTGTAAGTGTTTGTAGCTTTGGGGCCATAGAGGGGCTACAGAACTAAGCCCATGTCTTACTGCCCCAGGACATTATAAAATATGGTAATTAAAGCTGAACATAACATAACATGAGAATATAAGAATGGCCATGCTGGGTCAGACCAATGGTCCAGCTAGCCCAGTATCCTGTCCTCTGACAGTGGCCAATGCCAGGTGCTTCAGAGGGAATGAACAGAACAGGACAACGGAGTGATCCAGCCCCTGTCATCCAGTCCCAGCTTCTGGCAGCCAGAGACTTAGGGACACCCAGACCATGAGGTTGCAGCCCTGACTATCTTGTCTAATAGCCATTGACATACCTATCCGCCTATACCTAATTTTTTTTTAACCCAGTTATACTTTTGGCTTTCAAAATATTCCCTGGCAATGAGTTCCACGGATTAACTGTGTGTGTTGTGTGAAGAAATACTTCTTTCTGTTTGTTTTAAATCTGCTGTTTATTAATTTTGTTGGGTTATGCAAAGGGGTAAATAACACTTCCCTATTCACTTTCTCTACACCAGTCATGAGATTTCTATCGTATTGCCCCCTTAGTCATCTCTTTTCTAAGATGCACAGTCCCAGTGTTTTTAATCTATCCTTGTATGAAAGCTGTTCCACACACCTAATCATTTGTGTTGCCCTTCTCTGTACTTTTTCCAGTTCTAATGTATCTTTTTTGAGATGGGGTGATCAGAACTGCACACAGTATTCAAGGCTTAGGTGAACCATAGATTTAAATAGGGGCATTATGATATTTTTTGTCTTATTATCTATCCCTTTCCTAATGGTTCCTAACATTCTGTGAGCTTTTTTGACGGCACTGCACGTTGAGTGGATGGCTTCAGAGAACTATCCACAGTGACTCCAAGATCTTTCTTGAGTGGTAACAGCTAATTTAGATCCCATCATTTTATATGTATAGTTGGGATTATGTTCTCTAAGGTGCATTACTTTGCATTTATCAACACTGAATTTCATCTGCCATTTTGTTGCCCTGTCACCCAGTTTTGTGAGATCCCTTTGTCAGCTTTGGACTTAACTATCTTGAGTAATTTTGATGAAATTATTTATAAGTGAACACACTGAAAGGTTACCTACTTACTTAAAGAAAATGACAGCTTTTAACTTAAGAACTGCTTGTTTTGAATATAATTACTGCTCTAAGTGCTGTACTTCAGTGAGCTATTAATGGGACACTGTCAAGGTGTCTATGTTCCAAAATCAGGTTTTGTAAAAAACAAAAAAATGCAAAATCTAATATTGATAGAAATATTTCCAACATTTATTTAACTTTCAGTTAGAATATTATTTTTAATTTAAATATTACTATGCAGTGTTGGGAGCCCAAACAGCATTACACACAGTCCTAGTACATAAGAATCAAGAAGTAAAATTGACCGTAAATGGACTGTGACCCTGAACTCCAACTAGATCTGTGTAGTTTGGCCTCTGAATCTGCAGTGAGCCCACTGACTTCACTGGGGCTGTGTGGGTGCCGGGTTTCCATATGCAAGTTTCCCTTGCTAAGGTTAGGGGTGTTCCATTGTTCAAGCAGAACTGAAAAAAAAAAAGGAAAAATATGAACAAAACTGATTATAAAGAAATTTGATTTTGAGTATTCCTTCAATTTTATCAGTTATGGGCCAAATTCAATCCAGCGTCAGCCTTCACTTCCAGATGAGCACAAGTTAACACCACTAATGCTCCATGTTCATACCAACCCTGGGAAGTTCACTCAAGTGCTGCACAGCCATCCATCCAAACAATTCCTACCAGGATCATGAGCGTGAAAGGTTTCGTAGATTCCAAGACCAGCAGGGACTATTGTGATCATCTAGGCTGACCTCTGTACAACACAGGCCATAGAACTTCCCCAAAATAATGCCTAGAGCAGATCTTTTAGAAAAACATCCAATCTTGAATTAAAAACTGCCACTGATGGAGAATCCACCACGATTCTTGATAAATTGTTCCGGTGGTTAGTTACCCTCACTTTCAAAAATGTATGCCTTATTTCCAGTCTGAATTTGGCTGGCTTCATCTTCCAGTCATTGAATCATGCTATACCTTTCTCTGCTAGACGGAAGCGCCCATTATTAAATATTTGTTTCCCATGTAGATACTTATAGCTGTAATCAAGTCACTCCCTTAACTTTCTTTTTGTTAAGCTAAATAGATAGACTCAAATAGCTCAATCACTGTGAGGCATGTTTTCGAATCTTTTAATCATTCTCCTGGCTCTTCTCTGAACCCTCTCCATCCCGCAATTGCTTTGAATCTTCTCCTGCAGTTTGCTGAGGGCTGTTTTTTTAAAAAAACAAACAGACACCCGAGAAAAAGGCCCTAATTCAGTCTCTTAGATTCAACTGCACTTAAGTTCAGATGTACCGGTTTCATGGTGAACAGCCTGAGGATATGTCATAAGAACATAAGAACATAAGAACGGCCATACTGGGTCAGAACTCCTCCAGATAGGTTCTTTGGGGCCATCTGCCTGTCCCAAGTCAGGATAAAGGAGGAGGGTTGGGCGTGGGGCTAGCAACTCCACCCCGTAAAAATCAACTTGCTACAGAAACGACAAAAATAGAGATAACAGAGACTTTTAGCCTGGAAAAAGAAGGGTCTTCAACTCGAAGACGCATGACGCTGGGTGGTGAAAGTCGTGAGGAAGCCACAAAGCCGATTACTCTTCTTGCAACCAGGAGGATTACCATCGGTACCTGGAACGTGAGGACCATGTACGAGTTAAGAAAAACGGCGCAGGTCGCAGCAGAGATGAGGAGCAACAACCTGACCCTACTAGGCATTAGCAAGACAAGATGGATGCAAGCTGGACAGAGACGACTGTTGACAGGAGAGTTGTTGCTGTATTCTGGACATGAAGAGAGCGATACACCCCACACACAGGGAGTAGGCTTCATGTTGTCCAAGCAGGCACAGAGAGCACTGATTGGTTGGGAGGCACATGGTTCCAGGATCATCACAGCATCCTTCAGAACTAAAATGAAGAGGATTAAGATGAATGTTGTACAGTGCTGTGCTCCAACCAATGACAGTGAAGAGGAGGACAAAGACTATTTTTACAACAGACTTCAGAAAATATTAGAGATTCTCCCAGACAAAGACTTCACCATCCTTATGGGAGACTTTAGAAGATCTTTGCAGGACATTAGAGTTAGAAGAGGCGCAGACGTAGTGTCCTACCATCACTTAGTGGTGGCCAGATTGAAGCTCAAGTTGAAGAACTGGATAGACGCGTCAGATAGAAGAGTGAAGTACAATGTCAGACTTTTGAAGGATCATAAGATCAAGGAAGATTTTGGACTGACGCTGAAGAATAAGTTTTCAGTACTACAGGATCGGTCTGAGGAAGAGGAAGATAGTGTATCCAACAGATGGCAGAAATTGAGAGAGACACTTAGATCAGCATACCAGGAAGTGCTTGGAATCAAGAAATACCAGCAGAAAGAGTGGATCACAGCAGAGACCTTGACTAAGATAGAAGATAGAAAGAAGAAGAAGGCAGTAGTTAATAACAGCAGGACTAGAGCAGCAAAGGCTAAAGCAGAAAAAGAGTATGCTGAAGCCCATAGAGCAGTGAAGGGGAATATTAGGAAGGATAAGAGATTATGTGGATGGACTGGCAGCAGAAGCGGAGCAGGCAGCATACAACGGTAATATGAAACAGCTGTATGACATCACCAAGCGACTGTCTGGAAAGTTCAGCAAGCCAGAACGTCCTGTCAAAGATAAGCAGGGAAAGTCTATAACAGAAATAGAACAACAAATGAATAGATGGGCGGAGCATTTTGAAGAACTCCTGAATAGACCAGCACCACTAAATCCACCAGACATTGACCCAGCCAACGAAGACCTTCCAATCAATTGTGACAGACCAACCAGAGATGAGATCAGAAAAGCCATCACTATGATGAAGAACAGGAAAGCGGCTGGACCTGATGATATCCCAGCAGAGGCCCTGAAAGTAGATCTGGATGCTTCAGTGGAAATGCTGTACCCCCTCTTTGAGAAGATATGGGAAGAAGAAGTGATTCCAGCAGACTGGAAAGAGGGATACCTTATTAAAATCCCCAAGAAAGGAGACTTCAGCAATTGTGCCAACTACAGAGGAATCACACTTCTGTTGGTGCCAGGAAGGTCTTCAACCGAGTCCTCTTAGAGAGAATGAAGGATGCCGTCGATCCACAGCTACGAAATGAGCAGGCAGGTTTCCGGCAAAATAGATGATGCATGGACCAGATAGCAACACTCCGCATCATAGTCGAGCAGTCTATGGAGTGGAACTCCTCGTTGTACATCAACTTTGTTGACTATGAGAAAGCATTCGATAGCGTGGATCGAGAGACTCTCTGGAAGCTCCTTCGGCACTATGGCATCCCAGCAAAGGTGGTTAACTTGATTAAAAACTTATATGATGGCATACACTGTAGAGTGATCCATGGAGGGTAGCTTCAAACAGCTTCCAGGTGCGAACCGGAGTCAGACAAGGATGCTTGTTGTCACCATTTCTTTTTCTCGTCATTGATTGGATTATGAAGATCCATTTATGAGCACAGGAATGGAATCCAGTGGATGTTGTGGACCCAGCTTGATGACCTGGACTTTGCCGACGACCTTGCACTCCTTTCGCATAGCAAACAGCAGATGCAAGAGAAGACCAACGTAGTGGCAGCCACGTCATCACAGGTTGGCCTCAACATCCACAAGGACAAGACCAAGATCCTCAAGATTAACTCCATCAGTAATGACCCAGTCACACTGAACGGAAGCCCTCTGGAAGAAGTGCAGTCCTTCACCTACTTAGGCAGCATCATTGACCAACAGGGTGGCACAGACGCAGACATCAAAGCAAGGATCGGTAAGGCAAGAGCAGCTTTCTTACAGCTCAAGAACATCTGGAGCTCCAGAGAGCTGTCCTTGGCAACAAAGATTTGACTGTTCAACTCCAACATGAAATCAGTCTTATTGTATGGAGCTGAAACCTGGAGGACAACTAAAACAACCACCAGGAAGATCCAGACTTTCATAAATAGTTGCCTTAGAAGGATTCTCCAGATCCGTTGGCCAGACACCATCAGCAAAATCTACCTCTTGGAGAGCACCCGTCAACTTCCAGCAGAGGAAGAAATTAGAAGGAGAAGGTGGGGCTGGATAGGACACACACTACGCAAGCAGCCAACCAACATCACTAGACAGGCATTGCGGTGGAATCCCCAAGGCAAGCGGAAAAGAGGCTGTCCAAGAAACACCTGGTGACGCGACCTTCAGGCTGATAGCATAAAAATGGGCTATACCTGGAACCAGTTTGAGCAAATGGCCCAGGATAGAGGACTCTGGAGATCTGTGGTTGGTGGCCCATACTCCGATTGGGGTGATGGGCATGAGTGAGTGAGTGAGTGATACTGGGTCAGACCAAAGGTCCATCTAGCCCAGTATCCTGTCTTCTGATAGAGGCCGATGCAAGGTGCCCCAGAGGGAATGAACAGAACAGGTAATCATCAAGTGATCCATCCCCTGTAGCCCATTCCCAGCTTCTGGCAAACAGAGGCTAGGGACACCTTCCCTGACCATCCTGGCTAATAGCTATTGATGGACCTATCCACCATGAATGTATCTAGTTCTTTTTTGAACTCTGTTATAGTCTTGACCTTCACAACATCCTCTGGCAAGGAGTTCCACAGGTTGACTGTGCACTGTGTGAAAAAAGACTTCCTTTTGTTTGTTTTAAACCTGCTGCTTATTAATTTCATTTGGTAGCCCCTAATTCTTGTGTTATGAGGAGTAAATAACTCTTCCTTATTTACTTTCTCAAGATTTTATAGACCTCTATCATATCCCCCCTTAGTCGTCTCTTTTCCAAGCTGAAAAGTCCCAGTTTTATTAACCTCTCCTCATACAGCAGCCATTCCATACCCCTAATAATTTGTGTTGCACTTTTCTGAACTTTTTCCAAGTCCAATATATCTTTTCTGAGATGGTGTGACCACATCTGCAGTATTCAAGAGGTGGGTGTACCATGACTTTATATAGAGGCAATATGATATTTTCTGTCTTATTATCCCTCCCTTTTTTAATGATTCCCAACATTCTATTAGCTTTTTTGACTGCCACTGCACACTGAGTGGATGTTTTCAGAGAACTATTCACAATGACTCCAAGATCTCTTTCTTGAGTGGTAATAGCTAATTTAGACCCCATCATTTTATATGTATAGTTAGGATTATGTTTTCCAATATGCATTACTTTGCATTTTTCAACATTGAATTTCATCTGCCATTTTGTTGCCCAGTCACCTAGTTTTGAGAGATCCTTTCATAGCTCTTCGCAGTCTGCCTGGGACTTAACTATTTTGAGTAGTTTTGTATCTGCAATTTTGCCACCTCACTGTTTACCCCTTTTTCCAGATCATTTCTAAATATGTTGAATAGAATTGGTCCCAGTACAGACCCCTGGGGAACACCACTATTTACCTCTCTCCATTCTGAAAACTGACCATTTATTCCTACCCTTTGTTTCCTATCTTTTAACCAGTCACCAATCCACAAGAGAACCTTCCCTCTCATCCCATGACTGCTTACTTTGCTTAAGAGACTTTGGTGAGGGACCTTGTCAAAGGCTATCTGAAAATCTAAGTACACTAGATCCACTGGAACCCAGTAGTGAGGCCAAGTGGCCTCCCTCCAAGCAGGTGAATGAGCCACATCAGCCACACCATCAGGGGCTCTTTTACCTGCACATCTACCAATGTGATATATGCCATCATGTGCCAGCAATGCCCTTCTGCCACGTACATTGGTCAAACTGCACAGTCTCTATGCAAAAGAATAAATGGACACAAATCAGACATCAAGAATTGTAACATTCAAAAATCAATCTCCCTGGACACTCAATAACAGACTTAAAAGTGGCAATTCTTCAACAAAAAACTTCAAAACCAGACTCCAACGAGCAACTGCAGAACTGGAATTAATTTGCAAACTGGACACCATCAAATTAGGCCAGAATAAAGGCTCAGAGTGGATGGGTCACTACAAAAAGTAATTTTCCCTCTGCTGATACTTACACCTTCTTGTTAACTGTTGGAAATGGGCGACACCCACCTTGATTGCATTCAGGGCCGGTGGAAGGATGTTTCGCGCCCTAGGCAAAACTTCCAGCTTGCGCCCCCCCCCATCCCCGAGCCCCCGCCCTGAGGCGCCCCCCCTGCGGCAGCTCCCCCCCTCCGCCCTGAGGCGCCCCCCCTGTGGCAGCTCCCCACCCCCCACCCTGAGGCACCCCCCCGCCCCAGCTCATCCCGCCCCACTTCCTCCCCGAACACGCCGTCGCTGCTTCACTTCTCCCGCCTCCCAGGCTTGCGGCACCTAAGCTGATTGGCGCCGTAAGCCTGGGAGGTGGGAGAAGTGAAGCAGACACGGCATGCTCGGGGAGGAGGTGGGGCAGGGGTGAGCTGGGGAGGGGAGTTCCCCTGCATGCCACCCCCCCCCTTGCTGCAGGTGGCCCTTCCCACACTCCATTGCCCCAGCTCCCTCCGCCTAAATGCTGGCAGTGACTGGGGCAGCTGAAGATCCAGACGCTGCGGTCGCTGCCGAAGAAAATGGCTCCCCCTAAATCCTAGTGTCCTAGGCGACCACCTAGCTCGCCTAAATGGTTGCACCGGCCCTGATTGTATTGGCCTCCTTAGCACTACAAAAATAATTTTCCCTCCCTTGGCATTCACCCCTTCTTGTCAACTGTTGAGAATAAGCCACTTCCACCTTAATCGAATTGGCTCGTTAGCACTGACCACCATTGGATAAGAGGCAAGGTCCTCTCATGGAGCAAGAACTGGTTAAAAGATAGGAAACAAAGGGTAGAAATGGTCAATTTTCACAGTGGAAAGAGGTAAATAGCAGGGGCTCCAAGGATTTGTATTAGGACTAGTGCTGTTCACTGTATTAATAAATGATCTGGAAAAAGGAGTAAGCAGAGAGGTGGCAAAGTTTGCAGATGATATAAAATTATGTGAGATAATTAAGTCCAAATCTGACTATGAAGAGTTACAAAGGGAACTCACAAAACTGGGTGACTGGGCAAGAAAATGGCAGATTATACTTAATGTTGACAAATGCAAAGTAATACACATTGGAAAACATAATCTCAACAGTATATACAAAATGATGGCCACTACTACTCAAGAAAGAGATGTTGGAGTCATTGTGATAGTTCTCTGAAAATGTCAACTCAATGTGCAGTGGAAATCAAAAAAACTAATAGAATGTTAGGAACCATTAGGAAAGGGATAGATAATAAGACAGAACATATCATAATGCCACTATATAAATCCATGGTTTGCCCTCACCTGAAATACCATGTACAGTTCTGGTCAGCCCATCTCAAAAAAGATACATTAGAATGGAAAAAGTACACAGAAAATCAATACAAATGATTAGGTGTATGCAACATCTTTCATAGAAGGACAGATTAAAATGATAGGGGCTGTTCAAGAGACAAGGGGGGATATGATTGATGTGGAGAAAGTGAATAGGAATGTGTTATTTACCCCTTCACATAACATAAGGAACAGAGGTCACCCAATGAAATTAATAGGCAGCAGATTTAAAACTAACATAAGAAAGTACATTTTCATACAACATACAATGTATCTGTGGAACTCATTGCCAGGGGATGTTGTGAAAGCCAAAAGTATAAGTTGGTTCAAAAAAGAATTAGAAAAGTTCATGGAGGATAGGTCAATCAATGGCTATTAACCAAAATGATCAGGGGTGCCACCCCATGAGCAGGACTGGCTTCAGGGTTTTTGCCGCCCCAAGCGGCGGGAAAAAAAAAAAAAAGCTGCGATCGCAATTGCGATCGGCAGCACTCCAGCAGCGACTCCACCACGCCGCTTTCTTCTTCGGCGGTAATTCAGTGGCAGGTGCTTCCCTCCGAGAGAGACCCGCCTCCGAATTGCCGCCGAACAGCCTGACGTGCCTCCCCATCCCCTTGGCCGCCCCAAGCACCTGCTTGCTGGGCTGGTGCCTGGAGCTGGCCCTGCCCATGGGCTGGATGTCCTAAGTCTCTGACTGCCAGAAGCTGGGATTGGATGACAGTGGATGGATCACTCGATAATGGCCCTGTTCTGTCCATTCACTCTGAAGCATCTGGCACCAGCCACTGTGGGAAATCAGGTTACTTGGCTAGATGGACCATTCGTCTGACCTACTATTGCCATTTTTATGTTCTTAACCTTGCAGGAGTACTCGGAACTATGTAAGACTTAGCCCTAACAGAGCCAGCCATCCCGAATTATTGTTTTTCCTTCAGTGTTTGGATGTAAAGAGACATTGTTTGCAAATAGGTAGGATGTCTATTTTCCTCTGTTGTACCATAGAGGATAGTGGATGCTTCCTGTCTTTAGTAAAGAAATCATTTGCGAGCAATTTCCTTGCCAAAATTTAAGGCAGGCTTTATCAGTGCAAAAACATGTACCGGAGCAGAAGCATCATCAGTGAATTGTCTCCAACCACTATATGTCCTCTAACATCAAGAGATGTTGAACTGAGAGTTACCTCTGCTCCTATTGAAGACAGCTTGGACAATGTTGAGTGCTTCTGAAAATCCTACCTTGTACAGTACTCACACAAACATATACAAAGACATTTTTACACACACACATAAAAAAAGCTGAAGCCAAGGTCTGTAGCACAGACTGAGTTTAATTTAAAATAATTCCCTGTACAATAAGATATTCCAGATGAACAACAATATACAATATTTTATGAATAATAATGCCTCCCATAGAGGCAATAACTCTGGAACTACAGAATTAACAAGGACACTTGACTTACTATCAATACCAAATATACATAAATGTATTAGCAATATGCTTGAAAATGTTGCTGCTTCATTGATTCTTGCTACACAGAAAGGAGGACTGAGACATTTGTGAATCAGCCTTCTGGATGGAGGGTTAATTAAATGGATTCGGTGGAAGAGGGATTTGGAAGCTAATAAAGCAACTCTATGCTTTTCTGCTTTGCAGTAAATGTTTATTCATACTGTACAAGGGAATAAATGAAAAGGTATAAAGCATAGAAATATAGTACAACAAGAAGTAAAAATGAATTCAAATCTTCCCTCCAATCTGGAATATGAACCATATTATCTGCAAATAATTCAGTATTTAGGTAAAGAGTTTCCATTTATCTTACCTATGTACTTGTATATGCTGCACTCCCACCATAATATCTGAAACACTGATGCATTTATCTTTACAACATTTCGTGAGATAAAAAAGTATTATCCCCATTTTACAGATGGGAAACTGAGACATGGAAAGATCAGGTGATTTGCCCAGAGTCTTACAGGAAGTGAACACGAATAACTGGTCTCCTAGTTCATTGTATTAAACACAATGCTAACCTTCCTCTCTTTTCATCTCAGCTATAATCATACAATTAGAGAGAAAAAATATATCCTCAAAGGTATCAAGTTTACAATTTAAGTAGAATTCAACTTACTAAATTTCCAACCATCTAGCACCATTCCATGATTGCTAAATTTTGGGTCAACTTGTTACAATGATATCATCCCTACTGGTGTTGTTGCTCTTTACATTTAATTTCCTTTGTTACTTTTACAAAAAATCCTCCTCCTCTTCATTAAAAAGATCTCTTAATACAAGGACTATATGATGACTGGGAAAGAAAATTCCCATGCTAATACTTTTGTTTTTTATCAAAGGGCCAGGCAGACCCAGTCGAGAGATGGCACAGGAGAGCAGATGCTGTGAAAAGAAAGAAGCTGAGACAACTTTGTTGCTGTTATGGCTGAGTCTTGTTGCCTGTGCCACTTTGACTTGAAAAATTTCCCAGGTGGTCAAATCAGGAACTAAGGTAGTAAAAGCAGGTCATTGAAAGCCTGGTCCAAAGCCCACTGAAGTTAATGGGAGTCTTTTGGTTGAGCGCAATGAGCACTGTATTGGGCTGTAACAGAAGACTGCTGCTAGCTAGGAGTAATCTCACACCAGACTGTCTCTTTGCAGTGTATTTGGACATGCACTGAGAAATAATGCAGCTCCCATTCCTGTTCTGCTAAGACAGGTGAAGAGCTCAGGTGACAGTACACGTTAGGCCACACCATACATCAGAAATAGTCTTTGAAGACTATCAGAAGGGAAAGAATCTATCTGTCTATCTGTCTATCTGTCTATCTGTCTATCTGTCTATCTGTCTATCTGTCTATCTGTCTATCTGTCTATCTGTCTATCTGTCAAAATAAGGGAAGGTAAAGATTAAGCCAAGGTTCCTCAGCTGTGATACTTTCTTATTCTAAATGTTATGCCATGAATGTAGATGTAATGACAACAAGAAGAGTCTCTGAACTACTATACCGAGAAGGATACACTGGTAGTTTAGCTACCTAAGGTTTGTGTAGAAAAATGAAGCGTTCATTGCATGTATTGTAAAAACTAGTATAGTCTCCCAGGGTGACGGTCACCCCCATGTAGAGGGTCTGCACAAGGACTGCCACTTGAGCTTTATTTTGAGGACTTAAATTGTGCATTCATTGCCTTGTGCTGGGTCTCTTCATGGGAGTGACCTTTATCATCTTCCACTGGAAGCTATTAGTGAAATGTAGAGTTTGCAGACCCTGCACCAGAACTGGGGAAAAAAATTCCACACAGGAGTGTGCCCAGTACACCATCCCTTAAGTGATTGTACTGCACACTTAACCATGGCTAATAAGCTCCCCTGAGTTTAGTGGGGCTACCTGGCTGTGGGTCTTTCTCATTTGACCACTTTTGAGTGAAGAGGTGCAAGGAATTGCAATATTATTGTTTATTATTTGTATTATCATAGTGCTTAGGAGCATCAGCCATGCACCTGGTCCCCTATGCTGGGCACTATACAAACACAGAATGACAAGATATATCTTGCCACAAGGAGCTTCCAATCTAAGTAGACAAGAGACAACAGAAAGATGCAGATAGATGGGCCGGTACAAAGAAACAATGAGACACTACTGGTTAGCATGGAAAGGTTCCAGTTTCTGTGTGCTTAAGGGGGCTTGTGTGTGTTAAAGGCTCGTTTTGTTTTTTCCCGTATCCATACCACAATCTGGCCCCCAGTACTTTTTAAGGCAACCATTTTTTTTCCTGTAACAAAGAACAGAATACAGGAAGAGCAAAAAGTTGCCAACCTGGCCCAGCTAGACCACTGCCGTGTGTTGCTTGGCCTATTACAGTGATTTGGCAGAGAGATCATTAGTTGTTTGTTGACATTAGTTATTTCTAATTAATTAGTACTCTGCTGAACAAAGCTGGATTCAATGCAGGAGGTATCTGGCTGAAATTCTTTGTCCAGTGCTATGCAGGAGATCAGACTAGATGGTCGTGTCTGGCCTTAAAATTATATGACCCTCTGAGCACAGGTGCACTGACAGGTACCAGTTATCACATGCTCTGGAGTGCGCTTAGATTCCATTATGACAGGGAGCTTATTTTAAAAGAAATCTAGCTAAATAACAAAGGAAAACTGGTCATGTGACAGGACAATGGACGACATAAAGGGGGAGTGAATAGAAGGAAGAGGGATGTTTTGATGAGTGGATTTATGTTGAAGTCCAATAACATCTGAAAATTTTCCCATGTATGAAAATCCTCTTTAATACCGAGAGATTCTGCTTTGTTTCAGTTGTGATTCTTCAGGTCATTTTTGACTTTTCAAATGATCAGACAAATAAAAGGATAAAAATCTGCTGACTACAAATGGCCCTTTTAAGCAAATCTGCAAGCAGAAAACCAGCAAGAGCAGCGTGGGAATCTTACCATGAATTAATGATTTGAAGATTCAAGTAAAACACAATGGTTTTTCATTCAGAGATAAATGTCACATTGCTTTGATTGAAAGGTGCACAAAAGAGGCAAGTGATAACAGCGGAGATGGCGCTGTAATGACAGAGCCTGATATATTAATAGGCCTTGTTAAATTTGAAGAAGTTCGATCATGACAGTGTCAGATGTAGAGCACTGATGGCAGAGCAACTGTGGTGGTGGGGAAGGTGGGATGTCTTACGGGAGCAGACAATCAAAGTGTTTCAGATTTTACTTTAAAATCTTGTGAGTCTGATCCCCCAACAGAGGATGGGATAAAAAGAAATCTGAAATGAGAAGAACATACAAATTGTCCTGGTGGTGGGTTATTTTATGTTGAAATAGATGCTGGATTGACAGCCTAGAGACTAAAGTCCCCTTTTTATCCATGGGAAGAGAGACAGGCAGTACCAGTGCAATCTTCTCTCCACTGTGCCTCAGCCTTGACCGGCTGAGATTACTTCTAGAGCACATGTGGGAGAGTCGTTCAGTCTCCAGAACCTAGTCAGTCCTTGCATTGTCACCTCAGACATCTGGCATGATATCCAATTGCAATTGTATTATGACATGGATACTTCCATCAGGAACTGGAACTATGACAACCAACTCAACTTACAAACTGCTTGATTTTCAGAGATGCTAAGTACTGGCAAATTCAACGGAAATCAATGGGCATTGAATGCTCTCAGCACCTCTAAAACTCAGACTCATATTCTCCCAACAGATGGTTGTAGCTCTTCATTGCTATTGATCTAGGCTTGTGCCAAGGGGTGTTTTTTGTGATATGGAGGCTAGGAACTGGAGAGAGGTCACAAAACGCATGTCATATAGTCAGCATATAGGAACAGTTTTGGGTATGACTGACTTGGCTCTGCTTCTTATTGCAGGCCTCCTGAAGAAAGTCTTCACCACTCAGTACCAATCCCCTGAGCCATCAACCCCAATCTTAGCATGGTTTAATAAAAGTCTTGGGGCAGAGGGTTATGGATTTCTGTGCCTTAAGCTCCAAGATACTACAGCGGTGAGTGTGCTTTTAAAATCTAGCCAGCTGTCATTTGCTATCTTTGTTTTCTGAGGCTAGGAATGATGGGCCTGAAACAGAACTTGTGTTCTTGGACGTTTGGAAGTTGGAATCCGGAGCTGATTTCTGCAGTTCAGGCCTAACTCTAGAATTAACACATAATGTAACTTTCACTTATAAGAAATGTTGGAGGGGCCCAAACTTAAAATCCTATTTTGGAACTGCCTTGGCCTTTGGGAATGTTCAGAACCGGATTTGAAACCAAACATTGTGGCTTGTTGTTATTTGTACGGTATGGTGGCACATTGTGCAAGGTACTGTACACACCTGATAAAAAGATACAGTTCCTACCTCAAAGAGTTCGCAACCTTAATTAAAGAAAAGTTGATAAGAAATTGAACACTGCAGGAGCTCACAGAGCTCTCACACATTAAAACACCCCTACATACACTTGAAAGGGATATTTTCCTCTGCAGATGGAAAAGGTCTTTTGCACAAACTACATTTTATTTACAAATACACTATTAAGCATCTTTGACTTTAAGTGATTGCCTCCATTATGCTGGCCTGCTATTCAAGCAGATATTGCCACTTGTCTGATTCCCTTTGTCTAAACAGAAAGGAAAGCAGTGCCCACCAGGGAAATGTTAAGTGGAGTACAATGATTAGGAAGACGTCAGAGCACAATTAGGAGAGATTTAAATATGATGGGATTTAAAGAAAATGGCATGTTAGTGTTTCTAAGTAGAGCATCTTTACACTGTGAAGAAAGTTGAAATGGAATGACTGAAAAGACAAAAGTTTTTATGTCGGCGTTGGGATTTCAAAGTAGCAGGAGGCAGAATTGATGTGAGGTCCTCTGAAATAAACAAAGAGATGAAGTAACTTCAGACCTGTTCCCTGTCATGGTCTGAGAGACTGAAGTGGACTGAGTCAGTGGGTTGTATTTGACTGGCATTTTAATTGAAGCTATTGCTGAGGCTGAAAAAAACGTGAGCTGCGCAAGTCCAGAGCTGCTCGTACACCATCGACAGTGCCATTATATGTCTGCCCGACGTGTGACAGGACGTTCCACGCCCGAATCGGACTGATCAGTCATCTCCGGACGCACAGAGCCTGGTCATCGAAAGAATGAGTTGTTGAGGTCTTCATCGATAACGATGGACGAACATCAATTGAAGAAAAGTGATAGAAAGAGACATAAACTGAAAGCACACTAGAAAATGAGAAGACCTGAGATAATTAGAGGAAAACTCCCTGGCAATTAAGACTACTTAAAAAAAAAAAGTTGTGTAGAAAACACCTTAGGCTGAGGTCTGCCCACAAAGAATGCCTAAGCACTAGATCTGGTTGGGAATTCTTGATTAAATTATTTTTTGTCTGAAAATGCTGATTCATCTAAATCAAACTTCTCATTGAAATGTACTGGTGATGTCATGGTGGGAGTCTGCTATAGACCACCAGACCAGGGGGATGAGGTGGATGAGGTTTTCTTCAGGCAACTAACAGAAGTTACTACATCACAGGTCCTGGTTCTCATGGGGGACTTCAATCACCCCGATATCTGCTGGGAGAGCAATACAGCGGTGCACAGACAATCCAGGAAGTTTTTGAAAAGTGTAGGGGACAATTTCCTGGTGCAAGTTCTGGAGGAACCAACTAGGGGCAGAGCTCTTCTTGACCTGCTGCTCACAAACAGAGAAGAATTAGTAGGGGAAACAAAAATGGATGGGAACCTGGGAGGCAGTGACCAGGAGATGGTCGAGTTCAGGGTCCTGACACAAGGAAGAAAGAAGAGCAGCAGAATATGGGACCCTGGACTTCAGAAAAGCAGACTTTGACTCCCTCAGGGAACCGATGGGCAGGATCCCCTGGGAAAATAACATGAGGAGCAAACGAGTCCAGGAGAGCTGGCTGTATTTCAAATAATCTTTATTGAGGTTGCAGGAACAAATCATCCCAATGTGTAGAAAGAATAGTAAATATGGCAGGCGACCAGCTTGGCTTAACAGTGAAATCCTTGCTGATCTTAAACACAAAAAAGAAGCTTACAAGAAGTGGAAGCTTGGACAAATGACCAGGGAGGAGTATAAAAATATTGCTCAGGCATGCAGGAGTGAAATCAGGAAGGCCAAATCACAACTCGAGTTGCAGCTAGCAAGAGATGTTAAGAGTAACAAGAAGGGTTTCTATGGTATGTTAGCAACAAGAAGAAGGTCAGGGAAAGTGTGGGCCCCTTACTGAATTGGGGAGGCAACCTAGTGACAGAGGATGTGGAAAAAGCTAATGTACTCAATGCTTTTTTTGCCTCTGTCTTCACGAACGTCAGCTCCCAGACTACTGCACTGGGCAGCACAGCATGAAGAGGAGGTGACCAGCCCTCTGTGGATGAAGAAGTGGTTCAGGACTATTTAGAAAAGCTGGATGAGCACAAGTCCATGGGGCCGGATGCGCTGCATCCAAGGGTGCTAAAGGAGTTGGCAGATTTGATTGCAGAGCCATTGGCCATTATCTTTGAAAACTCATGATGATCGGGGGAGGTCCCGGATGACTGGAGAAAGGCTAATGTAGTGCCCATCTTTAAAAAAGGGAAGAAGGAGGATCCGGGGAACTACAGGCCAGTCAGCCTCACCTCAGTCCCTGGAAAAATCATGGAGCAGGTCCTCAGGGAATCCTTTTTGAAGCACTTCAAGGAGAGGAAAGTGATCGGGAATAGTCAGCATGGATTCACCAAGGGCAATTCATGCCTGACTAACCTATGTTAAGATAACTGGCTCTGTGGATGGGGAGAAAGCAGTGGACATGTTATTCCTTGACTTTAGCAAAGCTTTTGATATGGTCTTCCACAGTATTCTTGCCAGCAAGTTAAAGAAGTATGGGCTGGATGAATGGACTATAAGGTGGATAGAAAGCTGGCTAGATCATCAGGCTCAACGGGTAGTGATCTATGGCTCCATCTCTAGTTGGCAGCCGGTATCAAACGGAGGACAACCAAGGGTCGGTCCTGGGGCCAGTTTTGTTCAATATCTTCATTAATGATCTGGAGGATGGCGTGGATTGCACCCTCAGCAAGTTTGCAGATGACACTGAACTGGGAGGAGTGGGAGATATGCTGGAGGGTAGGGGTAGGATACAGAGGGACCTAGACAAATTAGAGGATTGGGCCAAAAGAAATCTGATGAGGTTCAACAAGGACAAGTGCAGAGTCCTGCAGTTAGTATGGAAGAATCCCATGCACTGCTATAGACTAGGGACCGAGTGGCTAGGCAGCAGTTCTGCAGAAAAGTACCTAGGGGTTACAGTGGACGAGAAGCTGGATATGAGTCAACAGTGTGCCCTTGTTGCCAAGGAGGCTAACGGCATTTTGGGCTGTATAAGTAGGAGCATTGCCAGCAGATTGAGAGACATGATTGTTCCCCTCTATTTGGCATTGGTGAGGCCTCATCTGGAGTACTGTGTCCAGTTTTGGGCCCCACACTACAAGAAGGATGTGGAAAAATTGGAAAGAGCCCAGCGGAGGGCAACATAAATGATTAGGGGTCTGGAGCACATGATTTATGAGGAGAGGCTGAGGAACTGGGATTATTTAGTCTGCAGAAGAGAAGAATGAAGGGGGATTTGATAGCTGCTTTCAACTACCTGAAAGGGGATTCCAAAGGGGATGGATCTAGGCTGTTCTCAGTGGTACCAGATGACAGAACAAGGAGTAATGGTCTCAAGTTGCAGTGGAGGAGGTTTAGGTTGGATATTAGGAAAAACTTTTTCACTAGGAAGGTGGTGAAGCACTGGAATGGGTTGCCTAGGAAGGTGGTGGAATCTCCTTCGTTAGAGGCTTTTAAGGTCAGGCTTGACAAAGCTCTGGCTGGGATGATTTAGTTGGGGTTGGTTCTGCTTTGAGCAGGGGGCTGGACTAGATGACCTCCTCAGGTCCCTTCCAACCCTGATATTCTGTGATTTTATGATTGTTCAAACAGTTATTGGGGCATGTAGTGTCTATAAGCTTTTCAAAGGCTTAAACACCAAAGTCAGAGAGGAATTGTTCTGAATGCTTCAAGGAAGCATAGCATTGAGAAAGAAAGGGGAAGTGAGCAAGAGAATATGGAGAATGAATACCGGGAAAACCCTCCTACTGATGAGATCTATTGCAGCATACGTGAACGTGATGAGTGATTGGTGACCCATGTAGCACTTGTATGGGACTGATGCAATGTACATTGAAATTAGTAGAGAGTCAGACACAATTGACTGCAATGTGGGCATGGTGCCATGTCCTCTTCTTTGTGACTGGTCCTCAGTTGTCCAGGCTCCACATAACAAAGAAGAACCTGGATGCCTGCAGAAGTCCTGGAAATAAAGAGGAGGAGCTAGTCAAGGTGACTCTATTAGGGGCTGCATAGGAGGAAGAGGGCCTAAAGGACTGCAGCCAGCAGCAGAACCAGAGCCACCAAGTGGGACTGGAATTGTCAGGCTCTACCAGCAGCTGCTAATGGGAGAAGAGTCAGGAGAAAACAATGGCATTGGGATGTTCAGGGAAGTAAGGATGAAAGGAATGAGGCAGAGTGTTGGAAGCACAGGGGGAAGTTGAGAATTCAGTAGGCAATCAGTCAGCAAAGAAGTGTTTTCAGGGGGAGAGGAGGACCAAGCATGGGCAGGGGAAGAGGATGACTAGGAAACAGGGAAGCATATGCTGGGAAGTGGGTGGCAGAGAAGCATGTGGAGGGGGAAATTAAATGAAGAGCAGAGGGAGGTTTTCAATCTCTCTGATTGCCGTCAGTTGGACATCTGTCTATTCTGTGATGTTATGGAGGGGGGTCAATGATGAGCGATAATTTTGTCTATACACAGAGGGTTTTCCTTTTGAGAAGAAAGAAGGTCTCTTTCCTTATGTTTCATGCTTTTTGTTTAATTACCCTTAATGGTGTCTTCCTCAGCACATTACACAATAGAACAGCTGTCATGAGAGCAGGAACTTTCTACTTTAAAAGTTTAATGACATATCATTTAGCATTGTCTGTGGCAGTAGCAATATGCTAGAGTGAGCTAGTTCTAATTTTCTTTGTGACTCTTTTCGCCTTCTGTCATCCCGATGAAAACAGAAAAGTTGCTTGTGATTTTTTAAAGAGAGATATCTTTTAAACTTAGCTGAACCAACCTTATCCGTATGAGCCTCTGTTTGCTCAGAAACCTGACTTCAGAGATTAGGGTGAGGGATTGATTACATGTCGTTTGGATTTCTAAATCCTACTTTCTCTGCCTTCATCAGGAGATCCATCATGAATGAAGGAAAAGGTGACTAATCTTGGCTTTTCTGTTGAGGAAAAAGTAACGCAAAGAAACATCTCTCCTGCAAGAGTTGATGGTCTACAGTCAGTCTTTTTTTCAAAACACACTTACCAGCATTGATGTTTTAAGAAAAAGCTAACATGATTCTTCAGTGTGTAAATGTGGGGAAATATCCAGGTAGTTATATTATCTCTCTCTGGCATTTGTGAGACCACTCCTGGAATATTGTGTCCAATGCTGGTGTTCATACTCAAAAACGATCTTGGAAAAATTAGAGAGAGTTCAGAGAAGAGCTACAAGAATGGTTTGTAGTCCAGAAAACATACCTTTCAATGAAAGACTGAAGAAGCTCAATCTTTTTTAGTGTATCAAAGATAAGATTAGGAGGAAAGATGATGATGGTCTGTAAGAATGTACACAGGGAGAATATATTTTTCTGGTACTTTCTAATCAGGCAGACAAAGGCAGAGGCATAATAAGATCTTTAGTAGTTGGAAGTTGAAGTGAATAAAAATTCTTACTGTAAATAAGATGTGTTTTTTTTTAACAGTTATGTTGGCCATTAAACAACTTACGAAGGGAAGAGGCAAGTTCTCCAGCACTTGGAGTCTTTAAATCAAGATTAGATGTCTTTCTAAGATCTATGTTCTAGTTACACTACAAGCGATTGGGTTCGAAGCAGGAAGTATTGGGAGAACTTCTATGGCCTGCCTTGTGTGGGGGTCAGACTAGATGATCATACTGCTCCCTTCTGGCCTTAAAAATCTATGAAACTGTGTAATCTGTGTGTCAGAAAGGCAGTTAACGGGATCTTCTTCAAATGGCTTCTCCAGCTCAAAAGCAAATCTGTTGTCTGATAGCTCAGGTCATCTCCCACATGATGGCACAGCCACAATAAGTCAAAATAATTCCTTATGAAGTTTCTGCAACCATAACACAAGACATTATTCTGTGCAGAAGTACCCCCATCAAACTTCCTCTCCAGGAAAAACCCTGGGGTAGAGAATAAGTGACTCTTGCAGCATTCCTTGAAGGTCACAGGTGTAACTAATATAAATAGATGCAGCTCCACTGACTTCTGTCTTCTCATTACAAGTATTAATTAGCTAATGTGGTGCAGCTCTTTGAAGATGTAAAGTGCTACAGAAACACTAAATAATAGTATTCAAGTATTTGTCAATGGTCTTAAAGTGGTTCCAGCCATTGAATCTGATGTTTAAAGTTGAGCACCTGCTTAGCAGCTTCCTGAATTTGGGCCTATGCATTCACCGGGGGGGGTGGCGTGTGTTAGTGGGGAATCTGAAAAGAAGCCCAAGCTCAAAGTTCATTAATGAAGGATCTGAGCTCAGGGGCATAGAATCAAATATAATAATATAATAAATATCTTGAGTGAATCAAACTGTACCATAAAATCTCTATGCATAGAAATTCTGTGCTTGAATAAGAAGAGTATAGCAGTAGGAATATACTGCTGACCAGCCTGGAATCAGTGATTGTCAAATGGTCAGAGAGATTAGAGAGGCTATGAAAATAGAACAGGAGTACTTGTGGCACCTTAGAGACTAACAAATTTATTAGAGCATAAGCTTTCGTGGGCTACTGCCCACTTCTTCGGATGCATATGAAAACAGAAAACCCAATAATAATGAGAGATTTCAACTATCCCCATATTGACAGGATACATGTCTCCTCAGAACTGGATGTAAAGATAAACTTTCTGGACACCATTAATGACTGTTCTTGGAGCAGCTAGTCCTGGAAGCCAGAAGAGAAGAGGAAATTCTTGATTTAGTTCTAAGTGGAGCACAGAATCTGGTTCAAGAGGTGAATATAGCTGAACTGCTCAGTAATAGCAACTATAAAAGAATTAAATTTAACATCCTTGTGGGAGGAAAATATTTAAAAAGCCCACCGCGGTAGCATTTAACTTCAAAGGTGGAACTGCACAAAAATGAGGAAACTAGTGAAGCAGAAATTAAAATGAATAATCGTAAGAGTGAAATGTCTGTAAGCTGCATGAAAATTTTCAAAACACCTTACTAGAGGCTCAAATTAAACATATACCCCAAGTTTAAAAAAAACAACAGTAAGAGGATTCTCCCCCCCCAACTCCCCCCGCAAAAGGCCACCATGGCTGAACAACAGAGTAAAAGAGGCGGTTAGAAGCAAAAAGACATCTTTTAAAAATTGGAAGTCAAATCATAATAAGGAAAATAGAAAGGAAAGGAGCATAAACTCTGGCACGTCAAGTGTAAAAGTATAATTAGTCACTTCACACTGACTCAGAAGACATTCTAGGCTTCCGAGTGATACACGGATAGAGTGACAATCCTGAGAGATTTGTGCAGGTGAGAATAAGGGGTGTGTGTGTGTATGTGTGCTTGGGGGTATGGTATGTGCTGGTTGTGTTGTTGTGTGGGTTATTTTGAAGAACTACGTCAGTTGCACTAAGTAATCCACCATCTGTGGAAGTCTCTCTCATACAACCAATGAAATTGTTGCATGCATATTAACTGTACAATAAGGGTCGTGATTGGTGGTGGTGGTGATTGGTGGTGATATCATTGTGGTCTAGGACTCTTCCACAGCATAGCTACATGCCTTGCTTGTGCAAAGATGTAATTTGTAAAGTCAAAATAGCTGAGAACATAAAAATTGGATGGCAACGGACCACAAATCCCAGTGATGATTGAACATAGTAATATTCTAAACAAAAATAGCTCTCTCCCATGCTTGTCACTGATTTCTCTCACTTCACACTGACTCAACAGACAATCTAGACTTCAGAGTGACACCGAGTGACAATCCTGGAATCTTATAAAAATTGCAGTAATACCTAGGGGTGGCATTATGCTATGCACTGTCCCTACAGATATTAAGAGATGGTACCTGCCCTGAACCTAAATAAACAGAGACAACAGTTGGGATAAAGGAAGCGTTATTAGCCTAATTTTACAGAAGGGAACTGAAACACAGAGACTAAGTGCCTTGTCCAAGATCACACAAAAAGTCTTTGGCAGAACCCGATATTGGACTTAGTTCCCTTGAGTTGCAACCCAATTCCTTAACTTAAGATCATCCTTCTTCTTAGAATATATATATATAATAGTTCTCAGTAAGATCATGCCAAAGCACAGTCCTTTTATGATCCAGCAATGTATGCCCCAGAAAAGTCCCACTGCAAGTGCATCTGTGGTGCTTGCTGGTCTCGATCATTTTGAACATATTGAATTAATTTTACTCTTGGAGCTCATGCAGTAGTAGATGGGAAATTACAATAAACCGCACAGTCATCCTGAATATTGGTAGGGGTGGTTCTCTAAAAATATCTAAATAAGATAAGGAGGGCATCTCTGAAACTTTACATTCAACCAGCATTTCAAAGTGGAGGACGGCGGAGTCTTTCTGATGTCCTGTTTGGATGGCATTAGGTATCAGTCTTGCTAAGCACCTGCTATCAACTCAGCTAATCATGCGTCACATCATTATTGTTCATTAAGGCCAGCAAATTAAAAAAAAAAAAAAAACCCTCCATGATTTCAAAATGATGAAAAGCCAGGGGTCCTCCATGCATCTCAACCTTAGTAAACAAAATGCTCTTGCCTAAGCTACACAATTATTGAGCAAAGTATCTTTTTCTTTGAGATCTGCACATTCATTATTGAACATAACTGGCTTACAAGGAAAGTATCTGGATAGAAGGGTAGAAGAACTGTGTTTTTATGGTTAGAACACAGAAGAGAGGTCAGGATTCCTTGGTTATAGTCCCAGCTCTGTCGCTTGGTCTTGGATAGAGCTGGGTAAATACATGATAGAACGGTGTTAGCAAAACAGTCATTCAGAATTCAGATCGCTGCACGGTTTCCCGATGGTTGAATTACCCTTTTATGCACTAGGAGTAAGTGTTCATATGAATAGGTTTGTGTGTGGGGAATGGGAGAACATCTGTATTTACATAAGTATAAGGACCTTGCTGCGTGAACAAGATGATTTGTTATTTGTGACAGGATCATACTTGATTCAACATCAGGCCCCGTCTCTGTCTCAGCCTTACCAATAACTGCATCCAGGGTCCTATGTGAACCAAACACTACCCTTCTTGGGGCCTGGTTTGTTAAAAAAACACCAGTTTAAATGTCTACTGAAATCAAACCAAGTATTTTCCTTACTCCAAAGTCTCTTTAGCCCCTTCTTGGGCTCAATAGTTCTTTTGAAAAGCCCAGGTTCTGCTGCCCAGCATTTTCTTAGAACTCATCCTCTTCTGACTTTTGCTCCTGCTCCTTATTACAGGTAGCTCCAACCAGGTCTTTCCATCTGGCTGCTGCGGAGAGGCCCTTCCACAGTTCTCCTTTACTCTACACCGGCTGCAAGAGTCTTCTCGCTTCTTACAGGTCTTTCTTCTCTCTCTTCCTTATGGAGCCGGTTCCCTCATACTGGGAAGTCCTACCCCCAGGCTACTAGCAGATGATCCTGGTCACCTGACCCAAGCACCTACCCAAACCCAAACCCATCAGCTGGGAATGGATAACTAGGTATGGGGGCGCTGAGCCCAATTCCCGTAAAGGGTCAGGCCACCTTGTGACATTCTTTTTTCACTACTCATTCACTGGCTTAAAATGTGTGGAGTCGTTACAATACCACATGACTTGGGTGACCACTCACACACCACAAATAGCAAATAGTCCAAGTGATAGTTGACAGGCTGAAATTTGTTCATGTAAAGCATTAGTCAAACAATTACAAATAATGATTACATTGCTAAAAGCAAAGGCCCTGCTTCTGAGTTGCTTCACTGACAGGATCAGTTTAGGACCAGATTGGGCAGACAAGGATGACTTTAAGCCCACCTTTGCTCTCATCATATTCTGGGACAGCCAAGGTCCTTCCCAGCCACCCTACATAAGTTAGAGCAACTTCAGGGCTTCTGTAACTTACATTCTGCTTCCTGTGTGCCCTCTGAGTACCAGAAAGCAATGTCTCCTTTCCTGGCCCCTATCAACCCCCTAGACTGGGGCTTAGGATGGGAGATACCATACACCCCCTACACTAGCTCTGTGTCAGCCACAGAACACAAGGGGCTTTCACTGGGGGGATGTCTCTGCCAACTTTCCACCCTCTGTCTTTCACTTAAGGTGGTTTGCAACTGGAATTGGGCCCCAAACCTCTTTGCAGATCATTCTTGAACAACAAAAGGGGCTAAATTGGAAAGGTAAATCATTCACAGTAAATGGTTTGATCTGCTTGTAACCTGGGCTAGTCTCTGAACCTCTCTGCTTCTGAGTTTATTCATGCAAATTCATAATGTTTACCTTCCTCATAGAGACAGTGTGAGAATAAAGCTATGTTTGTAAATTGTTCTGTGATCCACAGGTAAAGACACTAGATAAGCGCAAAGAGTTATTGTTGATTTAGGTGTTGGCCCTGCTGAGACTGCTTGAGAAGTTCAAATATAAAAAGTAGGAAGGGTTATTATTTATTTGTACAACAGTGGCACCTATATAGTCCTCAAATGAAATTGGGGCCCCATTGTGCTAGGCTTTCTAGTATAGTGAAAGATGGCCCTTGTCTTAAAGAGTTTACAATCTAATCAGAGAAGACACATAACAGATGAGAGGAGTTTCCGGCACAGAAAGGTGAGATGAGTTGCCCAGGCCAACACAGCAGGGAATAGAACCCCTGTATCCTGACTCCTAGGCCAGTACCTTATCTACTGAAACACATGGCTTCTCAAAACCGGTTACCTTCCAAACAAGAGGGGGAGATTGGGAGAAAATCACCTAAATGTTAAATGTGTTTTTAATAGTTGATATACACAAGTCCTTTCTTCCAGATTGTTTCCTCCATTAGTACCTACAGCAGTTGATTAAATATGAGACAGATGCGACAGATCCATCAGCCTGATGTGTTTCCAGAGTGTAGGCTCTTACCAAAAGGAGTCTGTTGCCATTTATTACTAAAACATTCCTCCTGACTGTACCTCCTAGAAGCAAAAATAACGTTGTTTTTTATGCCCAGTGGGTTATCTTGCCCTTGATAGCACAATCTACAAATTAACAGTGTAATTTATTCTGCAATGTTAATTTTATTTATAACCAGGAAGCAATTAAATTCTCTTTTATACCACATTGTCCTGGTGACAGATGTGTGGTTGCCACTCAGACATTTGATGGCTGACATAAATCATCCCACGATCAAAGTGTCTGTCGACTTGAGAGTCTGAATTTGCAGCAGATGCCTCCACAGAGTGACAAGGAAATTCTTCATGTGAGTCTCATTTCAGTTAATCACCTTGCTTCGCTCCGACTTCGCATTCTGACAGCTTGGTTATCTTATGACAGCCGGGATTTTTCAAATGTACATTTACAAAGCTACCAAATGTGTCACGTTATCACTTATACGAAATAATGCCTTTGATAGAAAAGCAGTACATTAAAATGTATGGGGCACAGTGCTTAAGAAGCAAGAATAGATAGTGTGTTTAACAATTTGACTTATTTATCCCCAAAATGTTGGGAGAATCTCAGTATTTTTACACCCAAGTTGGCTAAAAGCAATACTGAGGCTTTCAGGGGGTGTTTCTTAGCATTTGTCCCACCAGTGATTATTATTACACCTCTACCTTGATATAACGCTGTCCTCGGGAGCCAAAAAATCTTACCGCGTTATAGGTGGAACCGCGTTATATCGAACTTGCTTTGATCCACCGGAGTGCGCAGCCCCGTCCCCCTGGAGCACTGCTTTACCACGTTATATCCGAATTCGTGTTATATCGGGTCACGTTATATCGGGGTAGAGGTGTATTTGTATTATGGTAGGACCTAGAGGCCCCAATTGAGCTCAAAGCCCCACTGTGCTAGGCACTGTACAGAGACATAATAAGAGACAGTCCCTGTCTCAAAGACTTTACAATCTATATAGACAAGACATTGGGAGGGAGAAGGGAAGCAGCATAATTATCCTCAGATTTTTAAAGACATTTAGGGTCCTAGTGGAATTTTCAAAAGCACCCAGGCACCTAAAACATAGATTCCAGCTTTTGGAAAACCCACTAGGCACCTAAATACCAGTCATGATCTCTCCCTGAGTGAAGATCGCACAGGGAGTCTGTGGCAGAGCTGGGAGTTGTAGCTGCTGTCCACAAGTGGTGAATTCTCAAAAATTAAACAAAATCCCACTGCCTCCGGGTTGTCCAGTGTGTCCTGTTGTGTATGTTTCAGTCATTTAGTTTGGGGCTTCTTTACATAGGGACGATTTAGAACCTGGTTTTCAAATTGCGGAACATCTGTGGCTCCTAATGATTTAACTGGGATGTATACGTGTCATCTCAAAATCAGCCCATTTATCTTTGAGCAGCACCTAGCACTAAAAAAACAAATAACAGATGCATAGATTTTATGGCCAGAAGAGACTACTGTGGTCAGCTGGTTTGACTAACCTCCTGCATAACACAAGCCAAAGAATTTCACCCAGTGGTTCTTGCTGGGGAGGGAATTATTCTTCCCCCAAGTGGATACTATCAAGCCCAGTAGCCTATGGTATTAATTAGCTAAGAGTGGATGTAAATATAGCCCATCAAGACTTTAGATGTTAGCTGGAGCTTGGAAGTTCAAAACTTCTTTAATTCCCATTGAATATAATGCACCGACAATAATAACATTACACAGGGATTTACCTCTTCAAAGGGCATCCTTTCGACACCACTGAGACACAGCTTTAGAGCGTTGAAACCAGTGGGCACTGTGGGTGCTCAGCACATCTGAGAGCTATGTCCCTAAGGGTGTGTCTGCATAACAGCTGGGAGGTTGCTTCCCAGCATGGGTAGACAAACACGCACTAGCTCTGGTGCATGGGCAGTGGGAAGGGCTATCTCCTCAAAGAACAATCCTGCCTGACCCCCTGGGTAATTACTTGGGTGGCTAGCCCAAGCTGCCGTGGCCACTCTGCTATTTTTAGCATGCTAGCTTGAGCAGAGCTAGCGTGTGTCTGTTTACCCACACTGGGAAGCACCCTCGCAGTTGCTGTGTAAACATAACCTTAGTCTTAAAGTTTGGCCCATGTTATTTGCCCGGGTGTGTGTGCAGTTTTTTGGATCTGGTCAGTTTCTGTTAAGGGGACATTAAGTACTAGCTTGTAGTCCAGTTCATATGTCCACAAAAGGGCATAAAGGGGAATGAAACCCCTTCATTTTACAGTACTGTGTAACCTTCTCTGACCTTTGGCCAAAGTTCATAGGAATGAACAGATCTGTGTGCTTGCTTTTACCTCCCCATACAGGTGAATGGAGAGCAGTATTATTCCTTCTCTAGAGTGCTGGTGGGATCGGGCATTTGTGTGCCACCCCATGTTCTGGGCAGTTTGTTATTACATGATATAGCCATAAATATTCATCCAATTTTTTTGATCCTGAAACCAATTCAAGACTTCTTTAGAGAGAAAAGGCCTGACGATTCTACTGTATCAGACGGAGATCAATGGTACTGTCGCTTTAGTTTCTGCAGTTTCTGGAAGATGGTTAGATGATGACTGGTCTCCTAAATTCCCAATTGGTTTTGGATCAGGGCCTTACAGCTTACAGACCTGGGACTGCTAACATCATCCTTTTTGGGAGTAGATATGTATAACATACCGCCGTTCATTGCAAGATTTATCCTTTCAATCTTTGGTTATGTCATGCTTTGGAATAGGAACATCATTGTTCCTATTCAACTCCATAGATAATGAATTCATATTAGTAAAGTAGGATTTATGTAACGAGGGGAAGTCTAGCTTTAAACATTGAATCATTCTGTTCTGTGGACTGAGATTAAATCATTTTTACTCACAGCTCTGGGAATATTCCAAAAAAAGGAACTGACTTTAAAGCCTTAGATTATATCAAAATAGTAACTAATTAATGCAGTGTCGTCCCCTCCTCCTTTTTTTTTTTTCTTCCAAAACCAGGTCACCACAAAAATAGAAATCCTTCTTGTCTGTAGAAGTAATTTCTCACTAGAATGGACAAAATGCTAAAGAATGCAATGCAGCAACACTACGTACTACGCTGTCCCAGTGCATATTTTTGTCTCCCTCTAGTGGCTGCCTCCCTTGACAACCTACTACTTTAGCACAGCTAAAAGAGTTTTTCTTTAGCTTAAGTGGTGCAGGAGGAGTGGTTTTTGAGGCCTGATCCAATGCCTATTGAAATCAGTGGAAGTCTCTCCACTGATTTAAGTGGTATCCTACTGAGGCTAAGGTCATGGATTCAATCCTGGCTGATGGCTATGGTGTGTCTCTGCATATGGCCATAAGACTGAGGGATTTGGGTCCTACTGAAATATCAATATTAAATAGAAAAGCTATTTAATATTGATATTTCAGTAGGACCCAAATCCCTCAGTCTTATTGACAGCTCCATTGTGCTAGGCTTTCTACAAACACAAGAGCGAGCACAATCCCTTCCTCAAAGAACTTGCAGTCTAAGGGCTGGACTTTCAAAACTCCTATTGACTTCTATGGGAGCAACATTAGGCTAACACTGAACATTTTCGCAGATCTTACCCTGAATATCTACTCAACAATTTAGGTGAGGAAGTGAAGAAAAAGAATACCATATCTAATCAAAGCCTCAAGGGGCAATTTAGAGAGTCAAAGTTAGTAATGACCCAAATTGGAAATATGATTTAGGGAAGAATCTTATGCTGATAGGGGAATGGACAGGAAGAGTAGGGCTGGTTGAAAATTTTCCATTAAAACTGTTTTTCAGGGATAATGGAGTTTTTGATTAAACCTTTCTTTTTCATTAAAAGCCTGCCTTCTTCAGAAATGTAGATTTTTGTTGATTAAATTGAACACCCAAAACCCAAAATAGTTTGATTTGCTGCAGCACCTCATGGGACTTGTTGTTTGGGTGCATTGCCTCCATTTCCCCCTGTGGGCCAGGCTCCACAGCCAGACTTTCATGTCTAATGACGCACTAGCTCCCTTCCCCAAGAGGAGAAGCCATGGTGCAGCATGGGAGATGTAGTCTGACCAAGCAGCCCAGGCCAAAGATGAGAAGGAGAACAATGGGCTCCCAAACTACAACTCCCATGAGGCACTATGGCAGCATTTTAAAATCAAAATATTTTGGGTTTTGGTAGGAACATTTCAGTTTTCAATTTTTCACTAAAACTTAGACACTTTCTGGGAAAAGTACGTGCCTATTTTTCACCAGCTGTATTTAGTGACCTGACTTTCAGATATCAGAGGGGTAGCCGTGTTAGTCTGGATCTATAAAAGCAGCAAAGAGCCCTGTGGCACCTTATAGACTAACAGATGCATCCGACGAAGTGAGTATTCACCCACGAAGGCTCATGCTCTGTTAGTCTATAAGGTGCCACAGGACTCTTTGCTGCTTTTACTGACTTTCAGAGGTGCTAAGAAATCTCAATTTCTATAGATATCAATGGGAGCATCAGTAGCTCAGCAACTTTGAAAAATCATAGTCAATAAGTTTTCCTCCATCTCTGGCTGCTTTGCATTTATGGGTTTGTTAGGCATTCCTGGCTGCTGAAAGGGAGGGACTTGCATGAAAAACCTTTGATCACCTCAGTAGATATTGAGTGCAGGATGGCCTCAGAATGTCCATGATCCTTAAGCCAAAGAGACTATTTTTTGCTTGACTGAGCACTATGGAAATTGGAATGTGTATCAAATTGAATTAGTTCTGCTTTATGATGGCATGTGGCACAATAGTAAACAAGACCCTGTAAATGTGTTTAATTCTCTCTTCATAGAGTCAGCACAGGCACAGTTAGTGTCAGAAGAAACTGTTCTGGGTGATAACGGTTGGATTGGCACTGTTGGACATTGTGTGGGTGATTGCATATGTGATATTCAGGAGCCAAGTTCATCACACATATTGTGACTGAAGGAAATAAATTCGAATAAAGCTGTTGGATCTGATAGTTTAGAAGATAGATAAATATAGCTTCTGAATTAATATATCAGTCTGCCAATACATTGCTTAATTTATCTTTGTCCTCAGCTGAATATTCTAGAGACATACTGCTGAAAATTAACTCCCTGTTATACTGCATTTGAACTCACTTACAGCAGTCCTGTTTGTTTACTGACCTCCATATCAATGACTTTGCAAACTTCTGAAAGGAAAAACAACTTGCAGTCACGGTTAAACATCTGAGATATCTGCCAGAAAAGAAGCACAGTGTAGTGGCTAGAGCAGGGTGTTAGAAGTCATTAGAATTGGGTTCTATTTCCTGCTTTGACACTGACTTCCCATGTGACCTTGGGCAAATGACATAACCATTCTGTGCCTCAGTTTCTTCTATCAGTCAAACAGGGGTAATGATACCTAATGTACTTCAAAGGGATATTGAGTCTGGATGAATAATTGTAAAACACTGAGATCCTTTGGTTATATAGACGTGCAAGGTATTATTGTTCTAGCCTATAAAAGTTTAGAGTTCAGCTTTGGTTGAGATAAGCACCTCAAAGTTTGGATGCTTATTCAAAGTGCATCTAAACCTTTGGAGTCCGCCAAACTGCACTAGAACTCCTGTAAAGAACAAGCTTTTTCAGGGGCTTTCCTGGACTTCCTGCTCACCGTATTTCAGAAAATCTGGTTCCAGGTCTGATGGGGACCAGAAGGTGCAGAGACTCAGAGAAATGAAAGGTAATACTTGAAAAAGTTCATCGGACCTCTCAGATGATGCTGGCGATAGCTTGGCCTTTTACCTTTCAGCTAAGGCACTCGGATTTTACAGCTTGGTATCCATGGAAAGACTGTCATTGACTCGACTGTACTTTGGATCAGGCCCTAAGTTCTGAATGGTAGGGAGTGGGGGCTGGGAAGAGAGAAGGGAAAAGATAAGACTCAGGGCTTGTCTATACTTTAAATGCGATAGTGGCACAGTTGCACTGATGCAGCTCTGACACTGCAGCGCTTCAGCGATGATGCTACCTATGCCAACGGGAGGGCTTCTCCTGTTGGCATAGGTACTCCACATCCCTGAGAGGCGGTAGCTATGTTGATGGGAGAAGCTGTCTACACTGGGAGTTAGATTGGTATAACTGTGTCACTCAGGAAAATCCACCCCCCTGAGCAACGTAGTTATACTGACATAAGTTGCTAGTGTGACCAACCCTCTGGGTTAGTGAAAGAAGCAGGGGCTGTGAAAGTGGGATGCTTAGGGGAGTGTCTTGGGGCACTAGTGATTTTCCCCTTTATCATTTTATTTCTTTAGGAAATCCTTTAATTTTAGTCTCCTATTGAATATGCACATTTTGAACCCGAAGAGCAAAATTCATCTTGCCTAGCACGAGCCTGAGCGTCAGAGTTCAGACCTCCCTGAGTTTGTGGACGTTCGGATCCAGGATGAGAGGATCTCAGATACCACTTTGTAGCAATGCTTGGCAAATGCTGATTCCTGCATCTTGTATAATCGTGGTAAGAGCAGTGGGCTGGATTGCTCCCTTCCCAGGGGTTTGGGCAGAGGTAAAGTAAGGGTACGTCTACACTTCAATTAAAACCCCCCCGGCTGGCCTGTGCCAGCAGACTCGGGCTCACAGGGCTTGGGCTGCTGGTCTGTTTATTTGTGGAGTAGATGTTCAGGCTCAGGCTAGAACCTTGCGAGGTGGGAAGGTCCCAGAGCTCGGGCTGCAGCCCAAGTCAGAGCATCTACACCACAAATAAACAACTCTTTAGTCCAAGCTCCGCGAACCCAAGTCAGCTGGACTGGGCCAGCCCGTGGGTGTCTAATTGCGGTGTAAACATACCCTAAGTGAATTTCCTCATATGGAGTATTCCTAGCATTTGTGGATGGGATTATAGGTGATACTGCATCAACTCACAACAAAGCAAATCTTGGGGACCAGCCAGGAAGGGACCATTCACCATGCAGGACCAGGAGCTGACCTTGGCATATGTGGCATAGCCCAAACTAGTATTAAATATATTGGACAATAGGCTTTGGGATCAGACCTATGTCTCCAGCTGTAAACACTGCACAACTTTCCCAATTAACTAACACCCAGATGTATTTTTCCTTCTCGGTCATTTTACGCCGCCTGCTCTGGTGGAATCGTTGCAGTGAGCTGTAAATGATGTATGAAATGAAAAACTCCTGTCCAATGCCTGCACAGAGGGGCTCACAGGCAGGGCTTTGCAATAATGGCTTGCAGCACTATTGCTGCACTGTTCACAGTAATCATCTCATATTTAGATAGGAAAGTCCAGATGCCTCAGATAAAATGGAAACATGATTTGTAAGCATGGTTGTGTGTCTCTTCCCACACAGTTTTCATTCCTCCTCTCCTACTCACTTGCATCTGAGCAGCTTGCTATTTATTTCTTTGAGGGGGAAAACGCCATCCAAAATTTATGAAAACACATGGCCAAATTTTGCATTCATTTGCACTGGTTTTTAAAGTAACTGTAATGTTCTACTAAAAAAAAAAAAAAGAATTAATGGAGATATTCTATCTCCAAGAAGTGGATGGGACCTTGAAAGGTCATTGAGTTTAGCCCCCTGCCTTCACTAGCAGGACCAAGTACTGATTTTGCCCTAGATCCCTAAGTGGCCCCCTCAAGGATTGAACTCACAACCCTGGGTTTAGCAAGCCAAGACTCAAATCACTGAGCTATCCCTCTCCCCTCTGTGAGTGTGTGTGGCTGTAGGTTTAGCCACAAGTTATTGAATTTGATGCTCCGGGGCAAAATGTTATGACTAAATGATCCCATCTAATGTTCACATCTATGAATGTATATGTGTCCCAAATGACCAAGTTGGCGCCTCACCCCTTTCTAAAAATCAGCATCCTTTAAGATGTCTGAAGGTGGGCTCCCAAACATTGAGGCACCCTAGATTACAAGTTACTTTTGAAAATCTTGGCCATAAGAATGTATAACTAGGAGACTGAGAAGGACATAGGGCCAGATCGGGAACTCTTAACCTCATTGGTGAGCACTTGCTCACTACTTGCATAACTGCTGTCCAGTAAGAGTCCGAGGTTCACAATCTGACTTACAGTGAACTACGACAAAAAATATGGTGTGTGCAAATCGGACACATACAAGGAGCTCAGCCTGTGAAGTGACCATGAAATCAGAACTAAGTTCTTGAAATCAACATAGGATACATTCAGAAGCCAGAATAAGCACTCCAAGATAACAGCTACACGTTGGATCAGAAGGTTGGTTGATGAATGCCGAATAAATTGGATTCTGCCAATCGATTTTGCAGGGAGGTTAGCAAACAGGGAATTACAGTAATCAAGTTTAGATGTTATCAATGTGTAAGTTAAAACCTCCCAGTCATCTATGAAGAAGAAAGAGTGTACTCTTGCAACATTCTTGAACTTTTATTTTTTTTAATAAGACCTGGCCCAGGCCTCCATCCAAAATTAGATCTGGACTTATAATATAAAAAACCCAACACAGTATCAAAATCAACAGATAGCAAAAATTAACCACAAAAAGAAGCATCTGGGTTTTATTGGCATTTGTTTGTAAAACTCATAAGAAATAATCATTTTTTTTATTACTGGGCCTTATAAACAGAAATATGATTAATAACCACCAAGAGGAAAACACAGCATTAACTTGTACAACTTAGTTTTATGTTCAGAAAAGAATAGTTGTCCTGTCAAATTCAATTTATATTATAAGATCAAATAAAATTTTTGTTTTATGCAGAAGAAGAAAAAGTACTCAGTGTATGATCTTAAATTATATCCTATTTGAACAAATCTATTTTACTGAGAAAGTTTCATCAGGCCTTTAATTAAGATCAGATTATACATCAAAAAAGGCGGTAATTTGACAACGACCTCTTCCAAACACACTGATCCAAGCTGATGCAATGGGGAATGGAATTTTAAAATTATAAAGCTTTTTAGTATGTCACTGGGCCTCTGGGTTTGGTATGCAATGCTAGGGGCAAGCTCTGGTTATTAAAATGATGGTGTTTTCACTTTTTCATTTCAAAATAAATTTCTAATGCTAGAGGATCAATTAGTTAATGTTTGTGCAGCCTTTTGAGGAAATTCAGAGTGCTCTCTTAGGATGCAATCCAAGTCCCAGTGACTTCTGTGGGAGTTAGACTGGGCTTTTAGGGACACACTTTACAAAAAAGCTCAGGGAGAGATTTTTGAGTGCTCAGAACTAGTTGGGGCCAGATTTTCACAACTGCTCAGTCCGTAGCATGCTGAGCTCTTCTGACAAACTGGCTATTTAGTGTCTAAGTGGGTGCTGAGCCCTTCTGAAAATCGTGGCCTTCGTGTCTATGGGAATTGTGGTATATTGAGGGGTGCCATATTAGAGATGGGGAAAACATAATTCATATCTACTGGTGCATATGCTGAGTCACTGTGATATGAAGGTCCAATCTACAGCAGCTGGCAGGAGAAGGGGTATAATATACACCAGCCTATGACTTAGAACAATGTACCTTTCTCAAATAGAGCTGGGCTTGATTTTCTGAAGGTGCTGAATACATACCCCTTTCATCAGGCCCCTTTAAAGTGTCTCAGGTTGAGCATTTGAGCTCACTAATCCTTTTTGAAACTGTTGGCTTTGATGACTCATATGGAAACGGACGATGGAGTGTAATTGCTATGGATACATATGCCTTAAAGATCAGGTCAGCGCCCCATTGTGCCAGACTATTCAAATGTAAAAAATGAGTCTCTGCCCCAAAGAACTAATATACTGTATGTAATTTATAATTGTTTGTATTTTATGGAAATAATAGTTTTTCATAGACTCATAGAGTTGAAAGCTAGAAGGGAGAATTAGATCATCTAGTCTGACCTCCTGTATACCGCCACAACCCATTAAATTTTTCCCAGCTATCCCTGTGTTGAGACCAATAACTTGTGTTTGGCTAAAGCATCTCTTCTGGAAAGGCATCCATTCATGGACGCCAGGTTTGTATAATTTGTGGTGGTGCTCATAACAGGTCCAAGTCCACCCCACACCCCACACACCTGCTTTGTAAAGTGATATATATATTTTAAAATAATGTAAAAATGGACTGGAAACAGTAAGCGTTTAACAGTTTCCCTATATTGCACAATGTGGGGGTGTGTGGGGGGATGAGGGCTCTGGCTGGGGGTAAGGGGTCTGGGGTGGGGCTAGGATGAGGAGTTTGGAGTGGGGGAGGGGGCTCAGGGCTGGGGCAGAGGGTTGGGGTGAGGGCTGTGGGGTGGGGCTGGGGATGAGGGGTTCAGGGTGCAGGGGGGGGCTCAGGGCTGGGGCAGAGGGTTGGGGTGTGTGGGAGGGGGTGAGGGCTGTGGCTGGGAGTGCAGGCTCTGGGGTGGGGCCAGGGATGAGGAGTTTGGAGTGTAGGAGGGGACTCAGGGCTGGGGCAGAGAGTTGGGGTGTGGGGGGATGAGGGCTCTGGGGTGGGGCTGGGGATGAAGGGTTTGGGGTGTGGGAGTGTCTCATGGCTAGGGCAGAGGGTTGGGGTGCGGGGGTGAGGGCTGCAGCTGGGGGTGCGGGCTCCAGTGGGGGCAGGGATGAGGAGTTTGGGGTACAGGCAGGTTGTCCTAGGGCTGGGGCTAGAGAAGGACTCCCCCAAGCCCTCTCCCTGCCGGCAGCAGTGAGCTCTGGGGGAGGCCCCCTCCCTCCCCCGCCGGCCAGGCCCGCTGATGGGGGGAGTAAAGGGGGCAATTGCCCAAGGGTCTGGGTGATTTAAAAGGGCCTGGGGGCCCCGGTCACTGCCTTGGTAGCTCTGCCTGCTCTGGGGAAAAGCATCTCTTGATTCAAAGATGCTTTTGATATGTCCCAAATGCCATTGTCTCAGCCACCCCGGAACCTGCATGGGGCATATCAAAAGTGTCTTTGAATCGAGAGATGCTGCAGCTTTTCCCCAGAGCAGGCTGGGTCGATGCAGTGCGGCTGTGTCTGCCCTGGGGTACATCTGAGCAGGTGGGGGACAGGACTGCGGCCGGCTCGGGGCTCCTCTGTGGGGGGCACGCTTGGGGCTTCTCCCAGCAGAGGGGCTTGTGGGGCCCATTGATTGATCTGCCCTGGGGCCCAGAATTGCTGTCGGTGTCAGTATTCAGAGAAAACATTAAGAACATTCCCACTTTGTCACACTGGAGGAGGGGCAGAGAGAGACGAAGAGAATGGGCTAGAACCAGGGAGAAGGTAGGTACCCGCTCTATGTGGGCAGGGGCAGGGGTGGGGGGGATCCTGTTTACCCCTTCCCCAGCCCTGCTTCACTTGCAGTTTACCCCTGGCCCCTCCCTTGCTCCAGGGACCAACCTTAGCTCCCACCCCACTGTGCTTTTGCCCCTAGCCCCTTTTACAATCATTCCCCAGGGGGCCCACAAATATGTTTGGAGCCGGGCCCACAAAAAGTTAATCCGGCCCTGCGCACCACACTGCATGTGCTCCCAGGGCCCCTCTCCGCCACACCCCCGTGGAGCTGTGTGCACTGCCCAGCGCTGGGGAGGTGGGGAGGAGGATGCACCCCATCACCTAGTAGCCTGACTGGTGAAGGCTCTGGGCCCAGGGCAGAGGGCTGCCATCACATCACGTGTGCCTCCTCCCTCCGCAGACCGCAGCAGCCGCCTCAGCCCGTCCTGCTCCCTTATAGCCAGAGGGTGCAGCGTGAAAAGAGACAGCTAGTGGCTGGCGAGGGAGCGCAGTGTGGGGAGCAGCAGCCAGCTACTACCCAGGGCACAGGATCGCTCTGGAGGAGGCACGTGGGGGCAGCGGGCGAGGCCGGGGGAAAGGCCCGGCCCTGAACATTGAAGGAGCCGGCCCCCGTGCTCTGAATATTGGAGGAGCATGGGCATCGTGGGCCCATATAACTCGCCGCCTATGCATCCATTCTTGATCTGAAGTCATCAAGAGATGGAGAATCCACTTCCCTGGTAGTTTCTTCCAGTGATTAATCACCCTGACTGTTAAACATTTGTGCCTTATTTCTAATCTGAATTTGTCCGGCTTCAGCTTCCAGCTACTGGTTCTTGCCACTAGATTGAATAGCCCTTTAGTACCCTGTATTCTCCCCGCATGAGGGTACTTATACACTGGATTCAAGTTACCTCTCAGTCTTCTTTTTCATATGTTAAACAGATTGAGCTCAGTAAATCTCTCAATGTAAGGTCTTTTCTCCAGCTCTTTTCTGTACCCTCTCCAATTTTTCAGCATCCATTTTAATCTATGTGCCACAGCTATATGTAGTATTCTAGAATCAGTCTCACCAGTGTCATAGAGAGAGGTAAAATCACCTCCCTACTCATTACTCCCATTTATATATCCAAGGATCTCATTAGCTCTTTTTGCCACAGCACCACACTGGGAGCTGATGTTCAGTTGCTTGTCCACTATGACCCCAAATCCTTTTCAGAGTCACTGTTTTCCAGGACACAGTGCCTCGTTCCATATGTATTGCCTGTATTCCTTGTTTCTAGAGGTATAACTTTACATTTGGTTATATTAAAACACATTTTGTTTGAATGAGCTCAGCTTATCTGGGGATCCTGATTGTCCCATTTGACTGCTTATCCTCATCATTATTTAAAGCTCTGCAAGTCTTTGTGTCATCTGCAAATTTTATCAGCTGTGATTTTATATTTACTTCCAGATCATGATGAAAACCTTGAATAGCATCAGGCCTGCTACCAAGTCCTGCAGAACTCCACTAGAAACACACCCAGAAAACCACACTTATTTGATGACAGTTCCTGATTGATAATGACTTTTTGAGATCTGTCAGTCAGCCAGTTCTTAATTCATTCAAAATGTGCTCTAGTGATATCTTATAGTGCTAATTTTTTAATCAGAATATCATGCGGTACTAAGTCAAGTTTCTTAGAAAACTCTCTGTGTGTTACATGTATGCATTTATCACCTTCATCAGCCTGACCGATGACCTCATGAAAGATGATATCTGTTTTTTTACAAGACCTATTGTCCATAAACCCATGCTGTCTGGCATTAATTATATTCCTGTTTTTTAATTCCTTATCAATTGAATCTCATATCAGTTTTCCATTATTTTGTCCAGGATTGTTGTCAGGCTAACTGGCCTATAGTTACCCAAGTCATCCCACTTGCCCTTTGTGAATATTGGCATAATGTTAACACTCTTCCAGTCTTCTGGAATTTCCCCAACATTCCATGATTTAATAAATAATTTAATACATTATTCATATTTAGGTAACTGTAAAATTAACATTGTTCTCTGTCTGCCTTTAAGGTTTGCATATTTATTATTATAGACTGAAAGTAATAATAAAAAAAATTGAAGTAATCATCAATAGTGATGGGAGAAAAACCCCCTAATATTTCTGTCTCCAAAAATGTATGCAGTATAAATAGGTACATTTGAATGGGGAAAAATCAATATCATGTGAACATTATTGATTCAAATCAAGCTACTGATCAAAAATGTACTCAATTATAGATCACAGAATTACTTTGCTGTAATTTCCATCCCTGCTTCCTGGTTAGTGAAATACATTGCACGCTGGGCTCTTTAATTTATCATTCACTTGTCTCTTGGGAATAACTGCTGCTGTTAAATCAATTTGACCTGGGAGATATACTGCATCTTCTCAGAATAGCTCAAATGCATGTAACAAATAATTTACTGTATAATGCTTTTATCGGTATGTTTGATTTCTACCTTTTAATGGGTTAGAGAGGTGTCTAAAGTGGCTTACTCTAATTGTAGAGCTTTCTTTTTTGTCCCATAATGCTGTGTCATTTCTAATTCAAGAAGAGAGATTAAAGACAGTGGCATACACACAAAGCTAGGTGACAGTCTGTAGGTTTTTACTTTTATTATGGTCCAACACAGAAATGGAATCAACCAAGAAAGCTGGTCAGACATGGACATTTCAAATTACACACTTCATCAAACAGTATTTCTCTTTACATACCACTCTTTCGCCAGAATTGCTGAAATGCTGCTTTTTAAAAAAGACCTATGTCTATCATGTATGCAGTGTTGTTGTAATTGTGTTGGTCCCAGTACATTAGAGAGACAAGGCGAGTGAGGTAATATCTTTTCTTGGACCAACTTCGGTTGGTGACTTGAGGAAGAAGACTGTGTAGCTCGAAAGCTTCTCTCTCTCACCAACAGAAGTTATTCCAATAAAAAATATCACCTCACTCACCTTGTCTATCTATGTCTATCGTGGTGAGATGGTGATCATCAGACGTGGGCAAAAGAACACATTTGTTTTCAGTTGAAATTTGCTTGGTTTTGAATTTGTAAAAGTAAAAAAAGTAACTATTTTATGATGTTTTGATTCCTTCCCCGAAGTTTATATGAACATATTTCTCACTGTATGGGACCTTGTGAAAAAGCAGGGTGTCACTTTGGCTCACATGCTACTGCTGCTATAAAAAGGGGGGATGATAAGTAAAAAGTGTGAAAAATACATAGGCTTAAAGTTGTCAACAGCCACATGTAGAGAGGTAAGTAGCATTATTCCCATATTACAAATGAGGAAATTGAGGGTGACTTCAAGTGGCATATAAATGCCAGGTGTTATTAAAGCTGGTCAATAGGAATAATGATATCTACCTCCTTCATCACAATATGTATCCATTACTTTATTATCAAATGGGGGTAGTAACACCTCATATTAAGAAGATTAATACTCCAGAATAAGTGTTGATGATCGAGGCATAAAGGCAAATCAGGTAGTTCCAAGCCACAGCCCATTCTATGCCTAAATTAGGAAAGCTTCATTTAGTTTTTGTGTGTTGTGCTTCCCCCTTTTACTTGAGAATCTGGATGAAATGTGCTGGAAGGAATGTGTTTATGGTGCAATGTCTTTGAACATTTTAAAGTCAAATCCTATATATGTATTCATGCAAAGGATGTGCCATCAAGAATGCAAATAGAATCTGACTTGAAAAGTTACTATAAAATGTCAACATAAGTACATTCCTTCCAGAATATTTAGTCCAGATTAAATCCACATCTCATTTCCTGAATCCACATCTCTTCAGTGCCTTAATCACAAGGACTTTCTTCTCCTTTTCTTCAAAAAATGGAACCAAACGTCCACTAAATCCCTCTGTAAAAACTGGTTGCAAATCTCTAGCAGCACACACAGGGTTAACTTCTGGGAGGTTAAATCTCAGATGAAAAATTTAAGTTTAATGCCTAAATCCCCCTAAGTACAAGCATCTAGTCCTGAGAATCAATAGGGGAATGTGAATGGGACTTTGTTGAATAAATATATTTGCAATGTTTTTTAGCTGGAGACTATAGAATGAGCATAAAGAAATTTCTTGTTTTAATTACTTGCTTATTAGCCTAGAGTGGCATAATTGCAAATCCTTGAAATTGCAGCAGGAAAGTACTGACATTTAAAATGTAATTTCAGTCCCTGATAACTTGGCAATAATGACTAGCTTCAGTTTTTAATTCATTTTTTAAATATTTTTTTTTAAATTCTCCACGGGATGTTTATACACAAAGAGCTGGTTTGGGGCATTTAGCCATTGTCAGACATGACAATACAGAACAGCACCATCCCAGGAGGACATTGGTGTGGGAAGGGGTTTGGTTACTCCACTGTAACCAGCCCAGTCAATAGGCTGGTGCCGAGCGGGGAGGCTGGTGCCACCCCAAATTTCAATCAGTCTAATCCCTTATTCCCCAATCACTATGCTATCTGAATGATAATCCTTCCTCTTTTCTCCATTATTCTGGTCCCCTTGTTTCATAACAGAGATCTGCTAAAGATACCTTTTATATTACAGGCAAGGAATTCACATCTCTGAAGGGATTAATAAACCCTGACAACTGGATACCTATCTTCATTATAGCTCTTCATAGATCTTGTTTATTTGATCTGAGTTTATGACTGTAATTTTTTGATGCATAGAGCCAGAGCTACAGATAGTGACTTCAATGGAGTTATGCTGATTTACACTAGCTGGGATCTGGCCTATACACTCCACCTGAGGTTGAAATGTTTTGAGCCTTCTTTTCATTGGATGTAGTTGTTTAGTGCCTTAAAAGGTGCTTTAGAAACACATAATAGTTTATTTTGTTAAGGAAATAATAAGGAAGGTATTCTTTAGTTGAATCAGGAATTAATTCAGGGAAGTCTTTTGGCCTGTGTTATACGGGGAGTCAGACTAGATTCATAGCTTCCTGAGCCAGAATGGAACACTGTGATCATCTAGTGACTAGATTCTAGTCTGACCTCCTGTATAGCAGCCATAGAACTTCCCCAAATAATTGCTAGAGCAGATCTTTTAGAAAAACACTCACTCTTGGTTTAACAATTGTCAGTGATGGAGAAGCCACCAAAACCCTTGGTAAATTATTCCAATGGATAATTACCCTCACTGTTAAAATGTATGCCTTATTTCCAGTCTGAATTTGTCTAGCTTCTACTTACAGCCATTGGATCGTTTTATACCTTTCCCTAGTAAATTGAAGAGCCCATTATTAAATATTTGTTCCCCATGTAGGTACTTACAGACCCAAGTCATCCCTTAACTTTCTGTTTGTTAAGCTAAATAGATGGAGCTCCTTGAGTCTATCACTGATAGGCAGGTTTTCTAATCCTTTACTCATTCTCGTGGCTTTTTTTCTGAACTCTCTCCAATTTATCAACATCCTTCTTGAATTGTAGGAACCAGAACTGGACACAGTATTCCTGCTGTGGTTGCACCAGTGCCAGTCACAGAGGTAAAATAAATTCTTTTCTACTTGAGGTTTCTCTTGTTTATGCATCCCTAGGGTCACATTAGTTCTTTTGATCACAGCTACACATTGGGAGCTCATGTTCAACTGATAATCCACCACAGCCCCCAAATCTTTTTCAGAGTCACTACTTCTCCGGATAGCATTCCCCATCCTATAAATATGTGCTACATTCTTTGTTCCTAGATGTCTATAATTACATTTAGCCATATTATAATGCATATTGTTTGCTTGCATCTAGTTTATTAAGCAATCCAAGTTGCTCTGAATTAGTGACCTGCCTTCATTATTTACCACTCCTCCAATTTTTCTGTCATCTGCAAACTTTATCAGTGACGATTTTGTTTTCTTCCAGGTCATTGATAAAAATGTTAAATAGCTTAGGACCAAGAACCGATCCCGGAACCCCACTGGAAACACACCTGCTTGATGTCCATTTACAATTACATTTAGAAATCAATCAGTTAGCCAGCTTGACAGCCATTTAAGGTGTGCCATGTTATTTTTATATCATTCTAGTTTTTTAATCAAAATATACCAAGTCGCATGCCTTACAGAAGTCTAAGTATATTACGTCAACACTATTACCATTATTAATTAAACTTATAATCTCATCAAAAACTACCAAGTTAGTTTGAGAGGATCTATTTTCCATAAGCCCATGTTGGTTGGTATAAATTACATTACACTCCTTTAATTCTTATTATTTGTGTCCTGCAGCAGCTGCTCTGTTATCTTCCCCAGAGTATAAAAAATCATAAAATCGTAGGACTGGAAGGGACCTCAAGAGGTCATCTAGTCCAGTCCCCTGCACTCATGGCAGGACTAAGTATTATCTAGACCATCCCTGACAGGTGTTTGTCCAACCTGCTCTTAAAAATCTCCACTGATGGAGATTCCACAACCTCCCTGGGCAATTTATTCCAGTAGTTAACCACCCTGACAGGATTTTTTTCCCTAATGTCCAATCTAAACTGCCCTCGCTGCAATTTAAGCCCATTGCTTCTTTTCCTATCAGCAGCAGCGGCACTCAAAAAAACTAACAATGTTGGGAATCATCAAGAAAGGGATAGATAATAAGACAGAGAGAATATGATATTGCCTCTATATAAATCCATGGTACATCCACATGTTGAATACTGCATGCAAATATGATTGCCCCATCTCAAAAAAGATATATAGGAATTGGAAAAGGTTCAGAAAAGGGCAACAAAAATTATTAGGGGCATGGAACATCTTCCATATGAGGAAAGATTAAAAACTTTTCAGCTTGGAAAAGAGATGACTAAGGGGGGATATGATAGAGGTCTGTAAAATCATGACTGGTGTGGAGAAAGTAAATAAGGAAGTGTTATTTACTCCTCATAGCACAAGAACTAGGGGTCACCAAATAAAATTAAAACAAACAAAAGGAAGTATTTCTTCATACAGCACACAGTCATCCCGTGAAACTCCTTGCTCATAGCCAGGATGGGCAGAGGTGTTGTCCCTAATCTCCCTCGGTTTTGCCAGAAGCTGGGAATGGGCGACAGGGGATGGATCACTTGATGATTACCTGTTCTGCTCATTCCCTCTGAGGCACCTGGCATTAGTCACTGTTGGAAGACAGGATAGTGGCCTAGATGGACCTCTGGTCTGATCCATTATGGCTGTTCTTATGTTCTTATCCTCAGAGTTTAAGGAGAACAAATTTTCTCCCTCTTTCTTGTAACAATCTTGTATGTACTTGAAAACTGTTATCATGTCCCCTCTCAGTCTTCTCTTCTCCAGACTAAATAAACCCAGTTTTTTCAATCTTCCCTCATAACTCATGTTTTCTAGACCTTTAATCATTTTTGTTGCTCTTCTCTGGACTTTCTCCAATTTCTTCACATCTTCCTGAAATGTGGCACCTTTAGTTTGTGATTCACTATGACCCCCAGCTCCCTTTCTACAGTACTCCTCCTTAGGCAGTATTTTCCCATTTTGTAAGTGTGGAACTGATTGTTCCTTCCTAAGTGGAGTACTTTGCATTTGCACATATTGAATTTCATCCTATTTGCTTTAGATCATTTCTCCAGACCATTTTGAATTTTAATCCTATCTTTCAAAGCACTTGTAACTCCTGCCAGTTTGGTATCATCCACAAACTTTATAAGTGTACTCTCTACGCCATTATCTAAATTATTGATGAAGATATGGAACAGAACCAGACCCAGAACTGATCCCTGTGGAACCCCACTTGATATGCCCTTCCATCTTGACTGTGAACCACAGATAACTACTCTCTGGGAACAGTTTTCCATCCAGTTATTCACCCACCTTATAGTAGCGCCACCTAGGTTGTATTTCCCTAATTTGTTTATAAGAAGGTCATGCAAGACAGTATTAAAAGCCTTACTAAGGTCAAGATATACCACATCGACACCTCCCCTCCTGCCCAGAAGTCTTATTACCCTGTCAGAGAAAGCTATTAATTTGGTTTGACATGATTTGTTCTTGACAAATCCATGCTGTTACTTATCTTATTATCTTCTAGGTGTTTGCAAATAGATTGCTTAATTATTTGCTCCATTACCTTTCCGGGTACTGAAGTTAAGCTGACTAGTCTGTAATTCTCTGGGTTGTCCTTATTCCCCTTTTTATAGATGGGCACTATATCTGCCCTTTTTCAGTCCTCTGGAATCTCTCCTGTCTTCCATGATTTCTCAAAGATAATCATTAATGGCTCAGATATCTCCTCACTCAGCTCCTTGAGTATTTTAGGATGTATTTCATCAGGTCCTGGTGGCTTGAAGACTTGTCTAAGTAATTTTTAACTTGTTCTTTCCCTATTTTAGCCCCTGATCCTACCTCATTGTCACTGGGATTCACTATATTAGATGTCAAATTGCTACTAACCTTTTGGGTGAAAACTAACAAAACCCGGCATTTATCACTTCTGCCATTTCCACATGTTCTGTTATTGTTTTTCCCCCTCATTGAGTAACAGGCCTACCCTGTCCTTGGTCTTCCTTTCACTTCTAATGTATTTGTAGAATGTTTATTTTTTACCCTTTATGTCTCTATTTAGTTTAATCTCATTTTGTGCATTGGCCTTTCTAATTTTGTCCCTATTTGCTTGTGTTATTTGCTCATATTAATCCTTTTTAATTTGACCTATCTTCCACTTTTTGTAGAACTCTTTTTTGAGTTTCAGATCCTTAAAGATCTCCTGGGTAAGCCAGGGTGATCTCTTGCTATTCTTCCTATCTTTTCTATGCAATGGGATAGTTTGCTCTTGTGCCTTTAATAATGTCTCTTTGAAAAACTGCCAACTGTCTTCTATTGTTTTTCTTCTTAGACTTGCTTCCCATGGGAGCTTACCTACCAACTCCCTGAGTTTGCTAAAGGCTGCCTTCTTGAAATACATTGTCTTTATTTTGCTGTTCTCCTCCTACCATTCCTATCATTTCGTGATCACTTTCACCCAAGCTGCCTTCCACTTTCAAATTGTCAACCAGTTCCTCCCTACTTCTCAAAATCAAATCTAGAACAAGCTCTCCTCTTGTAGATGTATCCACCTTCTGAAATAAAAAATGGTCTCCAATACATTCCAAGAACTTGTCAGATAATCTGTGCCCTGCTGTATTAATTTACCAACAGATGTCTGGGTAGTTAAAGTCCCCCATCACCACCAAATCTTGTTCTATGGATGATTTTTTTAGTTGTTTAAAAAAAGCCTCATCCACCTTTTCTTTCTGGTTAGGTGGTCTGTAGTAGACCCCTACCATGACATCACCCTTGGTTTTTTTTACCACTTTCATCCTTACCCAGAAACTTTCAGCAAGTCTGTCTCCTATTTCCATATCAACCTCAGTCCAAGTGTATACATTTTTAATATATAAGGTTATACCTCTTCCCTTTTTTCCCTTCCTGAACAAGCTGAACCCTTCTATATCAATATTCCAGTCATGTGTATTATCCCACCAAGTCAGACTTGGTCATGCCAACTATGTCATAGTTGTGTTTATTAACTAGTGTTTTAAGTTTTTCCTGCTTATTCCCCATATTTCTTGCATTAGTATTCAGACATCTAAGATATTGATTTGATTTCCCCCTATGTTGTCTCTTGTCTCTCCCTTATCCCTGCTATAACAGCCCTTGCTCTCCCACCAGATTCTGACCCTTCTCCCAGGTCTCCATGTTTTTGACTTACCTGTGGGCTTTTGTTACCTGCCCCCATCAAACTTAGTTTTAAAACTCTCCTCACTAGGGTAGCCAGTCTGTATCCAAATATGCTCTTCCCGTTCCTCAATAAGTGGACCCCATCTCTGCCTAGCAGTCCTTCTTCCTGGAACAGCATCCCATGATCAAGGAAGCCTAAGCCCTCCTGGTGACACCATCTTCTCAGCCTTCTGGTCCCTTCTGGCCTTATAATCTATTAATCTTGCAATAAACTGGCTGAGACTGGCTATATTTTGCCCTGAGTGACCATTCAGAGTGCAGAGTTAGTGGGACAAATGCACCTACATGGCTACAGGTGAGATAATCTGGTAACTCAGGACTAACCTGAGAGTAATACATTTCCAGAATTCTGAATAGCACAAAAACATTCAATTTATGTAGACACTGAATCCACTTCTGATATTTGTCACAGCCTCAGTTCTTATTTTATCTGGATTAGTTCACTTAATAATGCTTAATTCTGAGTGCAGTAGCATGCGGAGACAAGAAAACACAACATACAGTGTTTACATTTACAATCCCGGCTTTTCCATTAAAATATTTGTTGTACAGTACAGCATAAAAACTTGGATCTCCATGAAATTATTTGCTCAGTTGTAATATTATGCAAATAGATGGGAGACATAGAGTGAGACCAGGAAAAGCATTAAGAACATCTTTCTGAAAATGCGGCAAATGGGTTTTAATTTTACTGTTCCAGGTTTTTGTCTCCGCAGAGCACCAAAGAAGTGAAATATTTTAATTTTTTGAAATGTCCTTCAACTGGTTAATTTCAAGGCCTCATAGTTCAGTGTGATTCATGGCAGCAGTGAATAACGAATGTCACTGAAATAGTGAGATCGCCCGAACTACTTTAGAAATTAATGGACTGTCTGTGATATACTGGAGCTTCTTTCATGCATCTATAATTGGAGTGCCAATTTATTTCCAATCATTTTAAGCACTGTAATTATAGTGCCTCAGTGATGCCTGTTTAACATTCATATGGGAAGCTGGCACAATAATGCTGGCAGGAGCCCAAATACATTACAACTGAAATAAATAGTAAAAATGGGAGGTAATATACAAAGGAACAGATCTTAAATTTTTTTTTTAGAGATTTTGTTTTGGCCAACATGCAATGCGGTCATGATAGAATAAAAAGGAACAAAATAATGCTCATAAAATGGCTATAAAACTGTCTTCCAAATAGATCATAACTCATTGTGGGGAGAAAAATAGAAAAATGATAAATCTTATTTCTTAAATAAAAATCGCATAATCTGTAATATACAAACTGGGATTTACCTTTCAATCACAGCTAGAAGTGAATTTGACAGGAACAAAAATCAACAAGGTTTTTTCTTTGTTTATGGGGGTAAAAGGACAGATTGTCCGTAGCATCCTTCATTCGCTTCTTCATTAGGGATTTAAAAAAATCTATCATAGTTTAGCTCAATTCTCAAAACAAAAGAAACATTTCTGTGGCTCAAAAAAGTTTGCAGAACGTCTTATTCATTATTATTGCTGTTGCTGCTGTTTTCCCCATGCACTTGACTTGCATGTTCCATCCTAGATCAGAAACAGAAGTGCGAAAATGAAGACTGGTTCTTCATCGGATATTTCTGACCTGAGAGGATGTCATGGAAATGAATCTTTTGAGAAGTCCTTTTCTTGTAAGATTTGCAGACACAAGATGTTTGGATAAATATTAAAAGTTTTTGGCATTTATACAGACTGAAATGGATCTCTGAGTGTTTTGTGGTTCCAGTGTCATGACTCTTTAGCCAACTCAACACTGGGTTAATTAATGTTTATAGGTGTTCTTTATTTCTCACTCACAGTTATACTGGATATACAGAATAGGTTTCTATTAGGTTGATAGATACGTGATATTGGATTCCTATACAAACCCCTACTTCTACATGCAGCCCTTTAATGGGATCTGCTCCTGTCACTAGGGGTCTGACTGTGTGAAGCCCCTTGGAGGATCGGTGCCATAACACCTTAATGACTCTAGAACCAACATGAACTTTCAGATCTGATGAAACATTGTAAAAGCAACCACTGGATAGCGATTCTGCCTTCAGGGAGGGTGGGCTACCCTTTTGTTACTTTATACCAAATTATAGTCAGAATACACTTAAATAGATACCCTTTGATTAGTTGCCATATCTTTCAGGGCAGAAATTGGTAGCTTGCTTTGCACTGGTGGCACGATAAACCCACATATTTTTAAGCTTTTAACTGGGAAGGCGGGAAAACAGTATCTTGTTTTAAGGAACAGCAATATTGCGAAAGAGAACTAGATTCCTCAGTGTTATATATTGGGTACAATGAATATTTTTCACATAGAGAAGTCAAGTGACATATTCCTTTTTTTTTTTGTCTTAAGCGTTTTAATATAAAAAAATATAGATAGGTAGACAGGAATGTCTAACATAGGTAAGAATGTTAGTGGGGAAAATAACAAAAGAAAAAGGAATGTTGTCCATCTATCCAATTCCCTTTACACAAGGGGGCCATTCTGTGCCTAATGGGTAATGGGATTTACAGAGCACCTTAACAGGTTAGGTTAACATTGACTTCAATACAAGTTAGTCACCAAACCTGCTGAGGTTATATAGTAAATCCCACTAGGAGACTATCTGCATCTTTTTAAATCTGTCCCATGAGAGCAAATTGCTGAGTCCAGTAGCAATGCTCCACAGTTCAGGCAGGATGTGGGAGTAAAAGGACAAACCATACATATTAACAACCAAACCAAACCGAAACCAAACCAAACTGCACTTAGGAGAACAGTCTGAAATTTGCGAGGAAGGAAAAGTTCATACAGTGTGGCACGGCTGCTGATTAGAATTCAACTGCTGTGTTACCATGTCCACAGAGATACCACTTAAGGTGCAACATAAGGGTATTACAGCATTTATAAGAAACACCACCACCATTATCAAGAAAGGTCACCAAAAGAAACCAATTAGAATTCTGAAAGGCCTGAAACTTTAATAATATCCTCCTATGAGAGATCAGCCAAGAGCTCTGCAGCAGTGTCCTGTTCCCAAGCAGGTGGTGGCCAAATCCTTGCCTGGTGTAAATGGCATAGCTTCACTGGTTTACACCAGCTGAGGATCTGGGCAAATTTTTCTAAATGTAGGAAATTCTTGGCTGCATCGTAATCAAGAACAGTATACCACTCGCCTCTCCAATCAGCTGGGAGGTTTTGTAGGGCTAAATGCAACATAAGGTAGTATCTGATAAAGGATACACCTTGGACCACAGAAAAACCCTCATTGTCACAGAGGATCAAACAAAGAATATTGAATAGTTTCCACATTTCCTGGCATAGTGGCCATCCGGTGGGATTTACATCTTTCAAACCTTCCTGATGACCCACTATTCAGATTTCTCACCTGGGATTTTCCAGCAATTCCAGTTTTTTGAGGTCCTCCTTAAAGCCACAGAGACAGCTCCAACACACTGTGATGCCAATAGCACAGGATCTCTGCTTGCTGTTTGTATGAGGTATTTTTGGTGTGCTTTAATTATTAATGTTTCAACAGAGGCTTCACACATGTTGGAAGAAAGGCAACCATTTTCCCCTCCAGTATATTCTTAATATGATAGTAAAAAAATAATGACGTGTGTCTTTTCCCAGTTGCCAGAGTCCCTGCTTACAGTGCTATGGGTTATGTGGTGCCATGTACTTCCAACTCCTTGCAATCAGTGACTGTACAGTTATCCAGAAATTTTATGGGAGCACAAAAACAATGAGGAGTCCAGTGGCACCTTAAAGACTAACAGATATATTTGGGCATAAGCTTTCGTGGGTAAAAACCCCACTTCTTCAGATGCATGGAGTGAAAATTACAGATAAGGCATAAATATATATTGGCACATAAAGAGAAGGGAGTTACCTTACAAGTGGAGACCCAGTGTTGAAGGCCAATTCAGTCAGGGTGGATGTGGTCCACTCCCAATAACTGATGAGGAGATGTCAATACCAAGAGAGGGAAAATTGCTTTTGTAGTGAGCCATGCTGAAATAAATCTGTTAGTCTTTAAGGTGCCACCGGACTCCTTGTTGTTTTTGTGAATACAGACTAACACGGCTACCCTTCCCTACACGGCTACAGACACTTCCCTAGAAATATACGGTCCCCAAGATCTGGAATGGTCGGGGTAAAGTTGAAGGGGAGAGGACATATACAAATGGCAGACCAAATAGACAACACTATTGTTGTGTGAGCCATTTATTTAGCTACAGCATAACCACTCCAATGAGTCCCTTACACATTCCACAGATGTGTTTTGATGAAATGCCTTCCTCCTTGATTGGAGAGGAGATTTGGTGGGGGAGGGATCTATAAACGCTGTGAGATCAGGTTCAGGATTGTTGAGATTTGTAGACAGCCATAAAACTCAAACAGCACAATGGGCTCTGATCTCCACTGAGGCCTCTAGGGCCCGTAGGCTGCTTGTGGCCCAATCAGCACACAGATGCAGCCCATGTGACATCCTCAGGGCCATAGAGGTAGTATTGGATGCGGCCCACAATGATAAATAGATTGAGACCCACTGCTTAGGCACTGATGTAACACAAATAATAAACAGTAATAACCCTGATTTCTTGTTGGACCAGGGGTATATGTGACCCTTTAACAAAGCCCCATTTAAAACAATATATTTGCTTTAGCCTGCCATTGGCACTAAACTCCACTGTGTGTACATTATACTCTTGTCTTCTCTGTCAAGGTACTTACATAGTCCCCTTGCGGTAGTGTCTCTCTTTTCCCTGCCTCGGCTACTATATCCAGCCACTCTCCCCTCAGTGTAACTAGACTGCAAAGACACTTACAGAACTACCATTTCTAAATTTATGCCTACTGTTGTTATCACTTCGCCATCTTTATTCATCATTTCCCCTTTATACCAGATTGAGACTAACTACAACCAGCACTCCAAAGGCCAGGTCTGGAGAGGTGCGGAGCACCCTCAAATGCCAGTGAGGTCAATGGGAGTTTGTAGATGCTCAGAACTTTGCAGGATTGGGCCCTGGAGGAATAACCCAAAGTGGAACATATGGGGGAAATATAGGAGACACTCCTTTTAACTCTATTAAAATACATTGGATTAAGGGATTTTTTGTGATGTTTTATATGAAGGAGACTACAGTGAAAAGAAGTTGTATCCCATCATGCAATGGCTGCTGTCTTTGCCTACATGAGCTTCAAGTCAGCAAAGCACAAAAGCACGTGCTTAGCTTTCAGCATGTCCTTAAATCCCTTACTGAACCAGAGAAACCTATAGTTTCTGCAGTGCCAGTACATAAATCATGTTATTCACATAACTTTTTAAATCCCTTCAGCACAAAAAGGGCTAAACAAACCCAAACCAATGCAAAAGCACATTCTAAATGGCAATGTCAAATTGAATGATAATACGGTGTTGCAAAGCCTTAATATGCCTATGAGATTAGCATGCCCTTTTCCTCCATACAAGTTAAATAAACAAATGAGCAGAAATGGCTTTTTCATTCGTCTATTTGTCTCTTCCAACGTAAGCTGCCTCGGAAGCAAACCACGAGAACGTTTAATTAAGAGGGTTCCTCATGATGTTCTCCAAGGGACTTACAAACAGCGAATAGGTGCTACAACATCTGTAGGAGGTAAATAGAATGCTGTTATATCCATTAAACAGATAAGTAAACTGAGGCAGAGAGAGAGAGAGTGGGTGGATTTGTGGTTACCTCAAGGGACTGAACTGGAACTCAGGAGACCTGGTTTCAATTCCTGTCTCAACAAAGACGTTCTGTGTGACCTTGGGCACTTCAGTTCTATTCCTGTAAAATAGGGATAATGATATTTCTTTTCTCCCAGTCTTGCTCTGTCCTGGTTATTTTTGCCTTGGTCCTTTCAAAAGTTCTGCACTGGTGCAGGGCTAGCCCACACAGAGCTCACTGCAGTATCAGTGACCAATACAATGCTTTTCATAGCAGGGACAGCTTCCTCCTATATGAATATACAACACCTAGCACAACAGGGCCTCTACGTGCTGCTGTAACGCAAATAATAGTACTAGATAGGTTGTGACCACTTGCTCAAAGCCACACTCTAAGTAGATGGCAGAGCTGGGAATAGGACCTAGGAGTCTTGATTCCCATTTCCCCATGGTCTTAATACTAGAAAATCCAGCTGCTCACTTCTAAGTGTTCTATAAATGTAAAGTGATCATTCAAAATGCAATTGACTTAACCCTGTCTAGTGAACTGCAACCATTGCTCTTTCTTTAGATGATGTTCACTGGTTATTAAAAAAAGAAAAATTCATTTATATAAAATCAGTGCCTCCAAAGAGCTAGTGATATGCATTCACCAGAACGATCACTGGATGACATTAGAATGCAACCCTGAAAAGGACTTTGCTGTAATCAAGCATATAATTACTTAATTTTTATGTTCAATATATGGTTGGTCAGTTAATGATACTGGAGCAGAAAGGAGGGAGGCATTTTATCAAATGCCATCTGTGGATTTCATAAGAGACTCATTTGAGGGGTTATGCCGCTGCTAATAAACTAGCATCACAATTTGTCTATTTGTTCTGCTAGTCATGTATCAATATATTTTATTTACATATTAACTTAGTGAATTAAGGAATGCCTAATGTGGCATGAAAGCAAAGTAAAGCCTTCTTTGGGGACTAAAGAAATAAAAATGCTCTTTTTCAAAAATGCTTTTGAGCTACTTCTTATGTGGCCATAAACACAAAAAACATTCTTTGATCAGGAAAAAAGTGTCAGAGATCAGAGGAAGCCATTTTCCAAAGGGGTTAGCATCTGTCATCTGGACTATGTTACTGCAGCAGCATAGCAAATAAAGCACAATGGTTTAAAACATAAGTTACACTATCCTTGAGGCCAGATTATAGTATTACCTGCACCAAGCATTCAAAAAGCATGAGCAAGCTTTCCCCATTCCCTAAATTGAGATTTAAAAAAAAAATCCCATGATTTTTAAGACAATAATAATTTGTGTGTGTGTCTTTTTATTTGCTTTCTTGGTTTTGAGCCTTTGGGGTTCATGTTTCATGTTTTTCTCCACAATCACAATAGCTATTAACATATATTTTTTTTAAATCTGAGATTCTCATGCAATCACATGACTCCAAGAGCTGGCACTTTATGAAAAACATCAAATATCACAAGAGTTGGCAACACTGATAATTGTCCAACATATTCGTGCAGCTATAGAAGATGGAAGGCATGAAAATCTTAACCCTGCTCCCCATGAATACCCTGGACAAAGATTAGGGTAAATTACAATCGCTGAGCTCAGCAAAAGCTACTTCTCCATGCACGTCTGGATGTGTACTGGGCCCAAACTGGCAGAGCAGGGAGAAGGTAGGTCAATGAGCCTACCCAGTCCACATCAGCCAGTGGAGTGCATAAACAGGCACAATTTACCCCCTAGACTTGAAGCAAATCAGTTTGTTGGGAATAACAGTAACAGGAAACAGTGATGGGAGGCTGCTGTTGCTTAGTTGTCAATAACTCTGTTTTCCTTGCTACCAGTATTTCTGCTGCTATGTGGTGCATGCCTTTCCCTCATCTGTTTCTATAGAGCCCAACTTTGCATTGCACTGTTCCTTTATAGCAGGTATAAATAGCAACAGGTGGAGCTTTTGTAAGCTGTACACATTTTAAATATAAAACTCACCAATACAAAGAAAAAACTCTTTCTCCCCCACTATCCACATCTCTCTCTTGCATCCCCCGTGCCAGGAATCAGTTTTTGAATGTAACACAGACTCAATCCCAATGGGACCTTGTCAATTTCAACTTTAAATGCTACAAAGCTTTCCCTGGAAAGGTAAGCCAGCCCAGCTGTTTTATTGAGCCACAAAGCACCTGAAAAGTGTGCAAAGCCAGAGAAAGTAATTTCATATACTGTGTCTTATTTAACCTGATTTAATGTTAATGTGATCATTTATTTTATGTTCCTTCAAAGGCTTTTACCTTGTGCATTCTCTTTCCCTCAATGTAAACGCACAATGTGCCTGTTCATACACCCAGTAGTGCTTTTGTTGCAGAAAGCTGAAGAACCTTCACTGAGAATTTTTCGTTCTCAAACTGACACAGACTTCCTGGGTGTCATTTTCAGATGTGCTCAGCATTAACTTGAATGGGAACAGAATTCAGCCAGTGCTTAGGGCCAGATTTACAAAGGTATTTAAGCACCTTTAGATGCAGATAGACATCTAGTGAGATTTACAGTCACGCCTAAGCAAGTTAGATGCCTATCTCTCATTGAAGTGAATGGGGCTTAGGTGCTTTGGAAAATCCTAATAGGCCCCCATGTGCAATGTTAGGGGCTTAAATACCTTTGCAAAACTGTCTCTTAGAGCTTTTAAAAATCCAGCCCCTTTTGCTAAAGCCATCCCTGCTGTATCTGCACTGCAGTCAATGGAGTTACCAGGTAGTGATTTGACCTCTTTTGTTCCAAAGGAGGATACATGGCTCTGTACAATGTACAAACAATGTCATCTGACCCAGGGGTATATTAGCACTCAAAACACTGTAGGTGTAACAACTGTCATTGCCAGTGATTGAAACCCTCACTTCCAGAACTCAGAGCATAAAACCATGACTGATTATTCTGAAGGACTAAGGACCTGATTCAAAGACCAGTGAAGTCAATGGGAATCATCTTCAATTGGAAGTGGAGGGAAACAATGCCATAGTTGTGACCCTCCTTCCAGATGATGTCATGGTATCCTCTTGCACTGAGGATACCGCTCCAGGGGAGGGATTTCCAATTATTAGGAAGAGACAGGTGATAGTAATGGGATTCGATCATTAGAAATATACGTAGTTGGGTTTGTGATGACTGAGAGAACCTCATGGTCCATTGCCTGGCAGGCGCGAAGGTTGCAGATCCCTTGAGGCATCTAGACAGACTTATGTGCATTGCTGGGGAGGAGCCGGTGGTCGTGGTACACGTAAGCATCAGTTACATAAAGAAAGGGAGCAGCGAGGTCCTGATGGCCAAATTTAGGCTGCGAGGTAAGAGATTAAAGTCCAGGACCTCCATGGTAGCATTCTCTGAAATGCTTCCAGGTCCACACACAGGGCCAGTTAGATGGACAGAACTGCAGGGTCTCAATGCATGGAGGAGACGATGGTATAGGGAGGAGGGTTTTCGATTTATTAGAAACCGGAGAACCTTTTGGGAAAGGAGGAACATATACAGGAAGGATGGGGATGGGCTCCACCTAAACCAAAATGGAACCAGATTGCTGGCATGTAAAATTAAAGAAGTCATGGAGTTTTTAAACTAAGGGCTGTGGGAAGGCTGACAGGTGCGGCGGAGCACATGGTTCAGACAGAGACATTCCGTAGGGAGGATCTATTAACAGAGATTCTCTCTAACCTAGTAAAGAGGAGAGGATAGAAGTTGATAAAGTACAGACAGGAACTCAAGAGAAACAGTCAAATGAAAAAGAGTTCCATTCAACTACATCACATGAAGCCACAGCTAAAAAGTGACAAATTTTATAAGGGCTTCTATAGAAATGTTAGAAGACTAAATAGTAAGATGTGTGAATTTAAGTGCCTGATATTAAATGAGCATATTGATATAATAAACATCACAGAAATAAGGTGAAACAATGAAAATCAATGGGACACAGTAATACCAGGGTACTAAATGTATAGGAAGAACAGAGTAGGTCAAGCTGGTAGAGGAGTAGCGATATGTGAAAGAAAGCATAGAGTCAAATATAGTAAAAATCTTAAATGAGTCAAATTATATTATAGAATCTCTATGGATAGAAATTCTATGCTTGAATAATAAGAGTATAACAGTAGGAATACACTACTGACTACCTGGCCAGGATGGTGATGGTGACTGTGAAATGCTCAGGGAGATTAGAGAGGCTATAAAAATAGAAAACTTAATAACAATGGGGGATTTTTTCAACTATCCTCATATTAACTGGGTAAATGTCACCTCAGGATGGTATGCAAAGATAAAGTTTCTAGACACCATTAATGACTGTTTCTTGGAGCAGCAAGTCCTGGAACTTACAAGGAGAGAGACAATTCTTGATTTGGTCCTAAGAGGAACACAGGATCAGGTCCAAGAGGTGAATATATCTGAACCGCTCAGTAATAGCAAACATAATATAATTAAATTTAACATCCTTATGTGTGTGTGTGTATGTGTAGGAGGAGAGGGGGACAGGGAGTATACCAAAGAAGCCCATCACATTAATAGTAGTGGGAAGAGAGCCTGACACATAAGCCCTTGTATCAGAAGCCCGGTCTGAGGCCTGAGGCCCGAACTAAAGTGGTCAAAACTTTGCTGATATGAAGCAAAGTCAGGTTGTGAGCAAGAGGCAGGTCCTGCTCACAGAATTTGGCAAGCATAGGGCTGATATTGCAAAAACACATATTCCTAAGAGATGCGAGGTGCAAAGCACTCATACAAGCACATTCCAGAAGGGTGGAACTAGAACACCCTGATAAACACATTCCCCAAAGATAACAGGAACACGCTGACCCATTTTAAGGATAAGGTAAGGATGACAGCATGATGAATTTTTTTTTTTTTGCTTGGCCGGCCGGCAGCACTCGGCTTTTTTGTTTGTTTGTTTTTTGGCCCCCCCTCATCCCCGGTGTCCCAATATTTTCTTCATCTCATCTGGTCACCTTACCTCATAGAGTCTGCCGTGCTTCATTGACAATAAACCTGGCTGGGCACCTTCGCACCTTAACAGATTTTGTGGTCATTGGGTGGCTCGCTCGAGATCTGCTGTGCCAGGTATCTGTGCAGAGCTGGGACAGCACACACGGAGAATGCACACATGCCAAACATCTGCTGACAGTAACATTTAACTTCAGAAAGGGGAACTACACAAAAATGATGAACCTAGTTAAAAAGAAATTCAAAGGAACAATAAGAAGAGAGAAATGCCTACAAGTTGCATGGAAACTATTTAAAAAAAAAAAACAAAATACAGACTTAAATTAAATGTATACTCCAAATAAAAAAAAAATAGTAAGAGGACCACAAAAAAAAAAGCCACCATGGCTAAACAACAGCATAAAAGAAGTGGTTGGAGGCAAAAAGGCATCCTTTAAAAATTAGGAGTCAAATCCTAGTGAGGAAAATAGAAAGGACCATAAACTCTGGCAAGTTAAGAGTAAAAGTATAATTAGTTAGGCCAAAAAAGAACTTGAAGAGCAACTAGCAAAAGATTAAAAAACTAACAGCAAAGAATTTTTTTAAGTATATCAGAAGCAGGAAGCCTGCTAAACAACCAGTGGAGCCACTGGCTGATCGAGGTGCTAAAGGTGCACTCAGTGAAAACAAGGCCATTGCGAAGAAGCTAGATGAAATATTTGCATTCGTCTTCACTGCAGAAGATGTGAGGAAGATTCCCACACCTGAGCCATTCTTTTTAGGTGACAAATCTGAGGAACTATCCCAGAGTGAAGTGTCAATAAAGAAGGATTTGGAGCAAATTGATGAATTCAACAGTAATAAGTCACCAGGAACAGATGGTATTCCAAGAGTTCAAATTCAAATATAAAATTGCACAACTACTAAATGTAGCATGTAATCTATCACTTAAATCAGCCTCTGCACCAGATGACTGGAGGACAGCTAACGTAACCCCAATTTTTAAATAAGGCTCCAGAGGTGATCTTGGCAATTACACAGAGGAAACTAACTTCAGTACTAGGCAAATTGGTTGAAACTATAGGAACTAACAGATGTATCAGACACATAGATGAACACAATTTGTTGAGGAAGAGTCAATATGGCTTTTGTAAAGGGAAATCATTCCTCACCAATCTATACAAATTCTTTGAGGGGGTCAACAAATATGTGGACAAGGGTGATCCAGTGGATATAGTGTACTTGGACTTTCAGAAAGCCTTTACAAGATCCCTCACTAAAGGCTCTTAAGCAAAGTAAGCAGTCATGGGATAAGAGAGAAGGTCCTCATATGGTCAGTATCTTGTTAAAAGACAGGAAACAAAGGGTAGGAAAAAATGGTCTGTTTCCAGAATGGAGCGAGGTAAATAGTGGTGTCCCCCAGAGCTCTGTACTGGGACCAGTCCTATTCAACATATTCATAAATGATTTGGTAAAAGGAGTAAAGAGTGAGGTGGCAAAGTTTGCAGATGATACAAAATTATGCGAGATAGTTAAGTCCAAAGCTGACTGCAAAGAGTTACAAAGGGATCTCACAAAACTGGGTGAGTGGGTAACAAAATGGCAGTTGAAATTTTATGTTGATAAATGCAAAGTAATGCACATTGGAAAACATAATCCCAACAATACATATGAAATGATGGGGTCTAAATTAGCTGTTACCACTTTAGAAAGAGATTTTGGAGTCACTGCGTAGAGTTCTCTGAAAACATCTGCTCAGTGAGCAGCAGCAGCAATCAAAAATCTAACAGAATGTTAGGAACCATTAGGAAAAGGATAGATAATAAGACAGAAAATATCATAATGCACTGGTTAAATGCATGTTATGCTCACATCTGGAATACTGTGTTCTGTTCTGGTCACATCATCTCAAAAAAGATATATTAGAAATGGATATGAGTCTGGAACTGTTCAGTTTGGAAAAGAGACAACTAACGGGATATAATAGAGGCCTATAAAATCATGAATGGTGTGGAGAAAGTGAATAAGGAAGTGTTATCTACCACTTCACTTAACAGAAAAACCAGAATAGACAGCATTTTTAAAATTAACGTAAGAAAGTACTTCTTCACACAATGCACACTCAACCAGTGGAATTTGTTGCCAGGGGATGTTGTGAAGACCAAAATTATAACTTGGTTCAAAAAGGAATTAGATAAGTTAATGGAAGATGGGTCCTTTAATGGCTATAAGATAAGAAAGTCAGGGCTGCAACCCCATGATCTGGATGTCCCTAAGCCTCTGACTGCCAGATGCTGAGAGAGGACGACAGGGGATGGATCACTTGATAATTGCCCTGCTCTGTTCATTCCCTTTGAAGCCTTTGGCATTGGCCACTGTTGGAAGACAGGATACTGGGCTAGATGGACCTTTGGTCTGAACCAGTATAGCCGTTCTTATGAGCTATGGCTCTGGCCTAAGTCCCCTAGGAGTCCTATCTCCAGTGGTTCATGCATAGAGGGAAGCATGTGTATTACATAGGAACATCTATTGTGTATTAAATTCCTACAATAGGAACATCTATTGTGGATCTGGGGCTTACTGTTCGCTTTTTGTTTTCCCATGCCTGAGTAGCTGGAGTCCATGTGCCCCACAGCTACTGTTGGGTCTGGTGGAGAAGAGGTTGCATGCCCTATACTCAACCCCCTACTCCTAGTTTCTAGTGGTGGGGCCACAAGGGGCAGGAGCACCTTCACAAAGTCTAGATTGGCCCTGGGCAGTGTGTATCCACACAGATGCAAGCCACAGTCTGGCTCTATGACTAGTCAAAACTGACACAAATGTCTAAATGCAGTCGTGGTGTGACTCCATTGATGTCAATGGATTTGCATTGGTATCCACCAGTGCTGAACTTGGCCCTGTATATTCAGGTTAGGAGCGAGGCAACAAGACACCCACTCCTGAGTGGTTCGGCCTCTTGGTTGTTATTTTGTAGTCCCTAGATTTATCTTTTAATTACTATTGAAATGATAAGAATTGTTTGCAAATAGCTTGTTTACCTTTTTATAGTTCATTAAAGCGACGCTTCTGGAAGCACTATATAGCAGCAATGATAAACAGACTTTCACCGCAGTTTCCTAAGATGCTTACCTTAATAGACTCATAAATACAATTGCTGGTTGTTTATTCTTCCATTTCTGGGAGCTATGGTTTAACAAAACAAACCTCCAGTGAATCTGCAAATATCCCCATATATATTTGAAATGGTTTTAGAAAATTTGGGCGGAGGTTGTCTCTAGGATTGTTTCATATAGAGCTGGGCAAAAAAAATTTCAGATGAATAGTTTGTTTGCCAACAAATGCAGTTTTCACCAGAAACTATTTGTGAATTTGACCCAATAGTTGTGGCTGGGGAAAAGTTTTTCAGGGTCAGCATCAGAAAAGTGTGTGAAATTGTTCCTCTCCTTTATAATCATTAGCCCACCAGTCTGGGCTCTTGGCTAGGACGTGGGAAACTCAGCTTTGAATTCCCAATCTGGAACAAGCGCTTGAGCAACCTAACCACCTGGCAGGCTATTCCCCTGTCAGTTGCTCCTGTTGTAGCTGTTCCACTTTGTATAAATACTGAAATATTCATTGTGCCAAAGAGAGAGACTGTGGCCTGGTCCCCACTAAGCCCCCACTTCGGACTAAGGTACGCAAATTCAGCTACGTTAATAACGTAGCTGAATTCGAAGTGCCTTAGTCCGAACTTACCACGGGTCCAGACGCGGCAGGGAGGCTCCCCCGTCGATGCCGCGTACTCCTCTCGCCGAGCTGGAGTACCGGCGTCGACAGCGAGCACTTCCGGGATCGATCCGGGATCGACTTATCGCGTCTAAACCAGACGCAATAAATCGATCCCAGAACATCGATTGCCTGCCGCCGGACCCTCCGGTAAGTGAAGACGTACCCTGTATGTGGTGTTGTTGTGGCTGTGTCAGTCCCAGGATATTAGAGAGACAAGGTGGATGAGATAAAATCTTTTATTGGGTTGGTCCAATCTCACCTATCTTGTCTCTGTAGCCTGGTGATTAAGGCAGTCAGCTGGGAGGCAGGAGATGTGGATTCAAGTTTTCTCTCTCCTGGACTTAAAGGAAGGATTTTAATCTACCTCTCTTACCTCCCACATGAGTGTCTTAATCATCAGGCTATACAGTTGCTGTCTGTGTTGTGTGTGTATAGAGCTTGCGCAATGGGCTCCTTGATGCCACAACAGTGCATATCGGTAATAGCGATAATTTATAATGTGTAAGGAGTGACTTAAGGCGTTTTTCTTTTCGAATATCACTTCCTCCCCATTTCTACCTCTCTCTTTGCAGATCTCTTGCTAGATCTTTGGAGAACATGAATAGTGACATGAGCTGCCCCTATTCCTCAAATAGCGGACAGGGTTTTGATTCCCTCAGAAGGATGAAGGAAAAGCTTCTGTTCCTCATGTTACACCACTATTCAGTACCTACAAAGCACTTGGCAGTGAAGTGCCCATTTTGTTTCCTCTTCCCTTTTCTCATGTTCTCTAGCTCGCCTATAGATAAACTCATTGAACTGTTCCATTAACTTAATGTTAGCTACTACAAAAGCCTTGAATTCCCATTATTTCAAGAACTCTTTAATGTATCCATTGCCACACAATACTTCATAATTGCACTGCTCTCCAGCCAAAATACTTCTGAAATAAATGTAGTCAAACTTTACTAATTCTGGGTCACTGAGAACGAAAATGATGCCTAAAATTGTTGATTGGCTCTAGTTTTCAAGATATGCTATTGGGTCAGTATATACAACCCTTGACTTGGGAATGGCGGAGGATAAGTGAGTTATAAAGGGAAGGGATCTCAATTTAAACCAGAAATGACTAAAATACATCTTTGACTGGATCTATGAATAAATCTATGACTGGGTTTGGACAGTACTTGCTTTTTAGGCAAAACAATGAATGATGCAATCTGAAGCTGGTATTGTGTCACACATGATATGAATTGCATCACGTTATTCCTAGAAGTCATGGATGATGCAATCATAACAAAGCTTACATCACTCTGCTGAACAAATTGCCCTAGATCAGCTCTAGAAATCATACAGTGTCGTGCTCTCTTATTTGTCAGTGTTTGATTTTGCAAAGGGACACATTTCTGTTTAGCCAAAGTGAGCAGAGATGCCTCGTACTTGTGTGAACAGTGCAGATAACTTCTGCTATGTTTGTGGTGAAGTGACTTTTGCACCACAAAAGCGCAGTATAACCACTATGGTTAAGAAAGCCTATCACCTTTATTTTGGCTGCAAAATTGGAGATCAGGACAAGAGGTGGGCCCCACACATATGCTGCAACACTTGTGCAACAAATCTCGGCCAGTGGTTGAACAGGAAAAGGAAATCTATGCCTTTTGCAGTGCCAATGATTTGGAGAGAGCCAACAGATCATACCAGCAATTGTTACTTCTGCATGGTGCCTCCAGTTGGGAAAGGTGTGTCAAAGAAGAAAAAGTGGACTGTGCATTATCCAAACATTCCATCAGCTCTACGCCCAGTACCCCACGGAGAAGGACTGCCGGTTCCTGATGCACCAGAATCATTCTCACTTGAGTCAGACGAGGAAGAGGAAGAGGGTGAAACTTCTGGTCCTGAACCATCAATGTCACAGGACCCACATTTTCTCCCATCCTCCTCCTCTGAACCACACCTCATAACACAAGGTGAACTGAATGACCTTGTCAGGGATTTGGAACTACCCAAGAGTAAGGCAGAGCTGTTGGGCTCCAGACTACAGCAGTGGAATCTCCTGGCAGGCGATGTTAGGGTTTCCATGTTCCATGACCGTCAAAAGGATCTTGTCCCATTCTTCTTCATGGAAGGTGATCTTGTAGCCTGCAACAATATCGATGGTGTGATGGCAGCCTTCAACATTGTTCACGATCCAGATGAGTGGAGACTGTTCATTGATTCATCAAAGACGAGTCTTAAAGCTGTTTTACTGCATAATGGCAATGTTTTGCCATCAATTCCAGTTGGTCATGCAGTCCATATGAAGGAAACCTATGACAACATGAAACAACTTTTGAGGTGCGTAAACTATGACCAACATCAGTGGCAGCTTTGTGGCAATTTGAAGGTTGTTGCTCTCTTGCTTGGTCTGCAGACTGGATACACAAAGTATTGCTGTTTTCTCTGCAAATGGGATAGTCATGCAAGAGATTCCCACTACATCAAGAAAGACTGGCCACTCCGACAGTCATTGGAGCCTGGGAGGAAAAGTGTTCAGCATCCACCATTTGTTGAAGCAAGGAAGATTTTGTTACCACCCTTACACATCAAGCTGGGTCTGATGAAGAACTTTGTCAAGGCCATTGACAAAACACAAGCAGCTTTCAAGTACCTCCGTGGAAAATTTCCAAGGTTACGTGAAGCTAAGATAAAGGAAGGTGTCTTTGTTGGTCCTCAGATTCGTGAACTTCTTCGAGATGATGCATTTGACCATGCACTGCGTGGCAAGGAAAAGACGACATGGAAAGCCTTCCAGTTAGTGGCAATAAATTTTCTCAGAAACAACAAAGCAGACAACTACAGGTTGTTGGTGGAAAACCTCCTCAAAGCATACAAAAGCCTCGGTTGCAACATGTCACTAAAGATACATTTTTTGCACTCTCATCTAGATTTTTTTCCACCGAACTGCAGAGCAGTGAATGACGAGCATGGCGAGTGATTTCACCAGGACATTGCAACAATGGAGAAGCGCTATCAGGGCAAATGGAGCCCATCAATGCTTTCAGACTATTGCTGGACAGTGACAAGAGATGCTCCATTTAATGAATACAAGAGACAAGCCAAGAAGCGCCGAGTAGACACTGAATAGGACTAAACTATATACATAACAGTTTTTTGCCTTTTGTTTCATAATACATTTTATTTATATAACCCTTTTGCTGATTTTTAAAGTGTTACATAAACAGGACAGGTGAAATATTATCATGTAAAGCAACCATAAACACATGAAAAGACCTAGGTTTATCTACACAATATACATAGACATAAAATGTAAAAACTTAAATATCTTAGAAACAGTAGCCAATCAGTTGTTTTAATTGTCATATTTGAATTCAGCACATCAAAATACATAATAAATAGCACATTTTATCTCTGAAGCAGACGACTTCTCAAAAATTGTAGACCAGTGTTGTCAGCTACTTGGGACAGCATGGACACACTGGACTTCACACGTACAGTGAGGGAAAAAGTCAGGACCTTATGCTCCCCAATCCCAGGGCCCTGCCTGAAGCTAAAGCAAAATTTCCATTAGGTGTACTAATACTAGGGCTTAAATCCTCTTTCTGGTCCAGTGAGTAGAGGGCAACATGACTACAGAAGCTTAGGCAAGATTGACATTCTGCCCAATAGAAATAAATCTGGTTGAATGATTAATTGTGAACAATTATTTCCCCCCCTCCCCCCAATTCGACCCTTTTATCTGTTTCCAATTGTTTGTGAGTTTTTCAAAATTGTTCATCATTAACTATGTTTTTTAAATAGATGCAATGGTCACTAGGGTGTGCTCATTTGAATATTCAGTATCAGGTTAGAGTTAGGTTAGTAAGTCTTCCTCCACAATGGTACCTATACATTTTTTTTCTTGTCCTAATACTGTGTTGAAATGAATATTTATGATACATTTTAGGCAGTATGGTAATGAAAGAGAATCATGTCCTCCACGGCAAAAGCCCACTGGCTTCAGTGAGAGTTGTGAATCCTCAGTGCTGAAGGTGCCTAAATATGGATTTAGACCCCTACTTGTAGGCATTGAAGTTAAAAACAATTGGCCTAAATGACTTGCGCAATGGCAGAACTAGGAGTAGAACTCATGAATCCCAACTCCTCTTTGCCCATTTCCTATCACCAGACTTGTCTTCCCCTCCAGCTGTAAGTCACCCACTTTGTTCCTTTTAATTACCATGTTGCTTGATTTCATAAGTCAGCTAATGAGTCTGATTTAGTGAAACTCATTCTTTCTGCAGCAGATAATGCCATAGAATTGTATAATGATGAGACTACTGATTTTCCACTATTGTCGCAATCCAGACACATGCTTTAATGCCTTTTTTGCTGGCTTCTTTCTTATATGGCATGAGCTTCCAGTCTTGAAGGAATAGGCAATGCAGGCTAGAAAAACAACAGAGAGCATCTGGGCTCTGTGTACACAATACTATGCAGAAATCTCATGTCTCACTTTCAAAAAGCCCTGACAGCTGCTAGGACCAACTGCGTTGCTAACAGAATTGTACAGAGTAAACAACAGCAAATAATATTATTTTGGGCTATTAAAAGTGTTTGGATTCCTGGTATATCTCTAAAAAGCATTGATATACTTTTGGGGAGAAATTCTACATTGTCTTGTTTCTTTTTTAATTTGGAATTTGAGACCGTCAGTGTTTAGAATAGAGCTGTGCAAATAATGGTTTTTTTGGGTTCATTTGCCAAACCAAAAATTTGAAAAAAAAAAAACCCCAACCTTTCATTTTAAGTCACCCTGAAACAAACATTTTTCAAACTTGGGTAAACCCAAAAAGTTGAAAAAAGTTCATTTTGAGTTATACAATATAAGAGCAGCCATACTGGGTCAGACTAATGGTCCATCTAGCCCCACTATCCTGTCTTTCAGAGGGAATGAACACAACAGGTAATCATCAAATGATCCATCCCCTGTCATCCACTCCCAGCTTCTGCCGAACAGGCTAGAGATGCTCAGATCATGGTGTGCATCCCTGTTCATCCTGGCTAATAGCCATGGATCTTCCATAAACTCATCTAGTTCTTTTTTGAACTCTGTTATAGTTTTGGCCTTCAAAAC